>NC_083440.1:13446014-13764764 GCF_020745735.1 Hemiscyllium ocellatum | reverse complement strand
TTCACAGATCAGTGCAACTTCGAGGGCTGAACGACATGTGCTGCGCTGTAGTGATCGATTGAATTGAATTGAATTTATTGTCACGTGTACCGAATCACAGTGAAAATATTTGTCTTGCGAGCAATACAGGCAGGTTCTATAGTGAAGTATGTTATAAGTTCCAACTCCATGGCAATATACTATTCAAATTAAACAGTTCTTAACACTCCAACAACGTAACTTCATAAAGAAGACAGCGGCTGTCCTGAATGGCTCTTTCTTGTTTCGGTTGAAGATCTTTCTGGCTTGTCTTCTTTGTTCTACTGCGAATATGTTTCATATGAAAAGGTAGCTTTGATGGAGATGGATTGCTGCTACTCCGTCTGACTTTCAAAATGCCGATCATTTTTGTATCCCCAACATTGGATCGTGTCATTGGTTCGAGGTTGTCAAAACAATAAGTGCAACCAGATTTGGTTTCAATATCCGGAGCCATAATTTAAACTTATTTGTTAAAATCGATTTGTTGTCGAAAGAGCAACCTACTCAAGTATCCATTTCATAGCCGAACATTTCAAATTTTCAATTTTGCAGCACACTCTAAGACTGATAGCTAGTAATATGAAATTAGATGTTAAGCTGTCAGTGCAGAACAGCAAAAAGGCACAGTAGCCATCTTAACATCATTGCAGTAGGCCGTTGTTAATATGTTAGAAACATGAATATGAAGTAAAACAATCTTTCACTTCTCTCTGGTGCTACATTAAAAGAGAAAATTGCCAAGTTTATTTGGTAGAATATATCATCTCTCGGACTTTCCAACAAATAGCCTGATAACGCTTGGCTGCTGGTGAGAAGGGCAACAATTTTGGAATCCTTCATGTAAACCAGTACTCCACACCACCTCACGATGACCTCGAAGTGTCTACTTGAGAGTGCAGATGCTATAACTCTTCTGCTGAAATGTGCCTTTGCAAAGGAAGTCTGGAGAAATTTCAAATGCTTTATTATTGTCGAGATTCATTCTTGGCAGCATTTGAATGCTGGAATCTGTGCTGTTCAAGTTACATTCTCCGGATGTAGGCCAAGAAAACGTTGATAATGACTGCAGGATAAACAAAATGTTCTTTGCTCTATCACAAATTGATTGGGTTACCAGAGCAAGGCGTTAACCTCAAAGAAATGTGGCGGACTGTCACAAGGTTAAGGACCATGTGTTGAGGTGTGCAGCAAACCTCGGACATCTGCAGCCAAAGCAGAATAGGGAAAGCAAAACGTCTAAATGCGTCATGATGATGCTAATTGGGTGTCTGTTCATTGGAGCAAATCTCGTGAATCTTTAATTGTGTGCATGTATACTCTTAAGCTTGTCAGTAATGCTTTTGCTTTGTTTGCTGGATAAAATCAACTTCATTTTATATTTATTTCTTCATATGGTACTGAAAATATACAATTCGCTTAAGAACCTACGTATGTATGTGTGTGTTTTTTTAATGAATGAAGTGTATTTTTGCGGTGAAAGAAAGTAACAGTCTCTTAACCAAACCTTGCAAGACAAATTTGAAATACCAATGGATCCAAAGAGGAGATGGATAACATAGTGAAAATAAATATCAATTCTGAATTCTGGGATCAATTCAGAATTCACAAAAATAAGATGAAAAGAAGGGTCAAGACTGGAAAAATGCAACGTGAGAATAAAATTGCTGGGAATATGTAAATATGGTGACGGTAAGATTTACTGAGGATAGATGATTAAAAATAAAGCAATTTATTTTATGTCAATTGCGAATCCCTTAATAATTGGACATGAGTGAAATTGTAACAGGAAAGGAGAAAGGAACTTAAGAAAAAGTAACAAGTGATGCGGGTTCTCTGCACAAATAACACGTGGGAAATATTGGGTAGACAAGGCTTCAGTTGAATGTAATTCAAAAAAATCCGTTAACTAAGCAAAAAAAAATTGTTGAACTGAATGGGTTTAAATGCTGACAAATCACGAGGGTGTGATAATTCCCTAAGTAGAATGCTGAAAATAGTGTCCTATGAAATATTGGATTATGACTGACCATTTTCTAAAATTCTGTAGCCTCTGGAACAATTGCTACGACTTGAAGGGTAGTAAGAATAACCACATTATGTGAAACTGGAGGGGGAGGTGGTAAAATGAATGATCGAACAGTCAGATTAACAGTAATTGGGAAATGCTCGATTCTGTTATTACAAACAGAAAAGCATGAAAAGTATCAGACAGAAATAGAAAGACATCAAACTCACACCGACACTGCTTTCCACTCCCTCACTCCCAATTTACACACAAATCCCTCACACGTGCAGAGTCGTTCTGAAGTATGGGAGCACACATGTACGCTGACATATTAAAACACCAACACCTTTACTCACACAGACAGAAATCCAGTCATAATGATAGTTTTGACAATGCACTAATGCACATAAAGAGAACGCGCTTACACACACACATGGAGAAATACATTCATCCTGCGACATAGGAACACACTGACACATAGACAGCGAATCACATACACATTCCCACGTATTGAAATGAAATCATTCTGAGAGACATTACACACGAACATACAGGGGCTCACAGAACTATGCCTATACACCCACGTGAGCACACTCAAATATAGTTACCGAACTATGCTCACAATTTGGTACAGACAAGGAGTTACGATTATAAACAAATTCAGAGACACATATGCAGAGACATAGAGAGATCCAGCTGGGAGCACAGATAAGATCTGAGCACATGAGGAGACAGACAAACAGTCTTTGCTGCACACTCACCTATTTGAACAGGAGCACAGCCAGGCAGCAAATCACCCTGCACTCCACAGCAATACACCTAAACACAGACAAGGTCTTGGATCACCATGACATGCTGACAGTAATACAAGCACACACACACACAGACACACACAGAAGCACAGACAAACATCATAAGAAGACAAATATAAATACAGTACGTACACACAAAAGAACACAACAAAGCCAAGTCTGCAAAACACACACGGATATCACTAACACAGGCACAGGAACAGATACCCAAACAATCGAGCCGAAACAGTCTCACAGACAGAATATCATGACCAAAAACATAAAAATCGCATTATGTAGTCATCCACACCCTTCAAAACATCCACCGAGGATAAACCTAGGCACAGATGCAGAAATGTGCTCATAATGTGTCACAGGAACGTTTTCGAAGACAAAAACAGGGACTACTTAAACAGACAGAAAGGCGATACAGGACATTAGCAGACAGATACACAGAGAAATTCACAAATTGAAAGAGAAACACAAACACACACACACGCACACACACACACACACACACACACACACACACACATACACACACACACACACACACACACACACACACACACACACACACACACACACACACACACACACACACACACACACACCTCTCCACAGCCACAGGAATGGATGCAAGGATGCAATTAGGAGCTGGATGGACAGTATTTCACAGAAACATAAATATTATGCCAAGGTATTGCTGACTTCGTCGGTGCATTTTGTTTTTTGCAATATCACTTCCTGCAGAACAATCAGTGAGTGATGGAAAGAGAAATGGAAATAAGCCAAGATACGTCAGGAAATGCTAAAGTGAGTCAATGAGTGCCTGGCTTAGACGAGAGAAAAAGAGACAGGGAGAGAGAGGCAGAGAAATGGACAGGAGACAATGTGAGAGAGAATGAGAAAATAAGATACACAGAGAGGTAAAGAGAGACAGACAGACAGACAGGAAGAATTGGAGATAAAAGGAGAGAGAAGGGGATAGGTGGAAAAAGATAGATATTGGAAAAGAGAGTTAGAGAGACAGAAAGAAAGAGACGGAAAGAGAGATAGACAGCAAGAAAATGATCAGAAATGGAGCAATAGAGTCAGACAGATGAAGACAGAGAGTGTGACAGAACGAGTGAGACAGATTGCGAAAGAGACAAAGAGAGAATGAGGGACAAGCAGAGAGAGAGACTAACAGCATGAAACGGAGAGAGAGGAAGGCAGAGATTGAGATGGAGAGTGAATAAGAGGAAGAAGGAAGTAATCACAAAGGCAGACAGGAAGAGGCATAGAGAGAAAGGAGGCAACATTGTTTTGGTAGGAGTAGACAGGAGGTGGGGTCAAGTAACACTTTCAAAAACGAACAAAAGCGCACGAAATAATAATCAGTTCGGACGAGATGGTAACAATCACACGGAGCCTTTCATTGTACTACAGTATTTATTGCACGTTTTACAGAGACAGTCTGACATTCCCCCTTATTCAAGTTGGAATGTTTCTGTCCTACCCCTCCTGCCCAGCAGGGGGAAGGCAGAGAGTCCTCATGCTGGTCTTTAACACTGGCCCACAAGCAGTTCGTGAAGACTCGATGTTCCAGCTGTATCAAACCAATCCGTCATGTTTAATTCCTCCACCACCAACATTCCGTACTAGAAATGCCACCTGACTCTAACAAACATCTTTTCCCCTTTCATGCGGTCCCTTTATCATGCCATCAATATTTTAAAGGCGCAGATGAATCGAATTTTATTATGTTTTCTATTTATAGGGGGCGTGTGATTGGCTGGATTCTTAGGGGCAGTCATAAATGCAGAGTTTATGTCAGATTGATTGAACCTTGCTTTCCTGAGATGGTGGGTGGACCAGGCCCTTTTTGCTGAAGGGCCGATTACAGCTCATTGTCAGTGTGTCCCTATTTGTGCCAATCCGTCAGTCAATCAGGAATAGCGGTGTGTTCCTGAGCATGCCATCAGTCACCTCTATATCGACCGGTCCGTGCTTTCATCAGATCCCTGTGATTGTACTGATGGATTCCTGGCTGTACATGCGCAGTTCCTGGACTGGGAACACAGCCTGCGACGTCTGGACCGCTCTCAGTTGATTTTCTGAAAAGCTGAAGTGAAGGATTTACATGATCAGTTGTTGCACGGCATTCTTCAACTTCTCTCTGAACCTGGATACCGTCAATGCATAAAAAAATGTATTCGTGCTGCAGCTGAAATCCTTGAGCATATCTCCAACATATGGCAGAATATTTGTCTTCCCAAAATACTCTGCTGTTCCGTTAATGCCTTGCGTTAAGAAGTTTATACCGTACACTAACCAAAGAAGAATAAAGCTGACGGATATGATGAAGAGCGAAATCACAGACTTCCTTCGGCTCTCTACCTCTGCGTCTTTCTGTTTTTCTTCTTTGCCAAAAGCCTTCAGTGCCTTGCGGAGTCGGTTGGCCTTTAAAACGTGCCTTACCGTCAGAGTGTTCAACAAAAGAATTAACACAAAAGGTAGGAAAGGGGTTAAAATGCTATCAAACCACTTAAATGCAAGCCACCTGAGATCTGTATAATAGCTTGACTTTATTCGACAGTACCGTGGAATGTTGTCAATTATCTTCCAAGGTTTGAACACAAAATAAAAAGGAACACATTTTGAACAGAGCAGTATGCCAGTAATCGCCAGAGCCACAGCCAAAGCTTTCTCTGTCCAATATTTTCTCTTCAGTTCCCGACAGCAAATCACCACAAACCGATCAAAGGAGAAGAGTAGAGTGAACCAAACGGAACAGTCTGATGCTGCACGAACCAGAGTAAAGACAGTACTGCAGACCGGGACGATATCTAGGAGAGATGGTTGGAAGTAATAGGTATTAAATCGTCTTAATATGATGTTCGTGACAATGAACAGTAGATCCGACGTTGCCATAACCAACAGGAGGCGCGTTGTACACTTAGAGAGTCCGCATTTTCCTCGTGCGAGAATGAAAAACATCAGGAAATTAACTGTAAGAGACAGAAGGTAAAAAGGCAATAGGAAATTACAGGAATAAAATTCGCTGCATCTACACAGTGAACAATAAAAGTACTTAGCACCCGAATGCGTCAGTTGGGAGGGTTCAGAGGTCAAATCTTAAAAGGATATTTGCAAACATAAGTCATGTCAAAGCTGTGCACTCATGGGTTTTACTCAGTCAGTGTGCAGAAAAGTCAAAGGAGCATAATTTTTAAAGTGAAAGACAGAGTGCTCCGGGTCTGGAATGCACTGCTTGGGCTCGTAGCTGAGGCAGCACATGTCACAACCGTTTAGGAATACTTGGATGAAGACTCGAAGTGTCACAACATTCCAGGCTATGATCCTGGTTATAGAAGCTGCGTTGAGTGTAGCTTCAGTTTAGCTTTGACATCACAGCTTAATGAATCGAATGACCTCTTCTGCATGGGAGGCTTCTATGATTCTGGGAACTGAGTGGCTGTTTCAGTTTATAATATTATAATCAGAAATCAAATAGTGTGATCCTGAAAACGTAGAACAAAATCATATGCGTTTTGAGAAACTCAACAGGTGTTAGAATATCAATAAAGAGAGAAATGGAGTTAATGTTTCATGTCTGGAATCACTCTTTACAGAATTTATTCTTCTAAGTAAGGATGGCTGGACTCAAAATGTTAATTCTCTTTTCTCCACATACAAGAACATATCCTTGCGACCAAAGGAAATTGGACCAGATCCTTATTCTTATTCCGATTACCAATACCTGGACAAAGTCCTGAAAGTTAATTCAAGAGAATTAAATATCCTGTTTGCTTCTAAATGAGTTGGGAACTGGCACCTCCAGGCCCCTAAACTGGGAAGTGAAGACCAGACACAACACCACCATCTGGATGAATGGGTTAGAGCTCATTAACACAGTAATCTTTCTGCAATCAGCCTCACTTCGGCCCCATAGTAAATATTCCTTTCCATTAGGGTTAATACTTCTGTATCAGCACTTTCCTTACTTTGTACACCTGAATCACATAAATTTGCATTCTCCTCAGTTCACGGGAAAACAAGCCTAGCCCTCTCTAATCTTCCCCCAAAGCTGCTGCAGTTTCCAAGCGCTGGCAGCGTGCTTGTAAATCTCATCTTTGTTGAATTCGGTCCTTCCTGTTATGTGGTGACCCGAACTATGCACAACATTGCAGCTTTAGTCTTATATGGTTGCAGTGCTACAGTTCTTGCGTGGCCAGATGGATTTTGTTTTGTGTTGAATGAGGTTCAAGGTAAGGGCCGATGGTTTTGTTGAAGAAGTTGATTCCCGGTATGGACATATGGTCAGGGACCGGGCTACATAATCGGTCTGGAGTGTTCGGCTGATCCATTGTGGGCTCAGTCAATCGGTTACTCAGAAGTTAGACTCAGTTTAATCGCGTTTCTTCTGTCTGAAAGGTAGTGTAATCCCAGAACAAGCTAGATGTCGGACTGAATACAGCTTGATGGATCGCAACCGTACTTGCTTTGGTTTAGAAGAACATAATATCGTGGAAACCATAATGCTGCAAATTTTACTTCAACAACGAAACAGCAGTCCATTGTAAAACTAATGATGACGTATTCGATCATTGTAAATGGTCTACGCATAACATTGATTCAGAGGCATTACACACACAGTTAATGTAGGACCTCATTAATCTAAAGTCACTGTGTAAATTAAAAAAATGATAGAAAATAACTTTTATAGAATATACAGAATATTGCAATACCCCCCACCCCCAAAACACCATCCCCATATACTGCTGACATCAGAATCCTTGTGTCTAAGACTTGGTTTAGTCAGTTTTGATTTCCACTTTTTAAATGTTAATTCAGTAGCTTCTTCGGAGAATAAAGCTGAATGTCAATGCACTTAGCTTTAAGCAATCTCTATAGGGCCTTTTTTTATGCCAATACCTCTGGTCTGGAATGAGCATGAACATTTCTCTTTAAGGTGCTCTAATTGGCTAAATCTCCGAGTTCCTTCTCATGTGCAAAGATCTATGCATCCGTCCAGTTCCACGGTGTGTCAAGGGCTAAACGAAATAATTCATGCTTAAAATTGAAGTTAAAGGTTTATCAGTTAAGGGTATTTTCCTTTAGCTCAGATTCGAGAATGCTAGCTTGCAAACAAAGGGAAAGAAGAACAATTATTTGTGGACAAACCCATTCATCTTGGATCCAGGTTATTTTCAAAAAAAATCTGAGGCTGCAGAAATAACTTCCAAGTTAGCTACTACCTTCAAAAAAGCAGCGAAATCTAACGATAGTTCCCTAACTATCCATGCTTGGTAGAGTGTCTGCGTCAGCGTATGGAGTTTACTAAATTCCATGAAACTTTCTGCAGTCTCTGATTGAAATCGGGATTTCCAGAATGTTGCAGGATGAAATGAATTACCGCGTGGAAAGTTCAACTGCCCAGATAAATTCCGCAGAGTCTGGAGTGATGGGGATTCCACCGGGGTTTCTGCATTCTGAGACTAGATCACCGACCATTCACCCATTTAAGAGAGTGGCCACAACTTGCCCATGTCTCATTGTCAATTGCTGAATGAAACTGCACGGAATACTCAGACAGAATTACACAAGCCCAATGATGGAAACACTCACCAGGAACTATTGCAATCAGAAGAACCGTGTAAAATATTTTCCGTGCATTCTGAATTGGAAGATGCATTTCTGGCAAGGACGTTTTGTTCAGTCAATCTCTCTCCATATTAATAAACAAGGTCATATTTCCCAAATTCCTTCTTTTGTACTTGCTGGCATTACCTGGGGAACTGTCACATCACGTGCCAAAAGATTTTTCAAGAATTTTAACAAACAGATGATGACAGTGAGTTAAGTCCCAGATGTGACGGAGTATTGTTTTCGAAATCTACTGGATTTTGTGAGTTTAATTTGTTTCAAAATAAACGTTGTTACAAAACAGCGTCCATCCCATGATGATATCTAATTTTCTTTCAGTGTTGTGTTTTTGTTAACTCTGACCATTTGTTAACGAAATCCAAGTTATGAAGTATCTCTCTGAAAAAAATCCTCGACAAAGGCATGTGACTTCTCTGTTTAACAGTGTTAAAAATCACACAACATCAGGTTTATTTGGAAGTACTATCTTTCAGTGGCGTAGCTCCTCTATCAGGTAACTAATACAGCAGGATCGTCCTCCTCATTTGTCTTAAATTGGGCAACTGTTTGTTCTGAGATGATGCCCCTCTGGTTCTAGCCTCTCGCGTACACAAAGAGAAATGAACTCTCCACATCTCTAGGTGGCTTGCTGGCTCAATGGTTGTAGTACTGCTTCACAGAGCCAGGGAGTCGAGTTTGATTCCAGCCGCGGGCGACTGTCTGTGGAGTTTCCATATTCTCCCCGTGTCTGTGTGAGTTTGCTCCGGTTTTCTCCCACAGTCCAAAGACGTGCAGGTTAGGTGAATTGGCCGTTCTAAATTCCCCATAGTGTTCAGGGATTCATAGGTTAGATTTATTAAGCTGAGGTAAATGTAGAGTAATTGGGGAATTGCTCTTGTGGGTTACTCTTTGGAAAGTCTGAGCAGACCGGTTTGGCTGAATGGCCTTTTTACATACTGTATGGATTCTATGATCGCGCCTGTCAAGTCTGCTAAATATCTTGTATGTTTCAATAAGGTTATCACATGAATGTGATCCCAACCTACTTAAACTCTCCTCATGTCATAATCCCTCCATGGCAGGAATAAGCCATTGAATCACACACAATGAAAACAGATCCATTGGTCCTACAGTCCACAAAAACTGTGCACACAAACTACAATAGTCCCTCTGCCCCCTTCTGGACAATATCCCTCCAAACCTTTCCTTTACTTATTCTTTTATTCTCTTAAATGTTCGAACTGTACCTGCATCCATCACTTCCACTGGCAGTTCATTCTACACACGAACCACCTTCTGTGCGAAAAATTAGCCCTTCATGGCCCTTTTAGATTTTTCTCCTCTCATCTTAAACCTATACGCTCTAATTTTGAACTCCGGGTATCCTATGGAAAGGGTCTATGGATCTCTGCCCCCTCATGGTATAATAAATGTCTGAAGGTACACCCCTCAAACAACTATGATCTTGTGAAAATGTTCCAGCCTATCTTGGATATTGTTACAACTGACACCCGCTATTCTTGGCAGCATCCTGGTAAATATTTTGAGAAACATTTACAGCTTAATGATATCCTTCCTGAAATGAATCTGGATGCACTACACCGGAAGAGGCTTCACCAACGTCCTGTACAACCTCAACATGTTGTCTCAACTCCTGTACTCAATTGGCTGAGTGATGACAATGTGTGATGTAAATTTCAAAGAATTATGTGCACTGAATCTCTCACTGTTCTACAGTAGCACCAAAGCCCTACGAATAACAGGAAGGATATGGAAGTTTTGGTCAGGGTTCAGAGGAGATTTACTAGGATGTTGCCTGGTATGGATGGAAGGTCTTACACGGAAAGGCTGCGAGGACTGAGGCTGTTTTCGTTAGAGAGAAAGTTGAGAGGACACCTAATCGAGACGTATAAGTTACTCAGAGGGTTTAATAGGGTGGACAGTGAGAGCCTTTATCCTCGGATGGTGATGGCAAAAACGAGAGGACTATGTTTTAAATTGTGGGGTGATAATTATAGAACCGATATCAGTGGTGTTTTCTTTACTCTGATAGTAGTATTGGCGTGGAATGGCATGCCTTCAAGAGTTGTAGACCCATCGAAGCTAACAGCATTTAAATGGACATTGGATATACATATGGATAATAATGGAACGATGAAGGTTAAATGGGCATCAAGTTAATTCAGAGGTGAGTGCAACTTCGAGGGCTGAACGACATGTGCTGCGCTGTAGTGATCGATTGAATTGAATTGAATTTATTGTCACGTGTACCGAATCACAGTGAAACGTCATTGTCTTGCGAGCAATACAGGCAGGTTCTAGAGTTAAGTATGTTATAAGTTCCAACTCCATGGCAATATACTATACAATTTAAACAGTTCTTACACTCCAACAATGTAACTTCATAAAGCAGATAGCGGCTGTCCTGATTGGCTCTTTCTTCTTTCGTTTGAAGATCTGGCTGGCTTGAATTCTTTCTTTTACTGCTGATATGTTTCATATGAAAATATAGCTTTGATAGAGAGTGATTGCAGCTACTCCGTCTGACTTTCAAAATGCCGATCATTTTTGTATCCCCAACATTGGATCATGTCATTGGTTCGAGGTTGTCAAAACAATAAGTGCAACTAGATTTGGATTTAATATCGGGAGCCATAATTTAAACTTATTGGTTAAATTCGATTTGTTGTCGAAAGAGCAACCTACTCAAGTATCCATTTTATAGCCAAACATTTCAGATTTTCAATTTTGCAGCACACTGCAAGACTGATAGCTAGTAATATGAAATTAGATTTTAAGCTGTCAGTGCAGAACAACAAAAAGCTACAGTAGCCATCTTAGTATCATTGCAGGAGGCCGTTGTTAATATGTTTAAAACATAGATATGAAGTAAAACAATTATTCACTCCTCTCTGGTGCAACATGAAAAGAGAAAATTGCCAAGTTTACTTGGTAGAATATATTGTCTCTCGGACTTTCCAACAAACAGCCTGATAGCGCTTGGCTGCTGGAGTGAAGGGCAACAATTTTGGAATCCTTCATGTAAACCAGCAGTCCACACAACCTCATGATGACCTTGAAGTGTCTACTTGAATGTACAGATGCTATACCTCGTCTGCTGAAAGTGCCTTTGCAAAGGAGGTCTGGAGAAATTTCAAATGTTTTATTATTGTCGAGATTCATTCTCGGCAGCAGTTGAATGCTGGAATCTGTGCTGTTCAAGCGATTCTCCGGATGTAGGCCAAGAAAACGTTGATAATGACTGCAGGATAAACAAAATGTTCTTTGCTCTATCACAAATTGATTGGGTTACCAGTGCAAAGCGATAACCTCAAAAAAGTTAAGGACCATGTGTTGAGGTGTGCAGCAAACCTCGGACGTCTGGAGCCAATGCAGAATAGGGAAAGTAAAACGTCTAAATGCATTATGGTAATGCCAATTGGACATCTGCTCAGTGAACCAAACCTCGTGAATCTTTAATTGTGTGTACATATACCCTTAAGCTTGTCAGTAATGCCTTTGCTTTGTTTGCTGGATAAAGGTATTTGTTTCTACATATGGTACTGAAAATATACAATTGGCTTAAGAACCTACGTATGCATGTGTGTTATTTATGAATGAAATATATTTTTGAAGTGAAAGAGAGCAACAGTGTCTCAACCAAACCTTGCAAGACAAATTTGAAGAACCAATGGATCCAAAGAGGAGATGGATAACATAGTGAATATAAATGCCAATTCTGAATTCTGGGATCAGTTCAGAATTCACAAAAATAAGACGACAAGAAGGGTCAAGACTGGAAAAATGCAACGTGAGAATAAAATTGTTGGGAATATATAAATATGATGACAACAAGATTTACTGAGGATAGAGGATTAAAAATAAAACAATGATTTTTTATGTCAATTGCGAATCCCTTAATAATCAGACATGAGTGAAATTGTAATAGGAAAGGACGAAGGAAATTAAGAAAAAATAAACATCTTTTTCTTCACAAATAACACGTGAGAAATATTGGGTAGACAAGGCTTCAGTTGAATGGTGTAATTCAAAAAAATCCGTTAACTAAGAAAACAAAATGGTGAACTGAATGGGTTTAAATGCTGACAACTCACGAGGGTGTGATAATTCCCTAAGTAGAATGCTGAAAATAGTGTCCTATGAAATATTGGATTATGACTGACCATTTTCTAAAATTCTGTCGCCTCTGGAACAATTGCTACGACTTGAAGGGTAGTAAGAATAACCACATTACGTGAAACTGGAGTGGGAGGTGGTAAAATGAATGATCGAACAGTCAGATTATCAGTAATTGGGAAATACTCGATTCTGTTATTACAAACAGAAAAGCGTGAAAGTATCAGACAGAAATAGAAAGACATCAAACTCACACCGACACTGTTTTCCACTCCCTCACTCCCAATTTACACACAAAACCCTCACACGTGCAGAGTCGTTCTAAAGTATGGGAGCACACATATACGCTGACATATTAACACACCAACACCTTCACATAGGCAGAGAGAAATCCAGTCATAATGATAGTTTTGGCAATGCACTCATGCACATAATGTGCACGTGCATACATCCACAAATGGAGAAATACATTCATCCTGCGATATAGGAACACACCTACACATAGACAGCGAATCACATCCACATTCCCACGTATTGAAATGAAATCATTCTGAGAGACATTACACTCGAACATGCAAGGGCTCACAGAACTATGCCTATATACCCATGTGAGCACACTCAAATATAGTTACCGAACTATGCTCACAATTCGGTACAGACAAGGAGTGACAATTATAAACAAATTCAGAGACACATATGCAGAGACATAGAGAGATCCTGCTGGGGCACAGATAAGATCTGAGCACATGATGAGACAGACAAACACAGTCTTTTCAGCACACTCACCTATTTGAACAGAAAGACAGCCAGGCAGCAAATCACCCTGCACTCCCACAGCAATACACCTAAACACACACAAGGTCATGGAACACCATGACATGCTGACAGTAATACAAGCACATACACACACACACACACACACACACACACACACACGGAAACACAGAAAAACATTCATAAGAAGACAAATATAAATACAGTATGTACACACAAAAGAACACAACAAAGCCCAGTCTGCAAAACACACACGGATATCACTAACACAGGCACAGGAACAGATACACAATCAATCGAGCCAAAATAGTCTCACAGACAGAATATCATGACCAAAAACATAAAAACCGCAATATGAAGTCATCCACACCCTTCCAAACAACCACCGAGGATAAACCTAGGCACAGATGCAGAAATGTGCTCATAATGTGTCACAGGAAGGTTTTCGAAGACAAAAACAGGGACTACTTAAACAGACACAAAGGCAATACAGGACATTAGCAGACAGATACACAGAGAAATTCACATATTGAAAGGGAAACACACACACACACACACACACACACACACACACACACCTCTCCACAGCCACAGGAATGGATGCAAGGATGCAATTAGGAGCTTGGACGGGCAGTATTTCACAGAAACATAAATATTATGCCAAGCTATTGCTGACTTCGTCGGTGCATTTTGTTTTTTGCAATATCACTTCCTGCAGAACAATCAGTGAGTGAAGGAAAGAGAAATGGAAATGAGCCAAGATACATCAGGAAATGCTAAAGTGAGTCAATGAGTGCCTGGCTTAGACGAGAGAAAAAGAGACAGGGAGAGAGAGGCAGAGAAATGGACAGGAGACAAAGTGAGAGAGAATGAGAAAATAAGATACACAGAGAGGTAAAGAGAGACAGACAGACAGGAAGAATTGGAGATAAAAGGAGAGAGAAGGGGATAGGTGGAATACGACAGATATTGGAAAAGAGAGTTAGAGAGACAGAAAGAAAGAGACAGAAAGAGAGATAGACAGCACGAAAATTATCAGAAATGGAGCAATAGAGTCAGACAGATGAAGACAGAGAGTGTGACAGAACGAGTGAGACAGATTGCGAAAGAGACAAGAGAGAATGAGGGACAAGCAGAGAGAGAGACTAACAGCATGAAACGGAGAGAGAGGAAGGCAGAGATTGAGATGGAGAGTGAATAAGAGGAAGAAGGAAGTAATCACAAAGACAGACAGGAAGAGGCATAGAGAGAAAGGAGGCAACATTGTTTTGGTCGGAGTAGATAGGAGGTGGGGTCAAGAAATACTTTCAAAAACGAACAAAAGCGCACGAAATAATAATCAGTTCGGACGAGATGATAACAATCACACGGAGCCTTTCATTGTACTACAGTATTTATTGCACGTTTTACAGAGACAGTCTGACATTCACCCTTATTCAAGTTGGAATGTTTCTGTCCTACCCCTCCTACCCAGCAGGGGGAAGGCAGAGAGTCCTCATGCTGGTCTTTAACACTGGCCCACAGGCAGTTCGTGAAGACTCGATGTTCCAGCTGTATCAAACCAATCCGTCATGTTTAATTCCTCCACCACCAACATTCCGTACTAGAAATGCCACCTGACTCTAACAAACATCTTTTCCCCTTTCATGCGGTCCCTTTATCATGCCATCAATATTTTAAAGGCGCAGATGAATCGAATTTTATTATGTTTTCTATTTATAGGGGGCGTGTGATTGGCTGGATTCTTAGGGTCAGTCATAAATGCAGAGTTGATGTTATATTGATTGAACCTTGCTTTCCTGAGATGGTGGGTGGACCAGGCCCTTTTTGCTAAAGGGCTGATTACAGCTCATTGTCAGTGTGTCCATATTTGTGCCAATCCGTCAGGCAATCAGGAATAGCGGTGTGTTCCTGAGCATGCCATCAGTCACCTCTACATCGACCGGTCCGTGCTTTAATCAGATCTCTGTGATTGTACTGATGGAATCTTGGCTGTACATGCGCAGTTCCTGGACTGGGAACACAGCCTGCGACGACTGGACCGCTCCCAGTTGATTTTCTGAAAAACTTAAGTGAAGGATTTATATGATCAGTTGTTGCACTGCATTCTTCAACTTCTCTCTGAACCTGGATACCGTCAATGCATAAAAAAATGTATTCGTGCTGCAGCTGAAATCCTTGAGCATATCTCCAACATATGGCAGAATATTTGTCTTCCCAAAATACACTGCTGTTCCGTTAATGCCTTGCGTTAAGAAGTTTATGCCGTACACTAACCAAAGAAGAATAAAGCTGACGGATATGATGAAGAGCGAAATCACCGACTTCCTTCGGCTCTCTATCTCTGCGTCTTTCTGTTTTTCTTCTTTGCCAAAACCCTTCAGTGCCTTGCGGAGTCGGTTGGCCTTTAAAACGTGCCTTACCGTCAGAGTGTTCAACAAAAGAATTAACACAAAAGGTATGAAAGGGGTTAAAATGCCATCAAACCACTTAAATGCAAGCCACCTGAGATCTGTATAATAGCTTGACTTTATTCGACAGTACCGTGGAATGTTGTCAATTATCTTCCAAGGTATGAACACAAAATAAAAAGGAACACATTTTGAACAGAGTAGTATGCCGGTTATCGCCAGAGCCACAGCCAAAGCTTTCTCTGTCCAATATTTTCTCTTCAGTTCCCGACAGCAAATTACCACAAACCGATCAAAGGAGAAGAGTAGAGTGAACCAAACGGAACAGTCTGATGCTGCACGAACCAGAGTAAAGACAGTACTGCAGACCGGGACGATATCTAGGAGAGATGGTTGGAAGTAATAGGTATTAAATCGTCTTAGTATGATGTTCGTGACAATGAACAGTAGATCCAACGTTGCCATAACCAGCAGGAGGCGCGTTGTACACTTAGAGAGTCCGCATTTTCCTCGTGCGAGAATGAAAAACATCAGGAAATTAACTGTAAGAGACAGAAGGTAAAAAGGGAATAGGAAATTACAGGAAAAAATTCGCTGCATCTACACAGTGAACAATAAAAGTACTTAGCACCCGAATGCGTCAGTTGGGAGCGTTCAGAGGTCAAATCTTTAAAGAATATTTGCAAACATAAGTCATGTCAAAGCTGTGCACTCATGGGTTTTACTCAGTCAGTGTGCAGAAAAGTCAAAGGAGCATAATTTTTAAAGTGAAAGACAGAGTGCTCCGGGTCTGGAATGTACTGCTTGGGATGGTAGCTGAGGCAGCACATGTCACAACCTTTTAGAAATACTTGGATGAAGACTCGAAGTGTCACAACATTCCAGGCTATGATCCTGGTTATAGAAGCTGCGTTGAGTGTAGCTTCAGTTTAGCTTTGACATCACAGCTTGATGAATCGAATGACCTCTTCTGCATGGGAGGCTTCTATGATTTTGGGAACTGAGTGGCTGGTTCAGTTTTTAATATTATAATCAGAAATCAAATAGTGTGATCCTGAAAACGTAGAACAAAATCATATGCGTTTTGAGAAACTCAACGGGTGTTAGAATATCAGTAAAGAGAGAAATGGAGTTAATGTTTCATGTCTGGAATCACTCTTTACAGAATATATTCTTCTAAGTAAGGATGGCTGGACTCAAAATGTTAATTCTCTTTTCTCCACATACAAGAACATATCCTTGCGACCAAAGGAAATTGGACCAGATCCTTATTCTTATTCCGATTAACAACACCTGGACAAAGTCCTGAAAGTTAATTCAAGAGAATTAAATATCCTGTTTGCTTCTAAATGAGTTGGGAACTGGCACCTCCAGGCCCCTAAACTGTGAAGTGAAGACCAGACACAACACCACCATCTGGATGAAAGGGTTAGAGCTCATGAACCATGTCATCTTTTTGCAATCAGCCTCACTTAGGTCCCATAGTAAATATTCCTTCCCATTAGGGTTAATACGTCTGTATCAGCACTTTCCTTACTTTGTACACCTGAATCACATAAATTTGCATTCTCCTCAGTTCACGGGAAAACAAGCCTAGCCCTCTCTAATCTTCCCCCAAAGCTGCTGCAGTTTCCAAGCGCTGGCAGCGTGCTTGTAAATCTCATCTTTGTTGAATTCGGTCCTTCCTGTTATGTGGTGACCCGAACTATGCACAACATTGCAGCTTTAGTCTTATATGGTTGCAGTGCTACAGTTCTTGCGTGGCCAGATGGATTTTGTTTTGTGTTGAATGAGGTTCAAGGTAAGGGCTGATGGTTTTGGTGAAGAATTTGATTCCCGGTATGGACATATGGTCAGGGACCTGGCTACATAATCGGTCTGGAGGGCTGTCTTGGGTTTGGACTGATCCATTGTGGGCTCAGTCAATCGGTTTCTCAGAAGTTAGACTCAGTTTAATAGCGTTTCTTCTGTCTGAAAGGTAGTGTAATCCCAGAACAAGCTAGATGTCGGACTGAATACAGCTTGATGGATCGCAACCGTACTTGCTTTGGTTTAGAAGAACATAATATTGTGCAAACCATAATGCTGCAAATTTTACTTCAACAACAAAACAGCAGTCCGTTATAAAACTAATGATGACGAATTCGAACATTGTAAATGGTCTACGCATAACATTGATTCAGAGGCATTACACACACAGTTAATATAGGACCTCATTAATCTAAAGTCACTGTTTAAATTAAAAAAAAGATAAAAAATAACTTTTATACAATATACAGAATATTACAATACCCCCTCACCCCCATCCCCATATACTGCTGACAACAGAATCCTTGTGTCGAAGACTTGGTTTAGTCAGTTGTGATTTCCACTTTTTAAATGTTACTTCAGTAACTTCTTCGGGGAATAAAGCTGAATGTCAATGCACTTTGCTTTAAGTAATCTCTACAGGGCTATTTTTATCCCAACTGAAAATGTGTTGCTGGTTAAAGCACAGCAGGTCAGGCAGCATCCCAGGAACAGGAAATTCGTCGTTTCAGGCCAGAGCCCTTCATCAGGAATCTATTTTTATCCCAATACTTCTGCTCCGGAATGAGCTTGAACATTTCTCTTTAAGGTGCTCTAATTGGCTAAATCTCCGAGTTCCTTCTCGTGTGCAAAGATGTATGCGTCTACCCTGTTCCACGGTATGTCAAGATTTAAACGAAATAATTCACGCTTAAAATTGAAGTTAAAGGTTTCTCAGTTAAGGGAGTTTTCCTTTAGCTCAGATTCGAGAATGTTAGCTTGCAAACAAAGGGAAAGAAGGAAAATTATTTATGGGCAAACCCATTTATCGTAGATCCAGTTTATAAAAACGTTCTTTACATAAAAATCTGAGGCTGCAGAAATAACTTCCAAGTTAACTACTACCTTCAAATAAACAGCGAAATCTAACGATAGTTCCCTAACTATCCATGCTTGGTAGAGTGTCTGGGTCAGTGTATGGAGTTTACTAAATTCCATGAAACTTTCTGCAGTCTCTGATTGAAATGGTGATTTCCAGAATGCTGCATGATAAAATGAATTACCACATGGAAAGTTCAACTGCCCAGGTAAATTCCGCAGAGTCTGGAGTGGTGGGGATTCCACCATGGTTTCTGCATTCTCAGACTAGATCACCGACCATTCACCCATTTAACAGAGTGGCCACAACTTGCCCATGCCTCATTGTCAATTGCTGAATGAAACCGCACGGAATACTCAGACAGAATTACACAAACTCAATGATGGAAAACACTCACCAGGAATTATTGCAATCAGAAGGACCGTGTAAAATATTTTCAGCGCATTCTGAATTGGAAGATGCATTTCTGGCACGGAAGCTTTGTTCAGTCAATCTCTCTCCATTTAAAATAAACAAGGTAATATTTCCCAAATTCCTTCTTTTGTACTTGCTGGCATTACCTGGGGAATTGTCACATCACGTGCCAAAAGATTTTTCAAGAATTTTAACAAACAGATGATGACAGTGAGTTAAGTCCCAGATGTGACGGAGTATTGTTTTCGAAATCTACTGGATTATGTGAGTTTAATTTGTTTCAAAATAAACGTTGTTACAAAACAGCGTCCATCCCATGATGAGATCTAATTTTCTTTCAGTGTTCTCTTTTTGTTGACTCTGACCATTTGTTAACGAACTCCTAGTTATGAAGTATCTCTCTGAAAAATTTCCTCGACAAAGGCATGTGACTTCTCTGTTTAACAGTGTTAAAAATCACAGAACATCAGGTTTATTTGGAAGTACTATCTTTCAGAGGCGTTTCTCCTCCATCAGGTAACTAATAGAGCAGGATCATAAGACGCCAAATATGGAATAAAAATCACAGTATCACGTAACTGGAACGACATATTGAACAAATCTAGATTTCTGTTAAGTCTTTCATCTTTTCTATTCATTAACATATGAATCCCAGAACTTTTTTTAAGTCAGGTGCTCGAGATAACGTAGGACATTAAAAAAATGTAACATCACAGATCAGACAATGTATTAAAAGTATGAGATTAGATTCTGTCTGCATCTCAATCTTTTGTCAGACTGGATCTTTATACGGTTAGCATTTTATAAAACGTAATATGGAATGACTGCCTGCATATTGTCAGCTCTTTGAGCAAAAATAGAACATATCTGCAATTACAATTCTGCAAATGCAAGTTCACCTTACAGACATTTGTGAGTGTGTGTCTATGTGTATGTGCACGCGTGCATGTTTGGGAGAGAGGGAGAGAGTGATTATATGCATGTGATCTCAGGTGTGGTTAGAAGCGTGTACTTTCGTGTGTCCATCTTTGGTAGAGTGTCTGCGTCAGCGTATTGGAGTGTAAGCCTGTGAGAGGGTGTGTGCATAAGTGTGAGTGCTTTGTTCAACATTCTATTTGAATTGCATGACACTAACACCTTTGTCTTTAAATTCTGTGTCTTATGACCCTGCCACAGGAGTTACCCGATAAAGGAGCTCTGAAAGCTAATAATTCTAAATACCCCTGCTGGAAGGCAACCTTGTGTTTTGTGAGGTCTAACTTTGTCCACACCAGTCCAATACGGGCACCTCCACATCCTGTTTAACAGTAGCTGTTTCATGAAAGGATGTTAGACGGTTTATGAGATCACACATTGTCGGTTTTAATGAATCCAACATAACAATAGAATTCCTCACCTGTTAAATAATATCGTGAAATACACCTTCAATGGTTTCATAAGATCCAATTAATAGAGTTCCTCCCACCAGGATGAAGCTGCAATGTGCTTGAGCTGACCCTGAGATACACATGAACTGTGCAATAGGAGAGGGCGTGAAACATTCTGTTACCTATCGTGTAGTTTACATGTACAGAGGCCGATAGTGAGGCACAGACAATATGTACTGAAGGAGATTGGAGTGGATAATTGTTGATAATTTGCAGTATATTGGACATTTATACTGCCTTCACACTCCGGTGCCATTTTGAAGCATAAGATGAATAAAAATGAAGTATGAAAGTAGTGAAAGGAGTCACAATATGGCTCCAGGACATCAGAGAAGTCCCTACTTCAGGCCTAACGCAGCCAGGAGTCCCAGTTGGTGCCTTTCTTGCAATCAGAAATTCACACTCTGGCACTACTGCAGTCTGGAAGCCCCGATCTAGACCAACAACACGCAGGAATCCCCGGTCCCTGGATACGATAGCCAAGAATGCCCTCTCTGAGCCTGCTGCAGGCAGGAGTTCCCAACTCCGGGCCTACTACAGCCATGAATCCCCACTACGAGTCTACTGCAGCCAGGAGTCCACGATTTGGACCGACTGCAAACAGGAGTGCCCAGAGGCCCAATCTCTGGGCATGATACAGTTGGAAGTCCCCTGTCTGTACCACCCACAGGCAGGAGTCCACGCTTTGGGCTCACCAAAACTACGAGTAGACGTTCTGATGCAACGAAGCCAAGACTTCCCGTTCTGTGCCAGTCTGCAGATTATCTCAGCTTGAATGTAATCAACTCCTTGCTTGCAGGGAGATGGCAGGCTTAGCTTGAGGCAAGTCAAGCTCATTTGGCAATGCAGGTCCCAGCTTCTGTTAAGATTCCTCGTGTCATTCCTTTTATTGCGCATTCCTGGATCTTGTCCAGCTAGGTATTCTTCGGTCTTTGAAGTGAAGTGACAGTTCAACTTTCAGGGTTACAGGGTAGATATGTTCACCTGTGGATCTTTCTCAGTTTCCCAGAAATACTCCAACCTATACATTGTGACGTGTCGCAGTGGTTCACTTGTCCTCTTTCAGGAGCGAGTGTCACATGATCAGACAGTGAAATGAACTCATCCTGACACACACATATCCTCTCATACATGCAGCAATACACTCAGACTGAGATATGGAAAAATATGCATGCAGGCGCACACACACACACACACACACACACACACACACACACACACACACACACACACACACACACACACACACTGAGATATCGGAACACGTCCGTACACATACACATACAGAAATACAGTCACACTGAGTGACACCACATACCAAATTCCTGAGCTGGCAGAAACCTTCCTGTCCAAACACTCGAGCATTCAATCACAGTTACAGAACTTCACAGACGCAATGCAATACAGCCATATAGCAATGGTGTTAAACAAACCAAGAGACACACCCGCAGAGCGCCACATAGAGATCCTGCTGGAGGAACAGAAAGATCTCAATGCACAGGCTGACAGATAAACACAGTCTCAACAACAGTCCTACGTACTCGTCCTGGAGCACAGGCAGGCAGATGCAAACTCCAGACTCTCAAAATAATGCAAAGAAACACAGACACACATGGGTTTACGTAACCGCAATGATATGCGACCAGTAACACAAACACACTAACACATGCACAAACACCACACACTCATGTAATAGGGATAGAAACACACGCAGTGACATGCATATACACAAAGAACATGCACACAGATTGAAAGGCATCATGTGTGAATCACACACAGCTACGCAAAGATACTGCACAGAGGCAGACACATGGACAAAAATGCTCACATTCACAGAAGCACCGTCACACAACAGCTTTAACATACGAAAATGCATAAGTATCGCAACAGATAGTGCCCGAAATAATTTACACATGGAGAAACAAAAACAACACACAGAACCACAGTCAGAAAGTGACACAGAGACATATCCAAAGACAATAAAACATTGACATTGCGGAAAGAAATTGAAAAGCCCACACAGAGAGCCAGAAACTCTACTACACCGAAACAAAAACACACCAACACAACATTACTCACAGCCACAGAAAACAAAAAGAAATATGGAGGCAGAGAGAGATGAAAATAAAGTGCCAGAGATGAATGGACAGTGCACTTGCAGAACTGTACTCATTTGTGTAGCAACATATTGCTGCCTGTGCCTGTGTATTGTTTAATTTGTAAAATGACCTCCCCCAGTATGATCAATGAGTGAAGGAATGAGGAAAAGTTTTGAGACAATGCACGTGAACATCCTGTAAACTGAGACACGTTCTGACTGAGTCAATGAGAGAAAGAACCAGTGTGCTCGAGAGAGATGCAAAGTGATTGAGAAACAGAGGGTGGACTAAAAAGATAGAGAGGGACTTTCAGCAAGAAACCCAGATTGGCTCAGAGGGAGACATAAATGCAGAGAAATTGAGTGACAGGCTGAGAGTGAGAGAGAGAAAACGGGGAGACAGAGAAAAAGATAGATCGAAAGAGTATTGAGAGAAAGAGAGAGAGAGAGATAGAGAGAGTGTGTGAGAGAGAGAAAGAAGCAGAGAGAGCGAGGGGCAATTTCCCAGTGTTGGTGGTAGACTGGAGTTGGCGTCAATAAGCTCTTTCAACAACAAAAAGAAGTGCATGAAATGATGGCTAGTGGAAAGGATCACCAGCACCGTAAACCTCACCCTTGCTGTGGTAAAGTTTTTATTGTGAGGTAGACAGAGAGAGACTGAAAATCATCATTTTGCAGAAGGGATTGTTTCGATTCCTAGTCCCTTTCCTCTACTGCGGAAATGCAAATACACCTAATTTAACACTCGTCGACAAGACAGTCCCAGAATACCCAAAGCTTCAGCTGAAACCATCACTCACAGCTACTCTGTCATGTAGAATCACTCCTCCAGCCTCTTTCCATCCTACCCTGTCCTTGACTGTCAATTCTTGTTTCCTGACCTGCCGTCCCTTTGTCAAAATCTTCTACATTTTTGAAAATGGAAATGGATAGATTCTTCTTAAATTTAGAGTGAAGGTTGTTTCTCAATGGCAAAGAGGATGCGGATTTGATGTTACAAGTGCATGAGCTACGTCTTTTGAAATGGTAGGTCAACATGGGCCGAAGGACAGAATGACATAACGCTGCTCATTGTCTGTTGTCATTCTGCGTTTCAATCCGTTATTCATGTTCTTGAGATGCGGGGTTTTGAGCGGGGTGTACTGTTAGATTCACCTACCGATGGAAAGGTGCTCAAAATATTTATGATTCCAAATAAACCTGTTAGACGATAACCTGGTGTCCCGTGGCTTTTGAATGAATCCGTCAGTCAATCAGCGGAAGCAACGTGTTCCTGAGAATTGGGAGTGGTGACCCATCTTGCTAACCAATCCCTCACCCCCAAGACAATCCACCTCTCACTTTTATACACATATCCATATGGTTGTGCTGACGGAATGCTACCCTTATATGTGTGCACATTGCAATTGCCTCTGAGATTCTCTCAATCGCTTTGCAGAGTCATTTTGTAAACTTGACGTCACAAATTGCTGTTCGACATTTCTGAACATTACTCTGAACTTTGATAGAGTCACGACATCAAAAATGTGTTCGTGTTGCAGTTTAAATCTTTTAGCAGAAATGCACCCCTTGCAAATATATTGTCCATACAAAGATTTGATCAGTGAATAGCTTGGTTCAAGATATTTGAACCATTCACTAACCAAAGACATATAAAGCTGACTGTTATGGTGAGGAATGAAATCATCGACTTAATTCGGTTCTCCAACGCTGCATCTTGGGGAGGAAGTCCCTTCCGCTCACTCCTCAGGGTTTTGCGACCCTGTCTGACAATGAAAATGTAGCAAACTGACAGTGTTTAACAACAGAATTACCGCGAATGGAATGAAAAGGGTTAACATGGTCTTAAATCAGTTAAACCCGAGACAACTTGGAACTGTTTAAAAAAGCTGGACTTTATTCCACAGTACTAGGGAAAATTGTCAATGATCTTTTTAGGTTTAAACCGAAAATAGTTGGTATTTGAACAGAGCAGAATTCCTGTAACAACTAAAGCCACAGTCAATGTTTTCGCTGTCCAATATTTTCTCTTCAGTTTCACGCAGCAAATGGCCACAAAACGATCAAAAGAGCAAAGGGCATTGACTCAACCAGGAAAGTCTGCCGCTACATGAAACAGGCAAACAGAGCACTGCAGACATGAGTGAGGTCCAGGAAGCACTTTACAAAGTAATACATATTGAGTTGCCTGAGTCTGTCTTCGTCAAAATGAACAGTAGATCTGCTGTTACCATGGCGATTAGGCAACCCGCGGTAAAATTGGAAACACTGCATTCTCCACGTGTGAGAATCAGAAACACCAGTACATTAACTGTAAGAGACAGAAGGTAAAGATGAAGTCAGAAATTGTTGATTAAATATTACCCGCGTTTGACCAGCTAACAATGGAAGATCATAGCACCAAATTGATAAATTAGGATGGCTCAGACATTAAATCTAAAAAGCCATCCCAAAGCTGGGGTGGCATGATGACACAATGGTGAGCACTGCTGCCTCACAACACCAGGGACCTGGGTTCAATTCGAACCTTGAGCGGCAGTCTGTGTGGAATTTTCGCGTTATCCATGTGTCTATGTGGGCTCCTGCAGGGTGGTTTGCTTTCCTTCCCACATTCCATAGATCTGTTGAATTGGCCGTGCTCAATTTCTGATAATGTTCAGGGATATTTAGGTTAGGTGCATTTAGCAGGGGTAAAAGTAGGGTAGAGGGCCTGGGTGTAGGTGGTGTACTCTTTGGAGTGGCGGTGTGGACCTGTTGTGCCAAAGGGCCTGTTTCCACACTGCATGGATTCAATGAAATGAAGCCTAACTCACTCAAAACTGCTTAGTCCTGGCTTTAACTCAATCGGAGCAAGGAATTGGCAAATGATAATGGGGCGTAACTTTTAAAGTGGAAGGTTTAGAGGAGATTTGAGAACAAAAGCTTTCACCCAAATGTTACTGGCAGTATCGAAAACATTGCTTGGTAGAGTAGTTGATGGAGGAAATGTCACAAACGTACAAAAATGCACAATAGGTCTCATAACATTCAAGGTTCTCAGACACGTGCTGGAAAGTGGCAGAACTGTGATGTGAGATAGAATCGACAGCACAATCTTATTGGACTGAAGGGACACTTGTGTAAGGTAGGTTTCTGTGATTCGAGGAATTGTTTCTGGGAGGCGTTTTCAGAATAAAATCAAGTTAGCAAAATGTTTTAAAGATCTATGGATGATGCTAACGTGGACCAAAGACAAAACAGCTGGAGAAACGCCACAGGGACAGCAGCATCTGCGGGGAGAGAAAAAGAGTTAAAGATTCCTGTCCGGAATCATTCTTCATCAGAACAGATATTACTGAAGAAGCATCACTGGACTGAAGGTATTAATTCAGTTATGTCCTCTTCATTGAAACCAAAGCGCAGGTGTTCGTTTCCAGCAGGAAATTGGAATACAAAGTTTTGATATTAATCTGTTATGGAATCTTTATTAGAATGCAGTTAGCATACCAGATGTAGTTCTTGTCACGATAGTCAAAAGCCAAAGCTGATACACTGAAGAAGATGTAATTACTTGATAGATAATGACAACAGAGATGTGAAAATTTTGCTTTATCATCAAAGTTATAAGCCACTATCTGTGAAATCGCTTTCATGAAAAACTAAGGATCGGTTTGTCCCTCCTGACTTGGAACCTCAAGAATTCTTTATTGCATTGTTTGCACGTGTATTGAGTCAGCAGGGAGTGAAAAATTCAAATAAGGAAACGTTATTCTTATATGCACTCTCTGCATTATCATTTCAATTATTTTGGAATTTGCCTGTTGACATTTTATGGACAAAGTACATAATCAAAAATCAAACAACCAGTTCACTCACGAAATTCCAAAAACAGGTTGCTCCAGTCCACATGTATAATAAAATAGATCATAATTAACACAGGTCTCTTTGACTAACTGTTGTGTTGTGATCGTGTCAGTGAAAATAATGCTTAACTTGACAATGTGTATAACCTGCAGTTCATAGAAAAGGACAATATGATTTCACAATAATGTTTTAAACAGGTATATAATTCAATGAGAATAATTAAACAAGATAAGCCTTAGTAATCTAATGATACAACAAATAAATTCTTGAATTCTAATCATAGTGTTTTTTTTGCTCCTCATGGAGAATTGCTTTATGCGTTGTAAAAATTATGAAGCTACAAACACTTCTTCAGGGAGCAACTGCAAGCTAGTCATAGATCGCTGGAATTCACTTTAACACTCCTCAGTTTTTCCACTATTCCACAGAACTTTAAGAAATTTAAGGCACAGATAGAAGCGTTTCAGCACACCAAGCAAAATTACGATAACTGTTCTCAGTTTTACTACGATCACATGGAATAATTTTGAAGTTATGGCTCAGAAAGGGACATTAAACTATCAAATCTGCATCAGATAACTTTTCTAGTCCTGCTTTGTAACAGCTGATCGACAATCGTGAAATTTTACTTCTCTTCTCTTGTAGATCCTGATTCTCTTCAAATAAGTTGAATATGTCAAGTCGTCACCACAAACAGCGAATTCCAGACATACTCTCAAGTCCCCTACAATCCTTCCAGCAATCCACCACAAAATCCATCCTGCGTAAGTGGTCCTATCCGTTTATGATGACAGGGCTCCATCTAAGACCCTGAATAGTTTTGACAGATCATCCCTCATTCTCGTCTGTTTCGGGAAAACGATCCTAATGATATCCATCTTCGCTCATGTGTTTAGTAGCCTCACTTCTACAGTGATAACAAACGATGTAATTTCAGTAGAAGTCCGATCCCAGACAGAAACGGAGATTGATGGATCACAGCCTTATTTGTTCTACCTTTCACTGAATGATCTTTTGCTGAATCGTGAACATGCATTTCTGCAAATATTACTTCAGCAACAAAACTGACGTTTATTATCAAGGAAATGATTATAAGATATAATAATGTAAACTCAGTACATATAACAGCTGCAAATGCATTGCAAACACAGTAAATGTATAATCTCAGTAATTGCGAAATAAGAAATAACTTGAATACAATACAATATTCTTGGTTCAGATTTAATAAAAAAATGCCTTGTACAACATGCCTAAATCCCTGTATCTTACATTTGGTTAACTTACTTGCAACTTCCACCTTTAAATTGGAACTGCAGTAAATGCACACTGGAGTCAACACACAGTTGATCTTCAGTATATTCAGATTTATATAATCACATACGGTTATTTTTTTAGTCCTGTGACATATGGTCTGGGAAGAACACGAACTTTTCACTCCAAGATTATCGAATTCACTAAATCTACCATTCACTTCTCATAAGCACAGATCTATACATGCAGCCAGGTCCAATGCATTCCAAATTAAAAGTGAAGCTAAAGATTTCACATTTGTGTGTGCTTTCCTTAACGTCGGACTCCAGAATTTTCTCAAACATCTTTGAGGCTCCATGAATATTATGCTGGCTTGCAAATTATTGAAAACAATCAAAACTTTATTCATACTCAGAGCCGTTTAGTTCACATTCAGGATCTAAATCATTTTGTAAACTGAAATTGCAATGGTTAAAGGAATATCATCAAAATAACTTAAACGTCAGATACACAGAGACCGTGGTAGGTTTGCTGATAACACAGTGTGAGGCGGGACTTTAAAATGCAAGGAGAGCTCAGAAGCTTTGTCAACAGAAAGCATGAGTTAGTAAGCAAGAAATAAACTGTGCCATAAAATGCAAAGGAACATGAAGTATTGTTTCGTAATTTCTGACTCGAAAGGATTTCTGACCATTCTTACACTTATAGATGTCAAAGAGCATTTCTATCCGTTGAGTGACAACAGTTTTCGTTGTTCTCTTGATAAGTTTATTCTTCTCAGCTCCTTCTGTATTTCCGGAGTACAAACCTGGATTTGTGCCATTTGATTCTCTTATCATTGAACTCCTGATATCCAGCTATTTTTCTGATGAATCTATGCTGCACTCAAATGGAAATGGATTTGCGAGTACTCACTTCCATTACGATTTTTATGAATTCGAATTCAATATAGTGATAGCATGAAATCGTGGCAGTCAGGAAACCTAAAAGGCTGATTCCATCTGAGTTAACGGTAATAACTTGAACACGTCCAAGTTGAAATATTGACACAACAGTGTTAAGATCAACGACAAAGAACAGCTTTAGAACATTTTAGTGGGGTGTGAAGATGGGGAGAAGTGCGAGGATGGAAAAGTATGGAAAGTGATGACGTAGAGTTCTTGGTTCACTGTGGACCAACAATGTTTTAGTTGTGAAATAGCTTCTGAGGCCGTCACCCCATTACGAATTACCCTTTTAAAAAGAAATGCTTAACCTTTGATAATAGCCTCCCATTTTGTCGGGCACTCAGTACCGCTGTATTCCTGACAATCATCTTTTTATGAGAGGCAGGTATCCCTGATTGAATCAGATTATTATCTCCAGCTAGGGAGCTCAAATTCTCTGACATCCACTTGGCAAACTCCAGACAAAAAGCACAGGTAGAAAACATAGTGAGTTGCTGAATGTTTAGGGATCGAAAGAGATTGAAAAGCTGAAACCTGAGTTACTCTGAGTGCGCATTGTTCGAATGAACATGTGCCAGGAGAATGCCCCTCATCATCTTGAATAATGGTGATGTTTCGGGAGCTCGTGCAACGTCCGTTTCTTCTTAGTAGAATGGGGATTGTTGCACGTCTGTTGTTGAATGTTTAATCGAACCTGTCAGACAGTGTCAAATTTGGTCAGGCAGTGCAGAGAATATTTTGTACAGTATCGTCTTTCTCTATCTAAGAAAGGACATAATGTCTTAAAATAAGTTCAGCAGATGTTCACTGGGCTGGTACTGGCGATGGCCATGAGGAGAGTTTAGTTTCACTTGGTCTGTGCTTCCTCGCGGTCTGAGGAATGTGATTAGATTTTTTCAAATGTTTGAAATTCTGAGATGGTGACACAGACCAGAAGCACGGAGCACGTTTCGTCTGGTTAAGGAGTCGAAAACCAGTGGGCACAGTGTCAGGATAAGAGATACACCATCTAGGACTGAGATGAGAAAATATTTCTTCACTCAAAGCATGGGAAACTGGTGGAATTCTCTGCCACAGAAGGCTGGGAGTACTGGATCACTTCCTGAATTCAAGAAGGACGGTTGATATATATATATGTATATATTAAAATTATTGCAAATACATACGTTATTTCTGAAAAAGAAAACTTTATGTACAATTAATAAAGCTGTTCCCATGTGCATTCTATTTACTTATATTGATCAAATTAACTCTTGAAGTCCACCGTTCTGTTTACCTCTTCGCATTTAGATGAAGCGTTAATAGGTCTGAATTACAGAATGCCCCCCTGCTATGCTTTTGCAAAAGGACCTTACACAATTAGATAATTTTAGATACTGAGAACATCAAGGGTTGCGAGCAAAAGCATGAATTAGGTGTTCCGATACAAAATCACATACCATTAAACTGAACAGCGGTCAGGTTCAATGGACTAAATTATCTCCTTCTGTCCCTTTGCTCCGAAATTCCAATCACACAATGTTCAGCATTAAATGAGCTGTCAGCATCCATTGAATGTTAGTTCTTCCCATTGTAGGGTTCCACTGTCTGTCAGAAACTCTTCATTGTCGTTGATCACCTCATTATGGTGAAAGAGGTGAGAGCCTGAGTGATCAAGAGAGCTGGATATTCCACGGGTAGCATAACCCAATTGGCTTAAGAAGGTTTCCATTATTAAGCAGAACCGAACAAAACAGCAATATTTATAAGACATCTGAAATTGCTCTAGTGCATATGAATATTTATCTTAAAGTCAAACAGTTCAAATTTACAGGCAAACACGATAAACTCCAATACACAAGATTATTTATACAAGGACGCTAACAGCTCTAAGACACAACAATGTAACAAGAGGTGGTATGAAAGCGTGGATGGTCGCTTGAAGGCAGAGGGTACTTTTCTGAGCCTTCACATTTTGAGAACACATGTGCCTTGGGCGAGCTTTTACTATCAAAGTGTGTACTGAGAATTGGAAGCATGTAGAGTTATTAACATTGGCTTGGTTGTATATTGATGTTAAATCAACCATACCTGAATTTTATTAATTAATTTAAAATATATCGAGGATATTAAAATAACAGTTAAATGTATATTTGTTTGCATGAAAAAATCGACGATTCAGATTATAGAAACTTTGGGGACATATAATGGACAGCATCTTGAAAATTGCGCAGAGCTATCTTCCACAAACCGAACTAACTGTACCTCAGAAAAAAAAGCTTTCAAAGAAATCTTTCAGAAAGCTCCACGTATTAAAAATACCAAGGCATTTCATCTAAAGATGCTTACATTAAAAAAAAAGCGAGGAGAAGAAACCGGAGAAGACGGCGGATTAGGGAAGAGCAGAGAAAGACTGAATAAAATCAGAAAGAAAAACGAGCTGTGTGGACTTTAAGAGATTAAGTATTAATTTACCATGATTATAGTTTGTGTTATTGCAACAACATATTAGAAGAATTGTGGTCAGTTATGAAACAGTTGGGAGTGCGGTTTGATGATAGTTTTGTTAGAGCTTTCATTGGTAGGTTTAACTGAATAAATAGGTAAAATGGATTCTAGATTAGAGTGGTGCTGGAAAAGCACAGCAGCTCAGGCAGCATCAGAGGAGCAGGAAAATCGACGTTTCGGGCAAAAGCCCTTCATCAGGAAATTGTTACTTGTATTTGATCATGGATATCCCGGATTTTCTTTCATTCAAGCATATGCCAGTTTACCAGTTGAGGAGAGCTTCTCTGGGTGGATGGGTTTTAATTATCAGAGGAGTTTGACGTCCCCATCGTGACAGACCTGGGGCTCCTAATCCGAGATTTAAACATGTTAGGAGCTCCATTCTGAGATCTGGAGAGTTCGTGTAGGAGATCTGATCGGCTCTGAACAGTATTGCACAGATTCAAACAGACTCAGCGATTAATGTCTTCAAGCTTTAAATGAAACTTAGGTGAGAAAATCTGGTTAATTTTAGTTTCTTGTGTTTTTTTAGATTAATAGTGAGAGACATGACACTTATAATCACTGAATGTTTTCGAGGAGTGTGAAAGAAATGACTTGGGAGTTTAACAAAAGGTGAGCTTGGAAGCGCTGCTGCAATCAGCAGGTAAACAGGAAGTGTGTTTGCCTGTGTATGTGAAAAAAGAGATGCCATTACAGCAGTATGTCGACATTTACATTTGCTAGAGGCGCCACCACGTCGGTTGAAATGGCTAGAATTCAATTGCAGATGAAGCAGCTTGAGGTAGAGGATGAAGAAAAGGAGAGCAGTTTCTTAAATTAGCAAAAAGGATATATATATATAAATATATATGTGTATATATATATATAGAGAGAGAGAGAGAGAGAAGAAAGAGAAACATAAATGGGAGAAGAAAGAGAAAAGGAAAAGGAGTTTGGACTTCTAAAGTTGCAAATTCGTCAGGAAAGGCAATTTAACAGGATGGAGATGAAGATAGAAGGTATTGATATTGTTATGGATCAGAACACATCCCCCAAATTATTTTAAGAAGCAGCTGGGACGCTAACTTTGTTGCTTGATTTGAAGAGGTGTACAGTGCATAGACCAAGACTGATGCAGTTGGCCTAATCATTTGATTTTAAATTAAAAAAAAAATGCAAGTTACCAAATGGAACACAAATGGGAACAACATGTACAATAACTAGTCCTTTCGGAAAACAAAACACATTGTACTAACTGAATGATGCAGTTCCAAACACTTCCATTTGCTGTAAACACCCCTATGCACAAAATAGGAGAGAAAAAAAACCCGGCAAAATTCAGAGAGAGGGAGGATCAGCATGGAATTGCTTCTTGGTTCCAGTAGCTTCACAACGACCAGCAGCCCTTAAAACAATACAAACGAGACCACAGAAAAGGTGAGCTGGGTGAACTGGCCATTCCCCTTTCATTAGACGAGTTTTTTTTTAATGTTAAAAGCTTCCTAAGTAGAATTACCACAAATATTCAGAACCTGTGTATTTACGAATGCATGAAAATGAAACCAGGTCAAAATAACCTTGTTAAAAGAGTACCGTCATGACAGCTCTTGAGCCGCCAAAGGATGTGGTGGAGGCAGTTACAATTGCAACATTTAAAGGACACTTGAATGGATATCTGAATAGGAAAGGTCTGAAGGTATATGGGCTGAGTCCTGGCAGGTGGGACGAGGTAGAGTTGAGATATCTGATAGTCATGGACGGGTTAGTCCAAAGGGTCTGTTTCAGTTTTGTACATCTCTATGAACTTATCTCTTAAAATTAAAAAAAAATCAACATCCAAAGATGGCTTCATTTTATAAACTCTTAATCATGAATTGTCAGTATACAATACATGTATACATTACTTTGACAACAGACAGGCAGACATGCACTACCATATTCCGTTTCACTGTGTTTTAGTCCTGCCATCCGATATTTCCATTTCTCATTCAAGTCTTGCCAAGCATCGGCGATCATGTATTCTCGTCCTGCCACACACGCAGTTTTCAAGTTAAATGGCTGTAAAAACAAGCTCCAACTAAATTGTCTGCAATTTTTGGCTTAAATGTCTCTACAAATGTCAATGGAACATGATCAGTGCATATGATTTCCGCAGAGACATTACTGGCAACATAAATATTGAAATGTTGTAACACCAACATCAAGTTCAAAGTGTACTTCTCAATTGTCAAATATTTTTGCCGATTAATGTTCAATTTTCTGGATAAATACCCGACAGGTTTTCCTATCTTCTCATTCTCTTCCTGTAACGACCAGCACCGCCATCCACACCACTCGTACCGATAGCCACTTTGAAAGGCTTTGTGTAATTATTTGTTGTTAACACTGAGGCAGTGTTGAACACAATTTTCAGGCTGTCAAATCCCTTCTGACAGTCTGTTGTCCACTGAAACTTCTTACCTATTTTAGGTAATTCAATGAGTGGAGCAGCCAATCTGCTCAAATTTGTTCCAAAATTTCGATAAATTCCACTGAATCCCAGGAATACTGGTATCCCACCCACCTGTTTTGTCACCATGTCAAATAACTCAGGTAAAGTTGTGAGGCATACCTGACCTTCACAAAACCTTGTTATCTGTCCCTAATCAATTTATTCCTCTCCAGATGATTATAAATCCTATTCCTCTCCAGATGTTTATAAATCCTATCTGTTACAACCTTTTCCAACACTTCAGCCACAACCAAAGTATGGCTCACTGGTCCATAATTACCAGATTTTCCCCTACTCCCCTACTTGAACAAGGGGACAGCATTTGCTATCCTGCAGTCTTCTGGCAGTATTCCTATAGGCAATGACGACATAACGATCAAAGCCAAAGTCTATGTAATCTCCTCCTTTGCTTCCCAGGGTATCCTGGGATAAATCCTAGCCGACCCAGGAGATTTATCTATTTCCACTTTCCAGAATGTTTAATACCTCCTCCTTGTGAACCTCAACCCCCGTCTAGTCCAATAACCTTCACTTTGTGTTGTAAACAATAACACATTCTCCTTCTCTGTTAATACAGGTTTTGAGCATCTGACACACTCTGTGACATTTCTTTCTCGCAAGTCCTCATGAAATAGTTCACCTCGCTCAATGAACTTCTGTCTTGATAACTTCCACTGAAATGTGCTTTTACAAGTTCAACTGTCACTTTGAGAAACACTAACACCTTATCTCTACTAGCAAAATTGTGAATTGTTGCTTTCTTGTCTGCTTCCTGTTTCATTGTTTCAAACTCCGTCTCGCTCGCAGTCCGGTGGTATAACATCTCGCTACAATTTGACATGAAGTCCACGTATGTGGGTTCTGAATTATGACTTACCAGTATGTCTTTAACAAACCTTAGTAGTCTTCGTATTTCATGGCCATGAACTAATTCAGGATAAACTGAATTTGGTCGATTCATTTGGGGCATCTCTGATCACAAAAGGTACAAATGGAATTCTTTTACCCCAATCATCTTGATAGTCTTGACGTTTGGCCCTCAATAATGTCCTAAATAGTTTGATGCCAACGTTCTAACGTTCTCTGCGATTGTGTAGGCTGCACAGTAGATTTTATCGTTTCATTCTTAAACTCTCTTCATTGGTGACCTTTAAGCAGCAATTGGATAGATACACGGATAAGTGCTTAAGCAATGACAAATGTTCGGCACAACATCATGGGCTGAAGGGCCTGTTCTGTGCTGTATTGTTCTATGTTCTATGTTCTATCTATAACTTCCTTGAATAATTTCGATGTGAAGCTCGAACCTTGATCCGATTGTATCGCTGTGGGTGGTCCATATCTCGTGAATACATTGAGTACAATCGCTTTTATAGAACATAGAACATAGAACATTACAGCGCAATACTGGCCCTTCAGCCGTCGATGTTGTGTCGACCAATCATACCAGTCTGAAGCCCATCTAACCTGCACTATTCTATGTACGTCCATATGCTTGTCCAATGACGACTTAAATACACTTAAGGTTGGCGAATCTACTGCCGTTGCAGGCAAAGAATTCCATACCCTTACTACTCAGTATGTAGATTGTCCGACCAGAGGGGAGGCCATATTGGATTTGTTACTCGGTTACGAACCAGGACAAGTGATGGGCTTGTTAGTGGGTGAGCAGTTTGGTGATGGTGACCACAATTCTGCGACTTTCACCTTGGTTATGGAGAAAGATAGGTGCGTGCAACAGGGTAGGTTTTACAATTGGGGGAAGGGTAAATACGATGCTGCAAGACAGGATCTGAGGAGCATAATTTGGGAGCAAAGGCTGTCGGGTAAGGATGTCATTGACATGTGGAACCTTTTCAAGGAACAGATACGATGTGTCCTTGATATGTATGTACCTGTCAGGCAGGAAAGAGATGGTCGTGTGAGGGAACCTTGTTTGACGAGGGAGGTCGAATGTCTAGTAAAGAGGAAGAAGGAGGCTTACATAAGGTTGAGGAAAAAGTTTCAGACAGAGCGTTGGAGGGATACAGGATGACCAGGAGGGAGCTAAAGAAAGGGATTAGGAGAGCTAAGAGAGGTCATGAAAAATCTTTGATGGGTAGGATCAAGGATAACCCCAAGGCCTTTTATGCGTATGTGAGAAACATGAGAATGACGAGAACGAGAGTAGTTCCGATCAAGGACAGTAGTGGGAGACTGTGTATTGAGTCGGAAGAGATAGGAGAGGTCTTGAATGAGTACTTTTCTTCAGTAGTTGCAAATGAGAGGGGCCGTATAGTTGAAGAGGAGAGTATGAAACGGACTGGTAACCTAGAGGAGATACTTGTTAGGAAGGAAGATGTGTAGGGTATTTTGAAAAACTTGAGGATAGACAAGTCCCCCAAGGATTACGTGGGAAGCAAGAGAGGAAATTGCAGATCCGTTGGCAATGATCGTTTCATCTTCAATATCAACTGGAGTGATACCAGGGGACTGGAGAGTGCTGAATGCTGTGCCCCTGTTCCAGAAAGGGAATAGGGATAACCCCAGGAATTACAGGCCAATTGGTCTTACTTCGGTGGGAGGCAAAGTAATGGAAAGGGTACTGAGGGATAGGATTTATGAGTATCTGGAAAGACACTGCTTAGTTAGAGACTGCCAGCACGGATTCCTGAGGTGTAGGTCTTGCCTTATGAGTCTTATTGAATTCTTTGAGGAGGTGACCAAGCATGTGGATGAGGGTAGAGCAGTGGATGTAGTGTACATGGATTTTAGTAAGGTATTTGATAAGGTTCCCATGGTAGGCTGATGCGGAAAGTCAGGAGGCATGGGATAGTGGGAAATTTGGCCAGTTGGATAGAGAACTGGCTAACCGGTCGAAGTCAGAGAGTGGTGATAGATGGTAAATATTCACCCTGGAGCCCAGTTACAAGTGGAGTTCCGCGGGGATCAGTTCTGGGTCCTCTGCTGTTTGTAATTTTTATTGATGACTTGGAAGAGGGATTCGAAGGGTGGGTCAGTAAATTTGCAGACGATTCGAAGATTGGTGGAGTTGTGGATAGTAAGGAGGGCTGTTGTCAGCTGCAAAGGGACTTAGATATGATGCAGCGCTGGGCTCAGGAGTGTCAGGTGGAATTCAACCCTGTCAAGTGTGAGGCTGTCCATTCTGGAAGGACAAATAAGAATGCGGAATACAGGGTTAACGGTAAGGATCTTAGTAAGGTAGAGGAGCAGAGGGATCTTGGGGTTTATGTTCATAGCTCTTTGAAAGTTGCCACTCAGGTGGATAGAGCCTGCAAGAAGGCCTAAGGTGTATTAGCGTTCATTAGCAGAGGGATTGAATTCAAGAGTCGTGAGGTGATGTTGCAGCTGTACAGGACATTGGTAAGACCACATTTGGATTACTGTGTGCAGTTCTGGTCGCCTCACTTTAGGAAACATGTGGAAGCTTTGGAGGAGGATGCAGAGGAGACTTACCAGGATGTTGCCTGGAATGGAGAATAGGTCATACGAGGATAGGTTGAGAGTGCTAGGCCTTTTCTCATTGGAACGGCGAAGGATGAGGGGTGACTTGATAGAGGTTTATAAGATGATCAGGGGAGTAGACAGTCTATAGAGTAAAACAGAGTGTTACAAGGGGACATAAATTTAAGGTGAAGGGTGGAAGGTATGGGGGGATGTCAGGGGTAGGTTCTTTACCCAGAGAGTGGTGGGGGCATGGAATGCACTGCCTGTGGGAGTGGCAGAGTCAGAATCGTTGGTGACCTTTAAGCGGCAATTGGATAGGTACATGGATAGGTGCTTAAGCTAGGACAAATAATCAGAACAACATCGTTGGCCGAAGGGCCTGTTCTGTGCTGTATTGTTCTATGTTCTATCTTCTACTCTCTGAGTAAAGAAACTACCTCTGACATCTATCCTATATCTATCACCCCTCAATTTAATGCTATGCCCCCTCCTGCTTGCCGTCACCATGCTTGGAGAAAAGGCTCTCCCTGTCCACTCTATCTAATCTTCTGATTATCTTATATGTCTCTATTAAGTCACCTCTCAATTTTCCAACGAAAACAGCCTCAAGTCCCTCAACCTTTCCTCGTAAGACCTCCTCTCCATACCAGGCAACATCCTAGTAAATCTCATCTGCACCCTTTACAAATATAATGTGGTGACCAGAACTGTACACCAGAACTGTTGCAGTCGCACCAGAGTTTTTTTGATATTGTGTGATAGTACGGCCTCTGAATATCTAATGGATGCATCTGTTCTTGTAAACAATGACGGATTCCAATTTTTTTGTTTCAGGGACGATTCCTACTCAATCAAATACGACATTTACAGTGTGATGTAAATGAAATTATGCATTGAAAAAATGTTTGTCTATTAAGTCGTTCATCTGTTTGAATGCCATGATTGTTTCACTTCTTTCATGTGTAAATCACAAAACCTTTTTTAAAAAAGCTGCATTCTCAGGTAAGCTGTTAACAATGGTGATAGCAAGACAATATGTTGTTGGCCCCCTATGGTCTCTGCCTATGCCATGATGAGATAACTGAGTTTTACATTAATTTATGCAGTTTTTGAGCTCAGAGTTCGGCATGAATGCATGCAGTTTTTGAGGAAAATACAATGTAATCCTGCAAGTACAAATTCACCCCACAAAATATATGTGTGTGTGTGTGTGTCTGGGTTGGGGGTCGTGAGTGTGAGAATGTATTTGCATGTGTGTAGTGAGTGTACAGTGTCTTAAGTCAGTGAGGGGGTGCATGTGTGAGTGTGAGAGTGTCTGTGTCTGTAAGGATGTGTGTGGGTGTCTTTAAGCGCATTGGTGTATAAGTGTGTCCGTGTATATGTGTGTATACGAGTGCCTGTGTGTGTGTGTGTGAGTGTGTGTGTTTAGAAGTGTCTGTGTGTGTAATATTCCCGATGCCTAAGTTTCCACTGGCATTTCAATCAAAATAGGGAGCAGCGTGAATCAGCTAAATCTTTAGGAAGGACAAATTGTATTCCTGGAGCTGAGAGTTTGTCCTGCACTCCCACCATAACATCGCCACTCTTCACAAACATTCTAACCTCACTCTACGTAATTGAGCACTTCATATCTCCTGATTTCCTGATGAAGGGCTCTGGGCCGAAACGTCGAATTTCCTGTTCCTTGGATGGTGCCTAACCTGCTGTGCTTTAACCAGCAACACATTTTCAGCGCTTCATATCTCACCTTGAATTCCCGTTACCTTTACCTTAGCTGGCAATAATCCTTCAGAAATACATCTCTCATTTTCTTTTAAAACATAAGAATGAAAGGTTCCTGTATCTATTCATATTGTACCCTCTTTACTTTCTACTCCTTGTGTATGTGAGTAAACTTTAGTTTTGCATCCATGGTTTAAGAAAATCTGACAAGACCTCCTCACTCATCCTCTGACCAAGTTATACATTTTGTTGCAGCTTTCTAAACTCCACTGTGCTTTTTTTTACCACTCCAACAAAATTCCTTGGCTTATCCTGTTTTCCTCCATCTAACTTCCCAGTGTTTTTCCTAACCTACCGATATTGTGTTTTCATGTGCCCTAATTTATTGCAATGTAAACACTGGAAATTTTTAACTTCTCTTTCCCCTTCAAGCGTTTTCTTTTCACTCTGTAGTTAGTTATACATAAGATCTTCAACAAGATCTATATTTCCTTTTCCATGTCAGAATTCTGTTTTACCCAATTCCTATCCCTCATAGATTAAAACTGATTTTGGAAGCCAAACTTTGATTAATGGATCAACTCTGAATCATCAGCTATTTCAGCTGATAATCTCGCCGTTTTATCTTCCACATTTTCTCACTACATCACGAACCAAATTTTTGAACACCTCCAAGATAATCACTTGTCGAAGAACCAAACGTTTTCCTTTGTTTCCATTGTTCTTATCCATCTATAAAAATTACTTTGTTTGATCCTTTCTAAAACAATGTTGGTTGTCCAGGATCGTTCCTTACCTTCCTGAAAGTTTGTCTGAATGCTTCTGGCATAAGCTCATTTGCAGATAAGATGGCTTTCTTCATCTCTTGAATGTCCCCAGATATCTCATTTGACAATGAAGCGAATATCACAGTAGCTCTACATAAAAGTTTCGTTTGGATCAACAAAACCCACGTGGTCACTGGTGAATGCATTTGTTTAGTCACCTTTTCAGACGACATGAAAAAGGCTACCACATACTTCTCATCAAATTTCGGAAATGCTTAATAGATGTAAACAGTTTCTCATCAGTCCTTCAGCCCACAAAGGTTTGCTCATCCGCTCTCTGTTCTTCACTGAGCTTATCTTCAGTTTTCAACTCTCTCTTTTAAGTTGACTTTCCTGTTGAAGTGCCAAATTCTGAAGTTTGAACTCCCTCCCTTCCTTCCTTTCCTGTGTCTCCTTTGTCTTTCTTTCTCTCTCTCCTTTTGTTGTGGGCATATAATTCTGTCCATTTCTTTTTGTCTGCTGGGGCATTTCATTCTTTTTATCTTATCTTGGCTTTCTAATCATCATTCAATGAATTTCATTGTTTTTGTACTTTCCTCGTCCTTTGTCTCTAACACAAACTGATTCATTTTCAAATGAACATTAGACATTTCCGAACATTCTAATAGAGTTTGCAGCTAATGTAAGTGCGGAGTTACTGCTGTAATCATCTCTCCTTTCATCACGATAGGAGGCGGCCCCATCTTCATCTTGTCTGCTTAATCCAGCAGATTTTATGTAATCACATTTTGCAAAATCCCAAAGTCACTTCTTCCACTCCCAGAAAACTCTTCGCGACTGAAGAAGCTATTGCTATCCCAAACACTATTTAAACCAACTGAAATCACCTCCCAAAGCAAAAGCGATTAGCACCACAACTCGCAGTCTTTGTGTCCAGCAACCCTAATCCCAAACTTGGAAGTATAGTACAAATCAAGCAAATAGCCCCAATTTTGTTATGAACCAGGCCAGACCCCGTCAAAACATTTCAAGGCAATAGCCTGGACCTTAATTTTGCTAATTGTTTTAAGCAGATATAGAGTACATATTTTGAGTAATGCAATTAGTCCAATCACTTAGATTTAATAATAACAGAATTTACTTGCAGGATTACTGAATGAGACAGAAACAAAAGGGAATATATTAAATAATAACTGAACAGAATATCCAGATTTAATGGCGATGTTCCAAATCTTTGCAACAGTCCCCATAAATTCTACTGTGCCAAAAAAGGAAACGTTCAATACAGGTTCTCATAGGAGAAATGTCAGAGAGAGAGAGGATCAACATGGCCCTGCTTCTTTGAGTCCAGCAGATTCACAACGACGGGACTCAAACCACAAAAGATGTGAGAAAAGCTGAACCGGGAGAACTGACCACTCCATTTTCATTGGGCAAAAGTTTATTCCTCCAACAGATCAACTGAAAAAAATATAGGAACCTGTGTCTTTACGACCTCCTGAAAAAAAAACGAAGTTTGAACCTCACCTTATTTTAAAAAAAAATATCATTACAATATGTACAACTACGTTAAAGACTGTCCGCATTTTTAGGGAAAGACGTTGAAGCCTTTTTCCTTTCATTTCAAAAATTGCCTAGGTATATTGATTGGTCCGATAATTGTGGGTATTGTTATTCAAGACCACGTTGTGAGGCAGGGCAAGGGAGGTTCTTGCAGCGGTGTTAGATGAGGGATAAAGAGATTTTGAAGATGTTAAATTTTGAGCTGACAAAATTGTATCAGATGCGTATGGACAATGGTTCAGAAACGTAAAGAAGGTAAACACTTAATGATAATGTCCTCGGGAGAGTGTCTGAACGAAGAGATCTTGAGTGCAGCTTCATAGCTTCTTGAAAGTCGAGTCACTGTAGATAGGAGAATGAATAAAACATTTGATATGCTTTCCTTTCTTGATCACAGCATTGAGTACAGGAGCTGCGTGATCATGTTGCAGCCGTCCAGGACATTGGTTCGGCCACTTTTGAAATATTACCCTCATTTCTGATCTATTTCTTATCGAAAGAATGTTGTGAAATCTGAAAGGGTTCAGAACACTTTTACAAGGATGTTGCCAGGGTTGGAGGATTTGAGCTACAGAGCGAGGTTGAATTGGCGAGGCCTTTTTTTCCTGGAACTTTGGAGGCCAACGATTGACCTTATTGAGGTTTATAAAATCATGAGGAAAATGGACTGGATGAATAGTTAAGATCTTTTCCATAGGGTGGGGAATTCCAGTACGAAAGAGATAGGTTTAGGGTGAGAGGGGAAAGATGAAAAAGAGAAATAAGTCGCATTTTTTCACACAGAGGGTGGGCGCTGTGTGGATTGGGCTGGCAGAGGAATTGGTGGAGGCTAGAACAATTGCAACATTTAAAACGTATCTGGATGGGTATATGAATAGGGAGGGTTTGGAGAGATATGGGACGGGTTATGGCAGGTGGGACTGGATTGGGTTGGGATATCTGGTTCGAATGGACGAGTTAGACGAAAGGTATGTTTCCGTGTTGTATATTTCTAAGACCCTATAATTAAACGTTCCAACTTTGATAGATGGGTCAGAGCATTACAAATAGAAAAGACATCTCAGGCCCTTAGAGAAATTATTCTACTGGAGTAGTTTAGACTCTCATTTCCCGAGATGACGAGACCTTATGTGGATGAACACGAAGTTCAAGAATTGAAAAGAGCAGGAGAGATAACGGATGAATGTGCATTAGTTCAGAAATTGAAATTTAGCTTCCGATAGGAATTTCCAACCTTGAGGGATATAAATTCGCAGAAGGGAAATCGTTTACTGCAAAATAAAAATTAAATCATACTAATTCTAGCTTACCAAAGGCGAAAAAAAATCAAGATGGGGAAAGGACATGAAATGCATTAGGTGTTTCCAAGCTGATAGTATGCAACACTTAAAGTCACAGTGCTGGTCTTTAAGAAAGGGATTGAGGAAAGAAAAATACGTGTAAAAAGAGGCTAAAACAATGGAATTATTAGATGAAGTGAAGTAAATCCCAAAAGAAGATGAGGAGCGGCAGAGAATGCTTATGTTCATCAGGGGCTGGACATTCAGATCATGCCTGATCTCAATAAGAACTTCACCTCTGCGGATGCATTTCATTCTGGAAGAACAGGGGCCAGCGTAAGTAAGTTATAATATTGAGAGATAGGTCAGCCAATCAGTCTTGAAAAGTAAGACATGAAAGTATTTGCACTCCTTCTGAACTGTTTCCTGAGAGAATGGTATTCTGTGGAATAGATCGATAGAGATTTACCATTTTCCTACATAAGATCTTATTGCAAAATCCAATCTAGACTGGGAAAGTGATAGTCGGAGTGATTCAAAGAGTGTCAATTGCAGGAACACAGATTGTTCTTGGAAACGACATAGCAGGATCAAAGCTGGAAGAGACGCCCGTTATAGTGGAGAAACTAAAGTAAAACCAGGAGTCAAGAGAAAAATATCCCCGATTTTTAAAGACTGCGTTCTGACAAAAGCCCACAGTCATAAGTTACAGGAAGAAAGGAAAACAAAGAGAAGAGCGAAGGAGTTGAGTTCCAGTTAGCTAATGCCCTGCTTGATGAAATATTACAGGGGTAATAAAAGACTTGAGCAGAGATGTTTCGTTATCAAGGACGAATTGTGTTACAACCAGTTGATGAGACAATAAAACATCGACATCTTGAAGAATACTCAAGAAAGGAATCAGAACCAATTCCTAGAAGGGTATTGTACTAGGATTGTATCTCAAGGTAAAAATGACGGCCAAAGTAGGTCATTGCCGAGCAGAAATAGTCAGACTTGAATCAGACTGTGTTCCCAGGAGTATACAGACAGGAAGCATTGAGTGCAACACATTCGTTAAGAGTAGGAGGTCATCTAGGATTGAGGAAAACTCAGGCAAAGATAGAAAAAGGTGACCATTGGCCAGGATTGCATACCCACCTGGTTCAATTGTCCATACCTGCAATACGTGCCAGAGCATAGGAAAACCACTAGAGATATTTGTTACTGCCCCTCAGAGTGAGGAATAAAATTCAGATCATTTGAATTTTGATGTGTCTCAAAATATTGAGGGAGTCCTTGAAGGATGGGATAGAAGAGTAGGCTGCGTCTGTCAGGAGAAAACAACGGAGTTGCAAGTTTTTTTATTGCTGCAATATGATTAAGTAGGTAGGAATAGAATGGGGAGCACTAATACTATCGTGTACGAGGTTAAAGTAGGGAATGTTGTTCATGTCTTTAAAAAAATATTTTAAAAAATATATACAGTCTTGATCCTCTCCAAGCTGCACAGCAACAGAATGAAGTAAATGGAAGCTTAAAGAAGACACCATGGAGTCGAGTCAAACTGAGTAAAGTTCGCCAAATGCGTTAGTTTCCAAACATGAAGGTACTCAACAATTCTGTGTCGATGGATCTAAATCGGTGACATGCCCACTTTCAAGGTTTGAAGATTGTTTTGACAAGCCACTCACATAACAAAGTTGTACTTAATATGTTGTTATTGGGACTTATCTTTACGAGTTGAATAAAGCTGTGCTGGAAAAACACAGCAGGCCAGGCAGCATCCGAGGAGCAGGAGAACCGACGTTTCGGGCATAATCCCTTCTTCAGGAATGAGGCTGGTGTGCCAAGCGGGCTCAGATAAAAGGTAGAGGGGAGAGAATTTGGGAGAGGGCTGCTGGGAATACGATAGGTGGAAGGCAGTGAGGATGATAAGCAGGAGAGGGTGTGGGGGTGGAGAGGGTCTCAAGGAGAGACACAATCAGAGCCTTTCCCTTGTTGTAATCAAGCGTTTATTATGATATGAACTGCGAGTGTATGATAAGCATCTTGGTGCAGAAGGGAGTGGTTCTGACCCTACCACTCCTCCCCTGCAGGGGATAATGCAGATACTCCTCGTGCTAGTCTTTAACACTCATGTACATGACAGTCTGTGAAGACTCGATGTTCCAGCGGAACACATCACTCACAGGCAGTCTATCATTTGTAAACACTCCTGCGAAGTCTGTCCATCCTAAATTTCCCTGAATAGTCACCCTTTGACCCTTACTTGCCGCGCCTTTCTCAAGTCCATCAACATTTATGAACGTGGAAGTGGAGAAAGTTTGAAAACTCTGGGGAATGGAGTGGTTATCAAAGGTAGATGCGCATGTCGATCTGACGTGGCAGTTGAATGTGCTGTGATCTTCTGAAAAGATGGGTGAACCAGGCTCGAGGGGCTGAATAGCCCACTGCTCCTCATTGCTTGTCTGTCCCTGTGTGTGTCAATCCGACAATCAATCAGAGATAGCAACGTCTTCCTGAACGTGTTGAATATTGATCCAATCCGCTAAACAGCCTCTCCATTCCCCGTTGAGCGTTCTAGTCAAATCCATGTGATTGTGCTGACCAAAGCTTGGCCGTACACATTCAATTATTGCACTGTGAAAACTGCAACTGCCTCTGTACCATTCTCAGTTGCTTTTCCAAATCCTGAAGTGAGCAATTTACTTGACTAGTTGTTGCACTGCATTCCTGAACTTCGCTCTGAACTTAGGCAGAGTCACTGCATAAAATAATGTGTTCGTGCTGCAGCTTATATCCTTGAGCAAATCTCCGACTTGTATATAAACATCTCCCTGCCCAAGACGTGTTCCATTAACCTTATAGTAGAAAAAGTTTGTACTGTACACGAACCACAATATTATAAAGCTGATGGATATGGTAAAGAGGGAAATCACCGAATTCCTTCGGTTGTCCAACTCTGTGTCTTTATGACTCTGTCCAGTTCTTGGACTCCTCAATCTCTTTCTGGCTTGACTGGCCACAAATATGTTCCTGACCGTTATAGTGTTCATCAACAGAATTAACACGATTGGAATTAAAGGTGTTAAAATATTATCTAACCACTGAAATCCCAGCCACCTGAGATCATAAAAGTAGCTTGACTTTGTTTGGCAGTACATTGGAACATTGTCAATTATCGTTGCATGTTGAAACCGAAAATAGAAGGGAATGTTTTTTGCACAGAGCAGAATGGCAGTTACAGTGAGACCCACAGCCAAGGCTTTCTCTGTCCAATATTTTTTCTTCAGTTTATGGCAGCAAATGACCACAAATCGATCAAAGGAGAAAAGGACAGTGAACCAGACAGAACAGTCTGTTGCTGCATGAGCGACGACAAAAACAGAACTGCACACAGGGGTGATGTCCAGGAAACACTTTGGAAGGTGATATCGATTGAATTCCCACAGTATGAGGTGAATTAGAATGAACAGTAGATCTGCTGTTGCCATGGCCACTAGGCATCGAGTTGTGCAACTGGAGAGGCCACACTTGCCACTTGCAAGAACCAAAACCACTATTGAATTAACTGTAAGAGATAGGAAGTAAAAACAAAAACCAGAAATTATTGATAAAATATTTTTCGTGTCTGCCCAGAAGGCAGCGGATGATCTTAGTACCTAAATGGGTTAGTTGGGACGTGCCTGATGTCAAATATAGAAATGACAGCTCCGAAAATGACTCATTTCCAAGTTGCTCATTCCTAGGTTTAAGTAAGTGAGGACAGGGAATTGACAGATGACAAGGGTGTAGCTCTGAGGTGAAAGTTGTGAAGTTTAGAGGCTATTGTGGGGAAAAAGGTTTTCACCAAATAGGAATGGATTCATGGAATGCGTTGTTTGGAGAAGTAGGAAATCTAAAAAAGTTTAGGATCACTTGCAGTTAAGTCACTCTTCAGCACAGCTTCATCTGTAGAAGGGTCACAGGATCAAAAAGTTAACTCTGCCTTCTCCCCACAAATGCTACCACACCAGCGAGTTTTCTCTGGCAATTTTTGTTTATCTTTGATATGTTTCATTAAGGCTGCAAATCTTACTCTTAATCTGCTTTGGCTCTTTAACTCTGACTGTCTGGTGTTCAAATATTCGTAAAAGGAGTTGTCCATTCAGGTTAGTAGGCCTGTTCTGCCATTTGACATTGTGGTGGTTGGTTCTCAACATCAGCGGTTGTTTTCTCTCCATTGCCCTTGGTGCCGTCAAAATCAGCAAACGTATCTGTTGCATACCCAGAAACCATACTCAGAGTATAGCAGAGAGAGAGAGAGAGAGAGAGAGAGAGAGAGAGAGAGAGACAGAGAGAGAGAGAGAGAGAGAGAGATAGGGGTGGCATATTGGAGACTGGAAACATTATCTCTTTTTGAATCACAGTACCATCAGGGTCTGAAACACTTTGAGGACAATGAATCTGGAGTCACACCCTAAGACTCAGTTTTTGCTGACTTTCTGTTTGGTATCAGCGAAATAACACACTGACAGTACTCTTACGTTAGCTGACTTACCACGAGATCATTTTGTCGTCAGCAATGCCAAACAATATTTTCTGGAAATGAGCAGTCTAAATGCACCTAATAGGACGGTACCCAATACCATATATTCATATTGAATCTAACAGCACGGAAAGAGAACCTTCTGTGCATCTCATCCATGTCAGCCGGATATCATAAATTGATCTTGTCCTATTTGACAGCATTTGGTCCATTTCCTATTTATGTATCAAACCAGATGCTTTTTCAATGCTGGAATTATACCAGCCTCCATCACTTACTCTGGTAGCTTATTCCAGAAATGCGCCATCCTCTGCATGACCCTCAGGTTACTTACAAATCTTTACCATTGCAACGTAAACGTATATGCTTGAGTTTTCGACTTCCTACACTGTGAAAAAAAGGACATTGCTTATTCTCTCTACCCACGCCCCTCATGATATATAAATGTCTATCAGGTTACCTCTCAGCCTTCAATGCACCAGGCAAAATAGCACCAGCCTACACAGCCTCTCTCGAAAGCTCAAATCCTTCAATCCTGGTAGTAGCTTTGTCAATCTTTTGTGAGCAGATACAAGTTAAAATATCTTTGCAATATCAGGGAGATGAAAATTGAATGCAACATTTTAAAAGTGAGCTCACTAATGTCTTGTGCAGCTTCAATATGACGGCCCAACTCCTGCACTCAGTGCACTGAGAATGAAGGTGAGTGTGCCAAACACCCTCTTTATTATTCTGTCTGCCTGCAGCCTGAAACTTATCCCTATTTTATCCCAAATATTCTCCAGCGACTCAACATTAAGTGTATAAGTCCTATCCTGCTTCACCTTACCAAAGTACAACAGTTCATATATATCTGAATTAAACTCAATCTGCTACGTCTCAGTCTAATGCAAATCTGATAAAGGTGCCAATGTACTCTGAAGTAAACTTCTGCACTGTCCACTACACCACTTATTTTGATGTCACCTGCAAACTTCCAAGCCATAGCTGTTATGTATACATTGAAACAATTTCTAAAAATGATGAAAAACAATGGAACCAGCATTCACGGCAGGCTGCTGGTCACAAGCATTCAGATGGAACACAACAGTTGAACTAATAGTTTGCATTAATTCCAACATCCCCAAAGCTGTGAAATGTCTCAGCACGTTTTAAGATTGCCTCTATTTAGGGAAGGGGGGTGGGGGGTTTGGCAGTTTGCAATATATTGCAATATGGCAAGCGTTTGGAAATTAGGGCAGACTCTCGGACTACTCTCAGAATCAGACAGAAAAGACTGGTGGTGGTGCAATCTGAATGTCTCATACCTCAGGAAACGCCAGAGACTGAGAAGGAGAATCCGTGAAAGGTAAGCTCAACCAGCGTAGGATTTGGACACACGCTGGTGATTATTACTTTTCATTGCAAGGTAGCAATCCAGCCAGTTGTGCAAACCGACCCCGGAACACGAAGATCCTCACTAAGGTGAAAATGATATGTACATTGTCAAGGGCACAGTCATCAATTTGTTCAGAAGGTTGAGTTTCCCTAAGACTACTTTAAAAACCAAGATACAAATGGGATCAATGCGTTTGCGAGCTCAGGGGAACAGGTTCACAAATATATACACTAGTGTTAACAGGGCAATAAAACCAAAATATTGCCAAATTACGATAGTTAGGGACCATTTCCAGAAGGAAATAGAAATACAAAGAGTTAATATTCCTCTGTGTCGATTCCTTCGTGTGAGCATGTTTTGTTTACCGGATGTCATTCTGGATATCATATCACAACAACATGAGTTGATCCACTGGAAAACATATAGCTATTCGATGGAGAATGATAACTGAATTAAGAAACATTTGTTTCATTATTAAGGGCAAAAACGACTAACTAAACTCTCCATGGTAATATAATGGTTAACTTCAGAGGTGCACTGGTTAATTACTCAGAAAACTGGTACAAAACCGACCGAAATGTTATCATCCTTACAACATTAAAAATCCACAGATTGTATCACACTATTTCAAAGTGACTACTTCAATGAATTCTATTGAAACGCTCTGAGTCACTGATAAAAGGGAAGTTTTCCAGAAGGTTCCAGGAGGAGATTAGTTGTACAGCACAAATTCAATTCGCTAAATAATTTATGCAGAGTCTATAATGTTGGGGATTCCAAAGGGAAACTGGAAGCTGAGTCTAAATCACCGACCGTCTGCCCCTCTGTCGGGGTGTTCACAACGTGCCTATGTATCATTGTTAGTGGGAGAGTGAAAACGCTATGAATCCTCAAACATATTCACGCGCATTCAGAGGTACAAGGCACTTACCAGGAATCGTTACAATAGGAAGGATCAGGTAACATATTTTCCTTGCATGATAAATTGGGTGATGCATGTTCTCTGTGAATCCCTTTGCGCAGGCAATATCTCTGCACGAAATGCCGCGGCATTATAAGCCCAAACCCTTTCATTTAGAACTGATGCATCTCCTGGGGACAGTCACGTGCCACAACATTCAATGGTATTGTTTCAGAATTTGAGAAAACAGGTGACACCATTGAGATGACCTCAAATGGAAACAAATTATTCTTCAAACTGAGGTTTTCTGGATGATGCAAACCTCAATTGGACAATAGCAAATGTAGGAAAATACGTCTATGTAACCCAAACATTAGCCATCTAAATTTCAATTTTCTTTTATTTACTGTGTCGTCCTTTCCTTGACTTTGACAAATTAAGAAACAAATTAAGGTTGTTAAGTGTCTCACTGAGTGCTGTAGTCCTCAACACTGTTATGTGGCTTCTCTGTTTAGCCACATAACAGTGCTGAGGACTACAGCACTCAACAGATGACAGTTGTTTAATTGGGATGATACATTGTAGGTGTTAACAAATTCAATATCACAATAGAATTCCTTGCTGTACACAATAGCGTCTCAATACACTATAACTTTACAAATTAAAACAGAACGTTAAACAAGTCACTGAAAGATAACCTTAACGGTTGCATAACCTTCAATAAATACAGATTCTCCTGCACGTTGAAAGAATTCTGGGGATTTTACAGAGCTGACTTCTAGAGACACATGCAAGCTCTACAGCAGCCGGTGGGAGTTAATATTTCTCTGTTCCACACAGTATTTTTCGACATATTAATTGAATAAAATTAAACAACTGACCGGTGAAGTGATGGAGCCCTTTGAAGAGACACGGAGAAATGAGACCAGGGAGCGAATTGCAGTGGCAAGGATGCAGATGTGCCAAAAACCAGTATTATTCCATTTCGAGTCAAATTTGTCAGCGAGCTCACGTCGTGTTGGGGAGACGGCATTAGTGTCATGACTGGTAAGGTATAGAAAACATAAAATGTGAATAAACGTGTTTTTCATGTTGTCATGGCGGAGTTAATGGGTGCCACAAGGATCATTAATTGAGGCAAAGATGTTTATTATCTCTGGAAATGACTGAAATGATGTGATCATGTGTTTAATTTTCTGAGGAAACAGTTAAGACAGTTAAATAAAGAATGAAACAGAATATTTATGTGAAAAGAAGAGTCGCTCCAATGTACAACATTATATAAGTTCAAACAGGTCCAATGCATGATGATCTGTATTTTTAAATAAGCAATGTTCCAATACAGAACAGTATTTATATACTCACGAAGTGGAAATTGCTGGGGAACGTGCAACGCCAAAAAATGAAAAATCACCAACACCCGACGGACAGAGTTCTGAAGAAGATAGATGAGGAGATTGTAAAGACGTTGGTGGTGATGTTTCAGGAATCATTGGAGTCAGGGAGCATCACATAGGACTAGAAAGTGGCTCAGGTATCACTCCTATTTAAGAAGAGAGACTAAAGGAAGATAGAAAACTATAGGCCAGTTGGTCTTTCCTCAGTCACCACTAAGACGTTCAAGTCAATGTTTGAGAATGAGATTACAGTCTACTTGGAAATACATGATAAATAAGCCTGAGATGGAACAGGTTCATCAAACGGAGGTCAAACCTGACAAATCTGTTATAATGTTTTGAGGATGTAACGAGCAGTTTAGACAAAGGAGAGCCAGTGGACGTGAAGTCTCTGGAATTGTGGACGATGTTTGGTAAGGTCTCGCAAAAGAGGCTGCTAAACAATATGAGAGACAATACTTTTCGGAGCAAGGCACTTGCATGGATCGAGGATTGGCTGACTGATAGAAGTAACAGATTGGGGATGAGTGGGGTTGTTTTCAGTCTGACAGTCAGTACCAATGGAATTCCACAGGGCTGGTTATTGGGACCACAACCCTTCACATTATATATTAACAATCCACAATTTTAGGAACTGAGGACATTATTGCTGAGTTTGATGGGGACGCAAAGACAGGTGGAGTGTCAGATAGTATTAAGGAAGCAATGATTAGATTAGACTACCTACAGATTAGATTACCTACAGTGTGGAAACAGGCCCTTCGGCCCACAACGACCCGCCGAAGCGCAACCCACCCATACCCCTACATTTACCCCTTACCTAACACTACAGGCAATTTAGCATGGCCAATTCACCTGACCCGCACATCTTTGGACTCTGGGAGGAAACCGGAGCACCCGGAGGAAACCCACGCAGACACGGGGAGAACGTGCAACCTCCACACAGTCAGTCGCCTGAGTCGGGAATTGAACCCGGGTCACAGGCATTGTCAGACAGCAGTGCTAACCACTGTGCCACCGTGCCGCCCACAATGGGGCACAAGGGACAGTAGCATAATGAGAGACTTTCAAATGTTAGATAACGAGAGTCCAGAAATGGTGTGTCGTCGTCATTGTAATGGGCAATGCTGGTGGTGTTTCGAAATTCTGGATGACTAGAGAAATTGAGACTCTTGTCAAGAAAAGGAATGTTTCATAAGTCAGGTAATGACTGCAGGGATTGAGTGAATCCACCGAAGATTCCAAGGAAAATACAGTGTTCTCAAGAGGGAAATCAGAATGGCAAAAAGAGGTCAAGAGATAGCTTTGTCAGATAGGGCTACGGAAAATCTAAAGGGAAGTACGTTAAGGGAAAAGGCGTAAGTCGGTAGAAAATAGGGCCCCTTAAAGATCAACAGTGTTACCTAGTGTGCAACCACATGAGATTGTTGAGATATGAAATGAGTACTTCATGTTTGTAATTATTGTGGTGCAGAGGATTTGGAGAAACAGTTAGTGATGTCTTGAAAAGTGTTCTTATTACATAGCAGGAGGTTCTGAAATTCTTAAAACACATAATGGTGGATAAATCCCCAGAAGCTTATCAAGAATATCTCAGAACATTGTGGGAAACCAGGAAAGAGATTACTGGGCTTCTTGCTGAGACATTTACATCACTGATAGCCAGTGGAGAGGTGCTAGAAGACTCAAGGTGGTTAACGTGTTGCCATTAGTTAAGAATGATAGTCAGGAAAAGCCGTGTTAGGTTGCACAAGACAGTGATTGGGCCACTTTTGGAATAATACATTCAACTCTGACCTCATTGCTTTTGCAAAGATGCTGTTAAACTTGAAAGGGTACCCTAACGAGTTACAAGGATAGTCCTGTTCTTGGAAGGTTTGTTGCATTCTGAGAGGCTAAACAGGCTGGATGTATTTTCCTTCGATCACTGGGGGCCTGGATGTATAAAGATTATAAAATCGCAAAGTGCATGGGGAAATATCTGTTCCTTTGAATGAATGAAATATTTATTTATTGTGATTCATATTTCAGATGAAACCACGTATTCTATCACCTGCTATGTACCAGGTCAGACACACTCAAAACATTTTAAGAAGTTAGCCCAGAACGTAAATTATCCAGTTGTTTGAAGCAAGTATCAAGTGTAAATATGCAGCTGGCCCAAACACTCGGTTTAAAAACAAATAGAATTAAGTTACTTACGAACAAAAGAGAACAGAATATAGAACAGTATAACTTTGCTGAAAACCAAGCCGACTCTATCATAACTTAATGATGCTGTTACAAATACTTTCAACATCCCCATAAACATCCACTTGGCAAGAAAAGTTTAATTGAAACACTGGTTCCCACAAGAGAGAGAGAGAGAGAGAGAGAGAGAGAGAGAGAAGTTTAATATGGGACTGTTTCTTTGGGCACTGTGCTGCGTCTCTGAGTTCTCATCTAACACATGACCAGAAATTGTAAACAAAACAGCTTGCTAAAATCAAACCAAACCAAACTCTAATCTGGGAGACTTGGTCACTCTGCTTTCATTGTACAATTGTTTCTGAAGAAATCTTAAAAACAAAACTCAAATGCATATATCGAGATATATCAGAACATTCGTCTTTCCGACCCCTCATTAAACAAAGGCAGAAGAAACATGTTAATGGAGTAGCCTTGTCACATTCTCTGATGAAAAGAAAGTACAAATAGAATGCCTTATCACAATCATCTGGATAGTCTAGACTTTTAGCCCTCAACATGGTATTTAATGTCTGATGTCACCTGTCCAACGCTCCCTGCAATTCTGGATGGTGTGCAGTAGATTTGAATTGTGTTCTTACTAAGCTGTCTGTAACTTCATTGAATAATATTGATGTATAATTTGATCCTTGATCTGATTGTGTATCTGTGGTTAGTCCATTTTAATGGAAAATCTGAGTAATTCTTCTGCAATTCCTTCGGTTTTGATGGTGTGTGGTGGAATAGCCTCTCGAAAATTGGTGGACTCACTCATTATTGTTAATAAATAATGATATCCACATTTTATTGTAGGTCGGGGTCCAGCGCAATCAATTTAGACTCTTGAGCTAGATTCTTCAAATGCAAGATTAGGCATATAAGGTGCGTGGTTTGTTGACCTGAAATATGTAACATGTGTGGCAAACTTCAAATGTATCCTTCTCCAGACCAGGCAATTCAAAGTATTTCTTTTTAGCTTGTGTTTTTCTTACCAAAAATGACCTCCCGTTAGTCAATCATGTGCTACCTGTAGCGCCTCCTTTGTATAACTCATTGGCAATAAGACCTGATGAACTTCTAGTCTTTTCTCTATGCATGAATATTAGTTTTTCTGTATCTTTCTTTTGATACAATTGATTCAAATTTAGATATTTCTGATGTAAGTCACTTAATTTCCCTGAGGTAAACTTTCTACTTTTTCAGTCATCTGCCATTGCTTTATCTCAATCATTGAACATATAGCGTCTCTACTAAATCCACTTTCACTTTCTTTTTTGTACGCTTTGATATTTCTATTTCAACTGGTGACTTTGTGACCTCCTTACCAGACAGTCAGGAAAAATCATAGGATATGCTGCCTGCATTACCTCAATTGCCTTGATTTCCTTTGTCTTTTCAATTACAATAGGTAACACATCTACCAGTGAACCACCTATATCGTTAGAAAGAAAAATAATATGGCTGCAATTGAGAATTTATCCAGTACTCCTGCCTCAACTTTTCCACTCTTTACTCGACATTCCAACGTGACTCTACAAAATTAAGCTTCTGTTGTCTCACTGCGAATTCCTGTTACTGGGACCTTTTTCTTCAGGCAAAAGTCCTTCAGAGATACATACCTCATCATCTTTCCAAAACAAAGATTGAGAGGATCTTGCTTCTCTTAACATTATAACCTCTTTAACTGCTGTTCCTGGCCGATGCGAGCAAACCTTACTTTATAGTACATAGTTTAAGAAGAGCTGACACTTCCCCCTTATTAAATCTCCCACCAGCTTGTACGTTCTGGTGCAGCTTTCTAGCCTCCACTGTGCTTTCCGTTACCACTGAAACAAAATTCACTGGTTTATCTCGTTTTCCTACATCTGTCCTCACATTGGTTTTTATAGCCCTAGAATACTGCAATTTCATTTGCCTACCTTATTGATGTGAAAAGACCAGAGTCATTTAATGGCTCTTTCCCCCTTCATGAGCTTCTTTTTTCAAACTGTGCTAAATTATCCTTATGATCTCCAACGAGATCAGCCTTCCCCTTACCACGTGATGATTTTTCTTATGCCCTGTTTAATCCCGCATGGATTGAAATTGACATTGGAAGTCAAACTTTGACTTATGAACCAATCCATAATCGTTCAGCATTTTAGCTTTTAGGTCTTACTAAGTTGGGAAGTGAATGCTTGAAATCCTCCAACCTGAATGCCTTTTTAAGACTGTCATAGTTTTGCAGTAATTTCAATGGCCTCATCCACCGATCAAAGCTAACTTGTTTTTTGAGTTCAACCTCAATGTAGGTTTGTGCAGGGACTCTAATTAAATCTTCGAAACGCTGATTTGGACTTCTGGAACATACTCTTATGCACTTAAAATCGCTTTCATCACCTCCTCATACGGCCCAGATACCTCCTCTGATATGACATGGTAGGCTAATACAAAAACTACGGAGGTATGGCATTGAGGGTGCATTAGAGGTTTGGATTAGGAATTGGCTGGCTGGAAGGAGACAGAGGGTAGATAGTTGTTGGTATAGGTTCATCTTGGAGTGCAGTTACTAGCAGTGTTCCACAAGGATCTGTTTTGGGACCATCGCTGTTTGTCATTTTTATAAATGACCTAGAGGAGGGGCTTGACAGCTGGGTGAGCAAGTTTGTGGATGACACGAAAGTCGGTGGAGTTGTGGACAGCGAAGAAGGATGTGGCAGGTTACAGCGAGATATAGATAAGTTGCAGCGCTGGGCAGAAAGGTGGCAAATGGAGTTCAATGTAGCTAAGTGTGAAGTCATTCACTTTGGTAGGAGTAACAAGAAGATGGATTACTGGGCTAATGGTAGGCTACTTGGTAGTGTGGATGAGCAGAGGGATCTTGGTGTCCATGTACACAGATCTCTGAAAGTTGCCACCCAGATAAATAGTGCTGTGAAGAAGGCATATGGCGTACTGGGCTTTATTGGTAGAGGAATTGAGTTCCGGAGTCCTGAGGTCATGTTGCAGTTGTATAAGACTCTTGTGCGGCCTCATCTGGAGTATTGTGAGCAGTTTTGGTCGCCATACTATAGGAAGGATGTGGAGGCATTGGAACGAGTGCAGAGGAGGTTTACCAGGATGTTGCCTGGCATGGTAAGAAGATTGTATGAGGAAAGGCTGAGGCACTTGGGGCTGTTCTCATTGGAGAAAAGAAGGTTTAGGGGAGATTTGATAGAGGTGTACAAGATGATTAGGGGTTTAGATAGGGTTGACAGTGAGAACCTTTTTCCGCTAATGGAGTCAGCTGTTACTAGGGGACACAGTTTTAAATTAAGGGGTGGTAGGGGTTAGGGGAGATGTTAGGGGTAGATTCTTTACTCAGCGTATTGTGAGTTCATGGAATACCCTGCCAGTAGCAGTGGTGGACTCTCCCTCTTTATGGTCATCTAAGCGGGCATTGGATAAGCATATGGAGGTTATTGGGCTAGTTTAGGTTAGGTCGGCTTCGCTCGGCGCAACATCGAGGGCCGAAGGGCTTGTACTGCGCTGTATTTTTCTATCTTCTATGTTCTATGATGCATTAAACTCACGAGCTCAAACTATGTGTTTTGTTTGAACCAACAACATCCAAATGATCACTGTCCACTTCATTTGTTTAACTACATTCTCAAATGAGATGAAAAGACGAGTTTTGAAAAGAATTCAAACCTCAACCTGAGCCAAATACATATTCTCAAAATAGGCTAACACCTGTGGGCACAAGATGCTAAAACTGGCCCGCAGATGAGATAGCAATGTTATCCGACAAAATGGCACATGTGAACAACTGTAATTCCTCCAAGAACGTCGAAGAAAATGCTTGTGTCCATGAAAAAGGCTTCTGCATCCTTCTTTAAAATTTAGGTAATGCTTTAATATGTTCGAACAGATCTGGAGCAGGTCAATTGGCTACTATGGGTTTTCACGTCCTGACTGGCTTCCTCACGAGGCTTACCTTCTGCCATTATGTCCTTCGTTTTATGCTGATTTTCCTGTCTCAGTGCACATTTATGAAGATCAAACTCCTCTCTTTCTTCTTTGATCTCAGACCTTTTCTCTCTCTCTTTTGCTTTTAATCGCAATTCACACTGTTTCATTTCTGCCACGCTTTCCTTATCTTTTACCTCTAACTGAAGATATTTCATTTTCAATTGTATTTTAGTCACCACTAAAAAAATCTGATGGTGTTTCCAGAAATTTCGAGTCAGCACTGTTTAAACCAACAGCCAGAAAAAGAGAAAAATTAAACGACACTGACACTTCCTACTGCCTTTAAGTCCAGCAGCCCTCACCCAATTTGGAACTATAGAACCAATCCCACAAAGAGCATACAATCTATTATGAATCAGGTCATACCACCTTACTTCCCGAAGGTAACCCAGTAATATTCAACTGAGAGCAATTTGTGTGGTATGATCTTCCATCAGGGTTCAATCATTCTTCTTCAGTCGATGGATTTTCAGAATGAGGCAGAGACAGAACCACACCCTGACAAACATTCACATCTTTTCACACATACATAAATACAATCACTTTGAGACATTACACAGCAATATGGAAAACGTTACAGAACCATCCTATCCACACTCAAACACAGTTAGAGAACTGCACACAGAATTTGATACAGACGCTGAGCGACACTCACGAACAAGCACAGAGACACACGCACAGACATCCTGCTGTCAGTGCAGAAACATCTTGACACATGGACAGGCAGCTAAACACAGTCTGAACAACACACTCACTTGATTGAACAGGAGCACAACCAGGCAGAGATAGTCACAGATTCCCACCATAATACACCGAGACTCAGAGACACACACACACACACACACGCACACACACACAGAATCACCCTTTCTGACACAGGAATAAACGGAGGGTGGGGGGAGGTGGTGTGGAATGGAGAGAGACATTGAGAAGGAAAGAAAGAGAGAGAATCAATGTGCCACAAGTGAATGGAGAAGACCTTTACAGAATTGTAATTAATGCTGTGTCAAAGTATTGCTGGTTGCGACTCTCCATGCTGTGTTATCCAAAATCACTTCCTGCGTTAAAATCAGTGAGAGAACCGATGAGGAAGGTACTTGAACCCATGCACGTGAACATGTGCTAAATTGAGTCAAGTATCTGACTTAGTCAATGAGAGGAAGAAATGACGAGGGAGATAGAAAGTGTGCACATGACACACACACACGGTCGCACACGCGTACATACAGACACACAGAAGGAGAGAGAGAAAGAGAGAGAGAGAGAGAGAGAGAGAGAGAGAGACAGAGAGAGAGAGAGAGAGAGAGAGAGAGAAAGGGACCGAACGAGAGATAGAGAGAGAGAATGCGGCAGAGAGACCGACAAAGAATTAGACAGACAAAGAGTCAGAGAGGCAGAGGGAGTGAGAGAGCCAAATAGCAACTGGGAGAAACAGAGGCAGAGACAAACAGAGAGAGAAGGCAGAAAAAGACTAAAAGAGATAGATAGAGAGAGAGAGAGACGTTCAGAACAACAGGAGAGGAGCCTGACAACGAGAAACTGAAAGATAGGGAGAGAGACAGAGATAGCGGTAGTAAAATAGAGTGGCAGACAGAGACGAGGACAGGGATAGAAACAATGATGGACAGAATGAGACAGGGAGAAAGAAGGGAGTTCTCGGGAGTTGGCTCAATAAACTTTTTCAAAAATAAACCGAACAACGGAAAATAATTGCCAACTTAGATGACAGGGAACACCAGCACATGGAACCTTTCTCTCATTGTAATAAAGTTAATTGTAAGCTTAACAGTGAGAGTCTGGCAATTAACTGGGGCAATAGGGAATTTTCTGCCAATATCCTTCCTGCCCTGCAGGGGAAATGCAAAGACACCTCCTGCCATTCTTTAACACTCATCCACTGTGCAATCTGTGAAGATCCACTAATCCAGCTGAACCCGTAACTCACAGTCAGTCAGTTATTTCTCATCAATTCTCCAGTCTCTTTCCATCCTACGTTGCTCCTGTCAGTCAACTCTTGCCTCCTTACCTGCTGTCACTTCGTGATGTCAATCAATATTTTTAGTGCAGAGATGGTTAGGTTATTGCTAAACTTTGGATGGCAATGGGTGAGGTAGTCCTCTGGGGCAGATATGAATGCAGATTTGATATAATAATTGGATGAGCCACGATCTTTTGGAACGATAGGACGACTAGAATCGAAGGCTGAATTTCCTACTACTAGTCATTGTCTGTGTGACCCTGTGTGTGACAATCCATCTGTCAATGAGGGATAGCAACGTGTTCTTGAGGGTGGTAAATGTTGACCCATCATGTTATTCCCCCCCCCCCCCAATCACTGGTGGGGTTTATACTCAGATTCATTTGTTAATGTTGATGGAATCCTTGTCTTTCATATGCAAGTCTTGCACCTGGGAACACTGCAGCTGCCTCTGGACCTCGCTCAGTTAGTCTGCCGATTCATTAAGTGAAGAAGTCGCGTGGCCAGTTGTTGAACCGTATTCCTGAACTTGGTCTGAACTTGGCAGTGTTACTGCATAAACTTATGTGTTCGTACTGCAGCTGATACCCTTGAGAATGTATCTGATTTGTTTGGCTGAGATCCCCCTGGGTCATCTTCCTTCCATTAGTGCGAATATGAAAAGATACTTTGATGGGGAGTGCCTCCAAGTCTTGCTTTTATTTATCAATGGCAGTTACTCTGTCTGACTTTCAAAATGCCTAACATTTTTAATAATCCTAAAATTGGACTATGTCATTGGTTTGAGGTTGTCAACGCAAGAAATTCAAACTCAATTAGATTCTTGTACGCTGAGGCATAAATTAAACTGATTGGTTAAATTCGAATTGTTGTCAATGCAGCAACCAACTCAGGTATCCATTTCATAGCCAAATGTTACGAATTTTCAATTTTCCAGTATACTCTAAGCCTGCTAGCTTATCATATGGCAGGTGTTTAATGTTGTTAAAGCTGAACAGCACTCTCTCTCTCTTAAAGATATACTGGACACCTTACTGTTTTAAGAGTAGGCAATGGCTAATACGTAAGAAACATGCACATAAAGTAAAACAAACATTCATTTCTCTCTGGGTCAGCAATGAAACGGAAAATTGCCAAATTTGTTTCGCGGAATGGATCATTTCTAATATTATCCAGCAAGGATCACGATAATGCTTGGATGGTTGTTAGAATAGCACTTATCATGTAAACCTTCATGTGCACCAGTACTCTTCACGCAACCTCACAATGACCTTGAACTGGCTACATTTGCGTAGAGCTGTTATTCATCTCCTTTTGAAATGAGCCTTTGCAAAGGCAGTCTGGAGAAATTTCAAACACTTCAATTTTGGTCGAATTTCGCTCCAGGCAGCCGTGTAATGCATGAATCTATGGTGTTTAGTCTGTTACCCTAGCTGCAGGCCAAGTAAACGTTGATAATTGCTGGAGGACAAACAAAGATGCTGTTTACATTACCAGAAATTGATAGGGTTTTCAGATCGAGGAGTGGATTTCGAAACTATGTGACAGACTGTGAGGCAAGTTGTGGCACATATAGATCAGGGCCATATGTTCAGGGGTTCAGAAAAGCTTGGGTAGCTGCAGCCAAAGCAGAATATGGAATGGAATGAAAATGGTCTTAATTCTTTGTCCTGAATTAAAACGGACAATTGTTATTTTAACTGGCAGTCCTGATTCTTCAATTGTGTACATGTAATCTTGAGAAAGGAAGTAATGCCTTTGCTTTGCTGAACAGTGTCAATCTTCATTTTATTTTTGTTTCTTCATATGCGAATGTGAGAAAAAAAATTGCTTCTGCACGTAAACATATGTATGTATTTTTAAGGAATAAAATATATTTTTGAAGTTAAAGAAAGCAACAGTGTCTTAGCGTTATCTTGCAAGAGAAATTAAAATATACCACTGGATCTGGACAGGAGATGTATAAAATGGAGGGAAACAAATGTCAAGCCTAATTACTGGGATCATTTCAGAACAAAAAGATGAAACGTTTGCTCAAGACTGGAAAAAATCTAACCTGAGAATGAACGTGCAGAGAACTTAAAATGTGACCGAAAAGTTTTCCGAGGTTATGTGAAGAACATAATTAGCATTGATTCCTAATGTCAAATGTGTATCCCTTAAAATCAGATATGTGTGACATGGTAACAACAAGGGACAAAGGAAATGTCAGAAAAATTAAACATGTATTGCAATTTTCTCTTCACGAATAGCATTACAGAAATGTTGTGCAGCGACGGGTTTAATTGAAGGGTGTAATTCACAAAAACCTGCCAAATACAAAACAACCTTTTACGGAAATTAATGAGTTTAAATGATGACAAATCACTATGGTGTTCTAATTCCTTATGAAGGGCTCTGGCCCAAAGCGTCGATTTCCTTGCTCCTCGGATGCTGCTTGACCTGCTGCGCTTTTCCAGCAACACACTGTCAAGACGATGTGATCATTCCCTACTCTGAGTGGTAAAGATAGTGCACATGGAAATATTGAATTCTGATAATGACCTGCCAAAACTGTTTAGCCTCCCGAACAATTCCTATGACTTGAAGGATGGTAAAAATAAGCACATGATTTAAAAAGCGAGGGAGAGAGAGTAAAAGAGATGATCAAACAGTTAAAGCCTAGCAGTAATGGACAATTACTTGAGTCTGTGATTAAAAATAGGAAAGCGTGAAAAGGATTAAATGGAAACAAAAAATCAACAAACTCAGAACTCTAACGCAGCTCACATCCCCCACCATACATTTAGTGCAACTCTCGCACACAGAGTCGTACGGAAGTATGAGTGCACAGATCTACACTGATATATTAACGCACCCACAAATTCACACATGCAAACAAAATATCTGCTCATAATCAGAGTTACAGAAATGCATGTATGCATCAAAGATAATGCATATTTATCCACACACAAAGAAATACATTCATCCTGCGATATAGGAAAACAAGCATACATAGACACCAAATCACATACATATCGTCACGTATGGAAATGAAATCATTCTGAAAGACACTAAACAACAACATGCAAGTGCTTACGGAAATATTCCTTTCCAGTCACATGAGCATGCTGAAATATAGTTACAGAACTATACTTACAATTAGATACAGATCGAGACAGACAATTATAAACAAATCCAGAGACGCACACAGAAATCTACAGAGAGATCCTGCTGGGGGCACAGAAAACATCTGAACACACGGAGAGACAGACAAACCCAGTCTTAGCAATACACTTATCTACTTGAACAGAAGCGCAGCCAGGGAGCAGAACACCCTGTAATCCCACAGCAATACACTGACTGACACAGAAACGCGGTCATAGAACCATCATGACATGCTGACAGTAATCGATGCACACGCGCGTGCACATACACATGCACACAACTGAACAGTTGTAAGAACACAAACATAACTAAATATGTACACAGATCAAAAACAAAACACAACAAAGACACTGCGGAACCCACACAGACACTAATCATACAGGTACAGTAACAGATACCAACACAAATAAACGCTCACTGTCACATAGACACTGACACAGAGTGAATAACATACCCAAATACATTATGACCACAATATGTAATCACTGAAAACTTTCGAAACACACAACTAAGAGTAAAATCCATACCAGATGCAGAATTATGCTCATAAGTCGTCACAAGGACATATGCAAAACACAATCAGAAAACACTTAAACAAACAGTAACATCTCAACAAAAGCAATGCAGCACAACCGGATGGAGGCACAGAGAAACTCACGTGCTGAAAGAGAAGGACAGACATACAAACTCCTTCACAGCCACAACGATAGATGCAGGGAGTCAATCAATGTTTAGGCGTTGGACAAAGGGTGCATTTAAAGAACAATAGACATTGTGCCAAGATGTTGCTGTCTGTGTCGGTGCATTTAGTTTTTTGGAAAATTTCTTCCTGCTAGAGAATCAGTGAATGAAGGGATGAGGAATCGTAATGAGCCGATGCACGTCAGAACATGCTGAACTGAGACAACGAAAGCCTGATTTTGACAATATGAGTGAACGCGTGAGGGAGAGTGAGGCAGCAAAATTGACAAAGAGACAAAACGAGAGAGAGAGAGAGAGAGACATAATAAGATGAGAGAGACAAAGTAAGACAGCCACACTGACAGAATTGGAAATAGAGAGAAAGAGAAGGCGATAGATAGGTGGAGGAAGAGAGAGATTTAAAAAGATAGTGAGAGAGACATAAAGAGGGACATGCAGAGAGACCAATGCGACAAATATAGAGAAACATATCGAGAGAGAGAGACGGGGAAGAGATAGGAAGTGAGAGAGCGAGACAGAAAGAGTGGGAGAGAGGTAAAGAAAGAAACAGAAGGACAAAAATGAGGAACAGGCAGAGAGAGAGAGAGAGAGAGACGGAGAGAGAGAGAGAGAGACTAGCAGCGAGAAACTGAGAGAGAGGAAGACAGAGAGAGAAATGAAAATGAGTGGATGGAAGAGAGGAACACAACAAAGACAGACAGAAAGGGGCATAGAGAGAAAGGAGACAACATCCATTTGATGGGAGGAGCCGGGAAGTGGGTTCAAGAAACACTTTAAAACACAGGAAAAAGTGCACGAAATAATAATCAAGTCAAGTGACATGATTACAAGCACACGGAAGCTTTCACTTGGAATAAAGTATTTATTGTTGGACAATCATCATCATTCAAGTGGTAAAATTTCTGTCTCTACACCTCCTTCCCTGCAGGGGAAATGCAGAAAATCCTCCAGTGAGTCTTTCAAACTCATCTAAAATGCCATTCGTGCAGACCCGAGGTTCCAGCTGAACCCTTGACTCATCACCAGCTCCAGTATAATTCAGTTTCACCAGGTCCACCAACTCCTACTCCTCCCCCACCCTCGTCCCGGACAGGAACGCCTTTTCCCCAGACATGCTGTCTCCTTGTCAGACATTCAAATTTTTAAATATGCAGGCGGATAGACTAATGTTTGATCTTTTTATTTTCTATCTGTGTGGTGTTTGGAGGCGTCGTGTTGTCGTAAGGATAGGTGTGAATGCGGATTTGATACTACAATTGGGTGAGCCTTCATCTCCTGAGATTGTGGGCTGACCAGGTTCTTTGTGGTGCAGGGCTGACTGCTGTTCATTGTCTGTGTGTACCCGGGTCGATCAATCCGTCAGTCAGTCAGGGATAGCAAGTTGCTCCTCAGTGCGGTGACTGATAAATCATCATAGAGTCATAGAGTTGTTCAGCGTGGAAACAGACCCTTCGATCCAACCACTCCATGCCAATCCGATATCCCATCTGCAATCACCCGGCCCATATCCCTCCAAACACCCTTCCTATGCATATATCCATCCAAATGCTTCTTAAATGTTGCAATTGTACCAGTCTCCACAACTTCCTCTGGTAGTTCAAACCACACATGTAAAACTATCTGCGAGAAAACGTTGCCCCTTAGGTCTCTTTTATATCTTTCGACTCTCACCATACACCTATGCCCTCGAGTTCTGGACTCCCCGATACCAGGAAAAAGACTTTGCATATTTGCGATATCCATACCACTCTTAATTTTGTAAAACTCTATAAGGTCACCCCTCAGCCTCCGACGTTCAAGGGAAAATAGCCCCAGCCTGTTCAGTCTGTCCCTGTAGTTCAGATCCTCCAACCCTGGCAACATCCTTGTAAATATTTTCCGAACCCTTTCAAGATTCGCAACATATTTCCTATAGGAAGGAGAACAGAATTGCACGCAATATTTCAACAGTGGCCTAACCAATGACCTGGACATCCGCAACATGACCTCAGAACTTCGGTACTCAATACACTGACCAATAAAGCAAAGCATACCAAACGCCTTCTTCACTATCCTTTCTACTTGCGACTCCACCTACAAGGAGCTATGAACCTGTACTCCAAGGTCTCTTTGTTCAGCAACACTACCTCGGACCTTAACATTAAGTGTGTAAGTCCTGCTAAGATTTACATTCCCAAAGTGCAGCACCTCGTATTTACGTGAATTAAGCTCCATCTGCCACTTCTCAGCCCATTGGCCCATCTGGTTCAGACCCTGTTGTAATCTGAGGTAACCCTTTTCGCTATCTACTACATCTCCAATTTTGGTGTCATCTGCAAACTTACTAAATGTACCTCTTATGGTCGCATCCAAATCATTTATGTAAATGATCAAAAGTAGAGGACCCAGCACCAATCCTTGTGGCACACCACTGGTCATAGGCCTCCAGTCTGAAAAACAAACCTCCAGCACTACTCTCTTTCTTCTACATTTGAGCCAGTTCTGTGTCCAAATGGCTAGTTCTCCCTGTATTCTGTGAGATCGAACCTTGCTAATCAGTCCCCATGTGGACCCTTGTCGAACGCCTTACTGAAGTCCATATAGATCACATCTACCGCACCATATTCATCATTCCTCTTTGTTACTTTTTCAACAATCTCAATCAGATTTGTGAGACATGATTTCCCATGCAAGAAAACCATGTCGACTATCCCTAATCAGCCTATGCGTTTCCAAACACATGTACATCCTGTCTCTCGGGTTTCCCTCCGACAATCTGCCCAATAACGATGTCAGGCTCACTACTCTATAGTTCTCTGGCTTGTCCTTACCACCCCTCTTAAACATTGGCACCACGTTTGCCAACCTCCGGTCTTCCAGTACCTCACCTGTGACTTGTCCTAAATTTCTGATACCACTGTTCTGACGGTCTCTGCGATTATAGATGATATGCTGTAAATTTTAATTGTTCCATTCCTCAGCTGTCCACAACCGGACGAAGTCAGAGAGTGGTAGTGGATGGTAACTATTCAGCCTGGAGCTCAGTTGCAAGCGGAGTTCCACAGGGATCAGTTCTGGGTCCTCTGCTGTTTATAATTTATATTAATGACTTGGAAGAGGGAGTCGAAGGGTGGGTCAGTAAATTTGCAGACGATACGAAGATTGGTGGAGTTGTGGACAGTGAGGAGGGCTGTTGTCAACTTCAAAGGGACTTAGATATGATGCAGAGCTGGGCTGAGGAGTAGTAGATGGAATTCAACTCTGTCAAGTGTGAGGCTGTCCATTTTGGAAGGACAAATAAGAATGCAGAATGCAGGGTTAACAGTCGGGTTCTTAGTAAGGTGGAGGAGCAGTGGGATCTTGGGGTCTATGTTCATAGCTCTTTGAAAGTTGCCATTCGTGTGGATAGAGCATGTAAGAAGGCCTAAGGTGTATTAGCGTTCATTAGCAGAGGGATTGAATTCAGGAGTCGTGAGGTGATGTTGCAGCTGTACAGGACCTTGGTAAGGCCACATTTGGAGTATTGTGTGCAGTTCTGGTCGCTTCACTTTAGGAAAGATGTGGAAGCATTGGAGAGGATGCAGAGGAGATTTACCAGGATGTTGCCTGGAATGCAGAATAGGTCATACGAAGATAGGTTGAGCGTGCTAGGCCTTTTCTCATTGGAACGACGAAGGATGAGGGGTGACTTGATAGAGCTTTATAAGATGATCAGGGGAATAGATAGAGTAGACAGTCAGAGACGTTTTCCCTGGGTACAACAGAGTGTTACAAGGGGACATAAATTTAAGTTGAAGGGTGGAAGGTATAGGGGAGATGTCAGGGGTAGTTTCTTTACCCAGAGAGTGGTGGGGACATGGAATGCGCTGCCTGTGGGAGTGGCAGAGTCAGAATCATTGGTGACCTTTAAGCAGCAATTGGATAGGTACATGGATAGGTGCTGAAGCTAGGACAAATGTTCGGCACAACATCGTCGGCCGAATGGCCTGTTCTGTGCTGTATTGTTCCATGTTCTAACTTCCTTGTGTAAATTCGATGTGAAACTTTAACCTTGATCCGAACGTATCTCTGTGGGTAGTCTGTATCTCGATAATACATTGAATAATTCCTGTGCAAATCTATTCCTTTGACATTGCGTAATATTACGGCCTCTGGAAATCTAATGTATGCATCTGTTACATTTAACAAAGACTGATTCCCACGTTTATTTTGTTTCAGGTACGATTTCTATGTAATTAAACACAACTCTTGTAAAAGGTTCCTCAAACACAGGATTGATTATCACAGGTGGAAGCCTGTCCTCTCCACTGTGCTGGCACGTATGACCTGTCTGGCAAAATGCACATGCATCCTTGTGCAGATCAGGCTTGTTTTTGTGTTTTACCTTCTTTTTTCTTACACCTACATTATTTCACATTACGTCACTCGTTTCACCTTCTTCTATTGAGCACTGGCAATCCAATTTGATGGAATCCTGCCAATTTTCATCTGCCTGAATATGTGATTACATCGATTTCTTCATTAAACCACCATTTTTACGACAATCACATTCAATGGTATCTGCGGATTCTTTTTTCTGTGGAAGCATTTTTGATTCAATTGCTTTCAATTTTTATCTTGCTGTTGTCAGTCAGTTCACTTATTTGAACTGAAGAAGTCGGTGTTGCACTCAATCGACTCATGATTTTTGTCTCCCACCTAATTAATAGAGCCTCTGCTCATTCCACTTCATCATCTGTACTCTTTGATCTCTCTTGTTTCAACTTGTGACTTTGTGACTTCATTACTGCTCAGTTGGAAAGAGTCCAAGAATATGCGTCCTGAATTATTTCTGTTGCCTAAGTTTCCACTCGCTTTTTAAACATACTAGACAGCACATCGAGCTGTGAATCAGATAAATCGTTAAGAAGGAGAAATTGTATTCCTGGAGTTGAGAGTTAGTCCTGCACTCCTACCACGTTTTCGCCACTCTTCACTAGACAATCTAACCACACTCTACATAACTAAGCACTTCTTATCTCACCTTGAATTCCCATTACTAGTATCGTACTCATATTACTCGTTCAAAACTATATTTTTCCTCATCTTTGAACATCAAATGTTGAAAGAATCCTTTATCTGCTCATATTGCGACTTCTTTACTTGCTGCCCATTGTGTATGTGAGTAAACTTTATTTTTGCATTTATGGTTTAAGAAGATCTGGCAAGACTTCCTCACCCATCCTCTAACCAGGTTGTACATTCTGGTGCAGCTTACTAAACTCCACTGTGCATTTTGTGACCATTCCAACAAAATTCACAGGAATAATCTTCTTTGCTGCATCTGACTTCCCAGTGCTTTGCCTAACCCACCAACATTGTGATTCCAGGTGCCCTAATTTATTGCAATGTAAGCACTGGAGATTTTGAACTTCTCTTTCCCTTTCAAGCGTTTTTTTTTACCCTGTGATTAGTCAACCTTAAAGTAGTCATCGAGATCTACCTTTTTCTTTCAATGTCAGGGTTTTTCTTTCACATAATTTATATCCCTCACGGATTCAAATTGATTTTGGAAGTCAACCTTTGACTTATGGACCAACTCTGAATCATCAGCCATTTCAGTTGGTAATATTGCCGTTTTCATCCTATATTTTACCACATGGGTTCTCACCCGCGTCAGGAAACAAATTTCTAAACACCTCCAAAATAATCGCTTTTCGAAGCGCGAAAAGATTTCCTCTGTTTTTAATGCCATTATCAGCCTATGAAAATTACTTTGTTCGATCAGGTATGTTTTACCCACTTGTTAGTTCCCTCATCAGCTGCCTAAACTCTACAGTCCTGCAACATCCATTTGTGAGTGGTGATGGATAATTAAAAATATCCCCACCCTCAATGATGGAAGAGTCCACATCAGTACAAAAGATAAGGCTGGAGCTTTTGCAGCAGTTTTCAGCCAGAAGTGCTGAGTAGATGATGCTAAGATAACATAGGTTTGTCCAAATATTCTGAGTGATGTAGCCAGTCCAATCACTGAGATTTATACAACAGAAATTATTTGCAAGGTTACTGAATGAGACACAAAAAGAAGATGCAGTAAATAATAAATTAATCTATTTGAAAACTAAGCAGGTTATCAAAATTTGATGATGTTCTACTAAATCCTTGCAACGATCCCCACAAACACCGTTATGGCAAAAAAGGAAAAGTCCCAAATAGGTTCTGATAGGACAGATGTCAGAGAGAGGGAAGATCAACATGGACGTGCTTTTTCGAGTCCAGCAGAATCACAACGACTAGCAGCTCTGAATCCAAACCAAAAAAAAGACGTGAGACAAGCTGAACTGGGAGAACTAGCCACACCCCTTTCATTGGGCTAGACTTTTTTTTTGAAAGGTCCCTCCATAGATTTACCCCAGACATTTCGGAGCCTGTATCTTTAAGATCTCCTGAAATAAAAGCAGCAGTTCAACCTAACCATGTTAAAGCAGAATCAGCATTACAATATACACAAATGTGTTAAAGCCTTACCACATTTTGATGGAAGAGACGTTGAAACTATTTTCATTTCATTACAAAAATTGACTAGGCATATTGTTTGGTCAGAGATTTGTGGATCATGTTAATCCAGAACAAGTTGTTCGGGAGGGCGAGGGAGGTCTGTCAGATGAGGGGTCAAGAAATTATGAAGATGCCAAATAGGCTATTTTTGTACCTATATATTAGTTCCAGATGCAAACGGGCAATGGTTGAGAAACATAAAGAAGGTAAGCACTTAAAGGTAAGATCCTGGTGAGTATTGCTGAACATTGAGACCTTGGAGTGCAGTTTCATTGCTCCTGGAAAGTAGAGTCTCAGGTAGATAGGGTAGTGAAGAAGGCATTTGGAATGCTTTCCTTTATTTGTTTGAGTATGGAGTAAGGAGGTCATGTTGCGGCTGTACAGGATATCGATTTACCTACTTTTTAAAATATTGTGCGCAATTCTGGTCTCCTTCATATCGGATAGATACTATAAACCTTGAAACGGTTCAGAAACAATTGGCAACATGTTGCCATGGTTGGAGAATTTGAGCTATGTGGAGAGGTTGAATAGGCGGGGGTTGTTTTATCTGGAGCATTGGCGGCTCAGAGGTGACCTTACAGCGGTGAATAAAATCATGAGAGGCATGGATAGGTAAATAGACAAAGCATTTTCCATGGGTTGATGGAGTACAGAACTGGAGTAGCTTACCAAAGACGAAACAAGGAAACCAAGATGGGGAAATAGGTAAAATTCCTCAGGTATTTCCACCGTGATAGTATGGGACACGTAAGGTCACCGTGCTGGTCTTTAAGAAAGGGATTGGGGAAAAAAAGTGAGTAAAAATACGCTAAACCAATCGAATTAGTGGATGTAGTGTAGCAATAAACAAACAAAAGCAAGGGGCGGCTGCAGAGTACTAAGATTAATCAGTGGCTTAACAGTGACATAATGTCCAATCTCAATGAGGACTTCACCTGTGTGGCTAAATATTATTCAGAAAGAACAGGAGGATAGGGTAAATAATTGTCATGTTGAGAGTTTCGGAATCTAATCAGTCTCAAATAGTAAATGATGGAGGTATATTGCACTCCTTCTGGAATGTTACCTGAGAGAATGATATTCTGTGGAATATATCGACAGAGATTTAACGTTTCCCTGCAGAATATATGTCGGAAAATCCATTCAGGACTGGTGAAGTGAAACTGGGAGTAATTGAAAGAGTCTCAGTTCCAGGAACACAGAGGGTTGTTGGAAATGACATAGCAAAGATCAAAGCTAGAAGGGGTCTCATGTTTTCATGGAGAAGCCAAGGGAAAACCAGGAGTTTGAAGAAAAAATCCACTGGAATTTTCAAGACTAATTGATGAGTCAAGGAAATATCTACATCTTGAAGCGTACTCAGGAAAGAAATCAGAACGAAATCCTGAGGATTATCATTATTATTGTTAAGAATCGAATCCAACGATGAAAATGGAGGCCAAAGCATGTCAGTGCCGAGCAGAAATAGGCAGAATTGCACGAGACTGTGTTCCCAGAAGTACATAGACATGAAGTATTGTGGGTAACACATTAGTTAACAGTAGGGGTTGATCTAGTCGTGAGGAAAATTCAGGTATAGATAGAAAAACGTTGCTTTGTCCAGGATTGCTTAAATAGGTGGTTCAATTTTCCTGCACCTGCAATACGTGCCAGAGGATAGGAAAACCAGCAGAGAAGAAGATGTTAGTTTCTGCCCCTCAAAAGGAGGAATCAAATCCAAATGATTTGGATTTTGATTTGCTTCAAAATGTGTTAAATAATGAGTAAGTCCTTGATGAATTGGATAGAAGAGTGAGCTATTTATCTTAGGAGCAAACAACGGAGTTGGAAGAATTTTTGCTGCAATATGAGAAAGTAGGTAGGAATAGAATGGGGAGAACTAATTCAATTGTGCATTAGGTTGAAGATGGGAATGCTGTTCAGGTCATAATAACGTTTTTAATATGTGTACAGTCTTGATCCGCTAAACGTTGCACAGGTACAGAATGAAGTGAATGTGGTGCGCAAATAAGACAATATAGAGTCGTATCAGAGTGAGGAAAGTTCTCCAATCGTGTTAGTTCCCAAACCAGAAGCTACTCAGTGACTCCTTGTAGATAAGCAGATAATCAACAGTTCTGTAAATCGGTGTCATACCCACTTCCCAGGTTGACAGAGTGTGTAGATAAGCCCCTTGCATCACAAAGTTGGAGTTACTGTGTTGTTATTCGCGGGTATCTTTACCAGACAGAATGAAAAATAAATCCCAAATGGATATGTCACCGCAAAATGATGCCCAATGGAATGAAGAAAGTTCCAGCCACATTCCAAAGCTTTATGAACACAGCTGTGGCAGTTTTGACAAATTGTGTTGTCAATATAGATAACTTAATGAATGTTCGTATTTGATGGAAAGAACTTTTGCTACATTTGGCAGACTACATGATGTAGATGTAGTTTTGAAAGTTAGCAAAGGTTGAAATCTTAAAGGCAGAGGTGACGTTGTTAGGACATAAGATCAGATATGGAATGATGAGCCTCTAAGGAACGTGAAGCTGAAGGCAATTGAGGAATGTCCACGATCATCCTCGAACAAAGAGGTGTTTCAATTTTTTGGTATTCAGTATGTTCTACCGTCCAAAACGTCAGCACTGTGGTGGCATCGCTGATGGATTCACGAAAGAAGAACATGACGTTTTGTTATACGCAACAATGTCAAGGCCAATTTGAAGTTTTAAATGCTGAATTGAGCATCATAGCAAGTTTAGACACATCAAACTTCTTAAAACTCTTTCAAGTCGCATCAATGTCAGAGATATAGGGGTTGATGCAGGAGGATGATAACGAAATTGACAGTTCAACTGGTTATTATTCAAAGAAATTCAATATTCAACAGAGAAAACATTCCAACGTTGAAGTACAACATTTTACCATGAATATTAGGAGGAATCTCTCACAGATATTTGTATATACTGACCACCATCCATTCACTTCTTTAAGATTTAAGAATAAAAATTTGAAAGTATTTCGATGGAGTCTGATGCTACAAGTTTCAAATTTACAAATAGTACATGTGCGAATCGGAATAAAATTATTGCAGAAGTGTTATCGCGGGGTGAAAAGAAAACATATAGATACGATTGAATTGATTCAGTGCAATGCGTTCCATAAGGTAACTTAACTATGAATTTCGTAATAATGGCGTTAACATTTAGTAAGAAAGAGAAAAATGCAGCCATCTTTACATTATAATTGTTCATTAATTCATAAAGAGGAGCTGTCATGTATCAATAAGCATGAATGGTGTTTTAAATAGAAAGGGTTCTTTTCTGAGGGGAGAGATTTTGACAGCACGTGTCCTTGACTAGCTATCAGTGTCACAGAGAACACTGATAAAATGGAAGAATTTTCAGTAGGGTTATTAACATTGGGTGGGTTTTGTTTTGATGTTAAGGCAACTGCACTTGAATTTAATCAACCAATTTATAGTATGCCCAGCATAATAAAAACATTAAATTTAAACTTGATTGCATTGAGAAGATCGGACGAATGGGATGTAGAAGTCACGAGGAACTCTTAAGCTGGGCATTTTGAAAGTTGCTCAGATCTCAATGTCGCCGAGGCGAACTAACTGCATCTCTGAAAAACGTCTCAAAGAAGTGTCTTTTAATGATACAATTTTATATAAAGATACGCGCAGTTAAAAGTGAGAAGAAGACCCAGAAGACGAGAACAGATTCGGGGCACACAGAGGAAGACTGGAGTAACAGAAGGAAAGACCATCTGTGTGGACTTTAAGAGAATAAGTTTTAATTTACCGTTTTTATTAATTGGGTCATTGGTACAACACAGCAGGAGAATTGTGGTCGTGTATTAGTACTTAGGGAGAAGATTGTTTGGTTTGATAATACATCTGTTAGATTATTCACTTTTAGGATTTAAGAAATAAACTTTTACTTTTAGTTATGCAGTGGAAATCAGGGGTCTACTTTCAGTCATAAAATCATAGAATCCCTACAGATTGGAAACAGGCCCGTCAGCCCAACAAATCCACTCCAACTCTGAAGACTAACCCATTTCTTTGCACTATTACACTACATTTATCCTGACCAATGCATCTAACCTGCGCAGTCCTGAGCACTTTGGGCAATTGAGCATGGCGAGTTCTCCCAAACGGCACATTTTTGGACTGTGAAAGGAAAGCGGAGGACGCAGTGAAGATACACAAACGCCATACAACGTGTCACCCGAGACTGGAATTGAACCAAGTTTCAGGCGCTGTGAGGCAGCATTGCTAAATACAACAGTTTTAACAGCTGATAGGGTGAGGCGAGGTTCTCTGTGTGTTTCAGTTTTGATTATCAGAGAGGCTTAACCTCAACATAGCAACAATAGGAAGGTCACGTGTGTACAGTAGCCACATTTGACGATGACACAAAAATACGTGGGAAGGCATCTTGGGAGAGGGACATCAACAACTGGCAGACAGATATTGATCGTTTGCATTAGTTAGCAAAACATTGTCAAATAGAATATACCATGGTAATATGTTAGGTTGTTCTTTTTGGAAAGTAAAATAAATGCAACAATATTATTTAAACAAGGAAAAGTTGAAGAAAACTGCAACAGTAAGTGACTTCGGTAATTGTGCACGAAACACGAAATGGTTTGACATAGGTGCAGCAAGGAAAAAGGAAAGACAGGATAGGAGGCTACTAAATAAGACAAGAACCCATAGTATTCGTGGCAAGTTACTGGCATGGATAGAGTATTGGCTGACTGGCAGAAGATAAGGGCAGGGATAAGGGGGGCCCTTTTAATTTGCTTACAGTGACGTGTGGAATTTCCCAGAAGTTAGTTTGCGACCATATGTATTCATGTTTCACATGAACAATCTGGACAAAAGAATTGATGGCATTTTTGCAACTCAGCAAATGATTCAATGAAAGACCGAGGAACAATTATTGTTGACTAAGAACCAAGGCTGCAACCAAAGAAAAGACCACGAATGGAGACTGAGCAAACAAATGGAAAATGGGAATGCAATGCTGGGAAGTTTGTGACGTTACGTATAAAGAAAAGAGACGAAGGCTATTTTCTAGGCCAGACAAAAAAGATTTCGTATATCTGAACAAGTGACTCAGCAGTCGCACTTCTCCATCTCTAAATGTTAAAATGTAGGTTTAGTTGGTAGTGCAGAAGGCAAATGCCATGTTGGCTTTCGTTTCAACAGAACCAGAAATCTAAACGTTATCATTGCTGAGATTATATAAGGCTCTGGTCAGATCACACTTTGGATATTGTGAGCAGTTTTAGGGCTTGAATATGAAGAGAGGTGTGCATTGGAGCGGGTCAGGTAGGGGTTTACAAAAATAATCATGGGGTTGAAGGTCTTGACAAATAAGGAGTAGATGAGAATTCGGGGTCTGTACTTCTTGGAGATTAGAAGACTGAGGACAGTCTTTTTAAGTCTTAGACCAGACTGACTGTTCAAAAGAGTGTTGACGTGTAGAAAGTGCTTCTAAAAGTATGTGAGACTAGACCCGTAGGGCAAGAACTGAGATTGTAAGATGGCCTTTAGAACTGAGACGATGTGGAATCTCTTCAGCCAGGGGTTGTTTTGTTCTGTTGAACTGCCGCTGAGGGCGCTGAGGGCAAGGCAGTGAACGTAATTAATAACAATACCGAAGTGTTCATGATTTATAAGGTGATTCAACATTGTGAGGAGAAGGCAGGATAATGGGAATGAGAATGGGTTCGCATAATCAAATGGCAGAGTAGACTCGATAGGATCAATGGCTTAATTCTGTTCCTATATCGGATGGTCTTATGATACAATGTAGAAGAATATTTATATATGGACGGAAAGAGTTTCAAAACCAAACAATATTTTAGAAGATTCAAACACATCCAAAATGCAACAATATTTGTACATTATATCCTTGGTCGACACGTGGGCAAAATAGCTGAATTGGACACGTGTGATAAGAGTGACAGCCTTTGCCATCAAGTGTGTCTTTGACTCAGTGTGACGTTAAAGAGCTCTCGCAAAGGTTGCATGAATTCAAATCAGGGTGCCTAAGTTCCTCTGATTTGTATCATGTCTGATGAAGAAGAAAATCTCTGCAGAAATCCTCAAAGTCGTGTTCTCGGCACAACCATATTCAGCCAATCCATCACTGACTACATCTTACTTTGTTAAATATTATTTTTTACAACATGAGTTCAGTGACTTGGAATACTATGGCCAGTAGAACACCACCTCACGTATTAATGCTTGTGCACCACCCAGAAAGGCAGAAATCAACAGTGTAAATAAATACTTTCCACTTGCCTGGATTTGTACACATTCATCAAAACACACCGTGCTCTACATATTTGCTTTCTCCAAAGATAAGATGAGATTGACGTTCTTTTTGGAGTGTGCCATTTTTGCACCTTTACTTATGAGGGATTATCTCCACTCTAACTCGTCTCATCTGCTGTCCATACTAAACAGAATCGCTCTCACTACATCACATCAGCGTTTTCAAGATTGATGTGTCTATATGGTTGGATAGATTCCTATAATGTGTTCCCCAGAACTATATACTGTAACAGTATTCTGGGACTTGAAATAATGCACGTGCTCATGTGCTAAGCTGAGAAAACAGATGACTAACATACATAGTGCGTGTGTGTGTGCATGCAAGTGTGAAAGAGAGTGAGAGAACAGTGAGTGATGGAGAGAGGTAGGGAATGAGATCGACAGAGAGACAAAGAAGTAATGGCAGAGAGATAACGATAGAGGAAGGGAGGTAGAGGAGGGAGAGATAGATGAATGGATATCGAGAAATAACACAGATACAGAAAGAGAGGGAGACAGAGTGGAGAGATAGACAGCAATTTACCAATGAAGGTAGGGACAGAGAATGAGACACTAAGAACAAGCGACAGAGAAAAAAAGACAGAGCGAGATAGCGAGAGAGACGGAGACAGTGAAAGAGACATGGGCACAGAGAATTAAAAAAGGCAGACAGAAATGCTGAGCCAGGCAAAAAAGATTGGCATACAGAGAGAAATAGAGGGAGAGAGAATGATAGTAAGATACTGAGAGGGATTCATAGAGAGGGATTCGTAGAGAGGGAGAGACAGACAAGAACATATAAAGAGAGTGAGACGCAGAGATAAAGAAGACCAGAGGGACAAAGACAGAAGCAGACAAAGAGTGAGGGAGAAAGAGGGAGAGGAGGCAACATCGTTGCAGTTGGAGTAGGGATAAAGTGGGTTCAAGGATAGACAGCAATCAGAACCCTTCCCGTGTTGTAACAAGTGTTTATTGTGACTGAACAGAGAGTGTCTGATAATCATCTTGGTGCAGGAGGGAATGCTTCTGATCCTACCCCTCCGGCCCTGTAAGTAGTCTTCATGTTGGTGTCTAACACTCATCCACAGCGTTGTCCGTGAAGATTCCAGCTGAACACATCAATTCATAGTCACTGAATCACTGCTAATCACTCCTGCAGTGTCTTTTCATCCTAAGATGTCTCGAACAGTCACCTCCTGACCCTTATATGCAGTCCCTTTGTCAAGTCCTTCAATAGCTATGAACATGGAGGTGGGCGAATTTTGTAAACTCTGGAGGATGGAGTGGGCATGAAAGGTAGATGAGAATGTCGAATTGACGTTGCAGCTGCATGTGCTGTGATCTTCTCGAAAGATGGGCAAAACAGGGTCGAGGGGGTGAATAGCCTACTGCTCCTCATTGCTTGTGTGACCCTGTTTGTGACAATCTAACAATCAATCAGAGAATGTAACGTCTTCCTGAGCGTGTTGAATTCTGCTAATCACCCCTTCTGCACTGGGGAAACAGGAAATGCCTCTGTACCGCTCTCAGTTGCTTTTCTGAATGATGAAGTGAGCAATTTACTTCATTAGTTGTTGCCCTGCATTCCTGAACTTCTCTCTGAACTTAGGCAGAGTAATTGCATAAAATAATGTGTTCGTGCTGCAGCTGATATCTTTGAGCAAGTCCCCGACTTGTTCAGCAATATTGCTCTGCCCTAGACTTGTTCCATTAATCTTATAGTGTAAGAAGTTTGTACCATACACTAGCCACAGAAGTAGAAAGCTGACGGATATGGTAAAGAGGGAAATCACCGAATTCCTTCGGTTCTTCACGTCTTTGTCTTTCTGACCCTCTCCATTTCTCAGACTCCTCAGCCTCTTGCTGAGTCGACTGGCCGCGAAAATGTGCCTGACCGTTATTATATTCATCAAAAGAATCAACACAAACGGAATGAAAGGTGTTAAAATATTATCTAACCACTGAAATCCAAGCCACCTGAGATCAGAAAAGTAGCTTGATTTTGTTCTGCAGTACATTGGAACATTGTCAATTATAGTTAAATGTTGAAATCGAAAAAAGAAGGGAATGTTTTTTGAACAGAACAGAATGACAGTTACAGCGAGAGCCACAGCCAAGGCTTTCTCTGTCCAATATTTTCTCTGCAGTTTCTGGCAGCAAATGACCACAAATCGGTCAAAGGAGAAAAGGACAGTGAACCAGACAGAACAGTCTGTGGCTGCATGAGCGAGAACAAAGACAGCACTGCACACAGATGTGATGTCCAGGAAATTCCTTGGGAGGTGATAGTTTTTGAATTCCCACAGTATGAGGTGAATCAGAATGAACAGTAGATCCGCTGTTGCCATGGCCACTAGGCATCGCGTTGTGCAATTGGAGAGGTCACACTTTCCACGTGCGAGAACCAAAATCACTATGGAATTAACTGAAAGAGATATGAAGTAAATAAAACAACATACAAAAAATATTAGTAAAATATTTTCAGTGTCTGCTCAGAAAGCAGTAGACGATCTCAGCATCTAAATGGATTAGTTTGGACGGGTCTCAGGTCAAATGTAAATTTGACTGCTCTGAACCTGCTCGAAGCTGCTCACTCCTAGCTTTAAGTAAGTGGGAACGGGGAATTGACAAATGACAAGGGCGATAAAGTTAAAGTTGTAAGTTTCAGAGGGTATTTTGGGAAAGGGCTTTCACCAGATACTAATGGATTCCTGGAATGTGTTGTTTGGGAAGGCTGTTGAAGTAGGAAATCTAAAAATTTGAAGAAGTCCTTGGATGAGCAGTTAGAATCGCTCTTCAGCACAGTTTCACCTGAAGATGCTAGAAATCACAATCTGTTTGATGTCAGCTACCGAACACATTGACAGTACTCTTATGTTAGCTGTCTTGCCATGAGATCAATTTCTCGTCAGCAATGTCGAACATAGCACTTTACCAATGTACTCTGGAAATATGCAGTCAACATTAACAGTCTGCATTACAAATAGGACGGCACCGAATGCTGTGCAATCATATAGAATCATACAACATGGGGAAAAAAAGACTTTTCTGTACAACTCATCCATGTCCACCAGATACCATATATTGATGTCGTTCAATTTATGTATCTAACCAGATCATTTTTCAATATTGTAATTTTACCAGCCTCCATCAGTTCCTCTGGTAGCTCATGTGATTAATACATCATCCTCTGAATGACAGCTTTGCCCCTCAGGTTACTTTTAAATCTTTATCCTCTCAAGTTAAAACTCTGTTCTCGAGTTTTCGACTCTCTCCACCATGAAAAATAATAATTGGCGAGTCACCCTATCACGCCCCTCGTGAATTTATAAATCTCTATAAAGTCGCCTCTCAACCTCCAATGCACCAGGCAAAATAGCGTCGACCTAGCCAACCTCTCTCTATAGCTCAAAACTTTCAATTCTGGTTGTAGCTCTTTCAATCTTCTGTGAACTGAATCAAGTGTAATTTATCTTTGCAATAGCAGGGAGACCAGGACACAATGCATCATTCTAAAAGTGACCTCACTAATGTCTTATACAGCTGAAACACGACGACCCAATCCCCATATTCAATGCACTCCGAATGCAAGTGATCGTGCCAAACATCATCTTTATGATCCTGTCTGCCTGCAGCCTGCAATGCACCAGTTTATCAGAAACGCTCCCCAAGGCCCGAACATAAACTGTATGTGTCCTGTCCTGCTTTACCTTAACAAATTGCAACAGTTTACATCTATCTGAAATAAACTCCGTCTGCGAATTCTGATGTTGATCTGATCAAGATGCCACTTTGCTCTGAAGTAACCTTCCGCAAGGTCCACTACACCACCTGTTTTGATGTCATCTGCAAATTTGTAAACCATAGCTGCAATATACAGATTAAAACCATTTCTAAGAATGATGAAAAACATTGGAAGCAGCATTCACTACAGGCTGCTGGTCACAGGCATCCAGATGGAAAACCATGGTTGAAATCGTAGTTTACATTCTTTTCAACATCTCCAAAGTTATGAAATGTCTCAGCACGTTTTAGAATTGGCTCTATTTAGGAAAGAAAGGGGACAGCTTTCAATACATTACAATATGGCAAGTTTTACATGCATTTCGAAACTAGGGCAAACTCTCTGACTACTCTCAGTGTCAGACAGAGATGACTGGCGGTGGTGCAATCTGAATTCCTCGTGCCTCAGGCAACGATAGAGACTGAGAAGGACAATCATTGAAAGGTAAGCTCAGCTAGTGCAGGAATGGGACTCACGGCAGTGGCATTACTCTGCATTACAAAGTAACAATCTAGCCAACGGAGCTAACCGACTCTTAAACACCACGGTACTCATTAAAGTGAAAATAATATGTACATTGACAAGGGCGCAGTCTATCATTTTTTTTCTAAAGGCTGATTTTCTGTAAGACTTCTTTAAAAACCAAGATCAAAATGGAATCAAAGCCTTTGCGAACTCAGGGGAACAGGTTCACAAACATGTAAAATAATGTTAACAGGGCATTAAAACCAAAACATAGTGAAATTAAGGCAATTATGATCGATTTCCAGAAGGTAATTGAAATACAAGGAGTTATTATTCCTCTACAATGGAGTCTTGGTGTGAGCACGTTTAGTTTACCAGATGTAGTTCTGGATATCATACCACAATAACATGAGTAGATACACTAGACTGCATGTAATTATTCGATGGAGAAAGATAACTAAGCTGAGAAACATTTGTTTCATTGTTCATGGTCAAAGCCACTATGTAAACTCTCACTGTAAATATAATGGTTAGCTTCAGAGACACAGAGAAGCGCACTGGTTAATTACTCAGAAAACTGGAACAAAACCTACCTGAAATGTCATCGTCCTTACTAGATTAATATTCCACACTTTAAATCACACTATTCCAAAGTGATTACTTTAATGAATTCGAGTGAAACTCTCAGCGTCTCCAATCAAAATGAAGATTTTCGAAGTTTCCAGGAAGAGGTAAATTATTTACAATAAAAATCCAATTCGCTAAGTAATTTGTGCGGACTCTACGATGTTGGGCATTACGGAGGGAAATTGGAAAATGAGCCTAAATAGCCGACTGTCTGTCCCTCTGTGAGGTTGGTCGCAATATGCCCATGTATCATTGCCAGTGGGAGAGTGAAAACGCAGAGAATCCTCAGGCATATTCACAAGCGTTCACTGGTACAAGCCACTTACCAGGAATTGTTACAATCGGAAGGATTACATAAAATAATTTCCGTGCAAGATAAATTGAGTAAACCATTTTCTCCACGAATCCCTTTGTGCAGGCAATCCCTCTGTATGAAATGCCGAGGCATTATATGCCCAAACGCTTTCATTTAGAACTGATGCATCTCCTGGGGACAGTCACGATATTCAATTGTATTGATGCAAAGTTTGAGAAAACAAGTGACGACATTGAGATAACCCGAAGTTGCGAAAGAACATGTTTCGAACTGAGGTTTACTGAGTGTTGCAAATCTCAATTGGACAATATCAAATATGGGAAAATACATCTTTGGTACTCAAAACTCAGGTGCCTAAAGTTCAACTCTCTCTTATTTACAATGTTGTCCTTCACTTGACTCTGACAAATTACGAATCAAACTAAGGTTGCTCAGTATCTCTCTGAGCGCTGTAATCCTCAACACTGGTATGTGGCTTCTCTGTTGAGCAGCGGCTGTTCCTGAAGAGATAATATTGTTTAATTGAGATGATGCATTGTCCGTGTAAACGAATTTAACATCACAACAGAATTCCTTGCTGTAAACAATCGAGTTTCGATGCACTATATATTCACAAATTAAAACAAAACATTAATCAAGTCATATAACTCGCTGAAAAGATACCCATCACAGTTGCATAACCTTCAATAAATACAGATTCCCCTGCAAGTTGAAACAGTTCTGGCGATTTTTCAGAGCTGACTCCTGGAAACACACACAAGTTGTACAGCAGCAGATGTGTGTTAATATTTTTCGGTTCCCTACTGTATGATGGACATGTTCAATGAAGAAAACTAAAACAACTGACCAATGAAATGATGGGGTTGTTGAATGGACATGGAGAGATGAGGCCAGGGAGGGATTTACAGTTGCAAGGATGCAGAAATAAAAAAAAACAGTATTGTTTAAGCTCGAGTCAAATTTGTCAGTGAGCCCAAGTGGTGTTGGGGAACCGGGATTAGTGTCACAACTGGTAAGGTACAGAAAACATAAAATGTGAATCAACATGTGTTTTCATCTTTTCGGGGGGGGGGGGGGGGGGGGGGAGTTAGTGGGTGCCACAAGGAATGTTAATCGAAACAAAACTATTCATAATTTCAGTCAATGACTGAAATGATGTGATCATATGTTTCATTTTCTGAGAACAGACTATTAGATGAGACAGCAAAATAGAAGGACGACACAGAAATCTTGAAAGGGGAGTTACAGGTTCAGTGATTACGTGAAAAAGAAATAATCTGTGAAACGTGAGCTGGAAAAGTGATCATTCCTGATGAACGGCTTGTGCTCGAAACAGTGATTCTCCTGCTCTTTAGATGCTTCCTGAACAGTTGTGCTTTTCCATTACTGCACTATTCGTCTGTAATATCCAAAACCTGCAGTTCTCATTTCATCCTAGATTAATAGGAAGCATTGTTCTCCATTTCAATCTTGAAAGGATTTTAGAGTATTCTTAGATTTTTGGATAATCATCCTAGACCAAGTTCAAAAATCAGCAACAAGCCTTTCTGTGCAGTCGTGCCATCAATTTCCATTTATCTCTTTCAAAGTTTATTCATGACAAATTTTTCTAAAGTTCATTTCACGCTTTCATCATTGAATCACTGTTATCCAGCTTTCATTCTCTTAAATATGTACTGCACTTAAATGGACTTGGGCTCCTTAGTCTCAATCTTTCTTGCCTTTCCCTGCTAATGAAGTCAATGCCGATGCTGCATGAACATCAAATGTCGTAATTGGGCAAACCTAAAATGGCTGACTGACGGACAGTTTCGAGATCATCAGTCCTAACATGACATACATCAGAATGTTATGCTGTTTCAATAGTGCACCGTATCACGGAGGTGAAGATTTCTCGTAACTGAACCAACCACCAGGAAACCACATCTTGCTTCGTAGTCTGTTAAGATATGAGTGAAAGAGAACTCCCACATTCGACAGTTTATCAATTTATTCTCTAACTTGCAAAGTGGATATTAAACAATAAGTAATCACAATTCTAAGTTCCTCTTTCTCTCAACTGCTTATTATCCATCTTCAATTCTATAAAAATGTACTGTTCCAAATAAACACTTAAGAAACACATCAAATTAATTTCAATACCGAACCGTGGCTGTCAACTTTGATGCCTTTTTTCTTTCGATTGCATGTATCCATGGGTTGTCTTCTTTCTATTACTGTGAATATGGTTCATATGAAAAGGTATCATTGATAGAGAATGTTTCAATATCTTGGGTCTTTCGAGATGGCAGTTATTCTGTTTGATTTTCAAAGTGCCTTGGTTCAAGTTTAGTAATACAATGTATTCAAACGTGATTCGGTTTTAGTATTCTGAGGCATAGTTTGAAATGATTGGTTAAATGCTAACTTTAGTCAAAATAGCAAATAAATCAGGTACCATTTCACAGTCAAATGTTAGTTATTTTCAAATTTCCAGTACACTCCAAGACTGCTAGTTCATCGTATGACAGGTGCTTGGAAGTGCAGAACAATATTCACTCTCTCTTAATGGTTCAGCACACGCCTTCAACTTCATAATATTTACTTCATGTTTTTCTCCTAATTCTCAACCCGAGTACAACGAAATATATAATTCATTAATCTTTGTTCATATTAATTTCTGCACACACACACAGACAAGGAATCGTTGACAAAATGTAGAGATCTTCAAGGAATATGTCATTTATTTGCAAACAAAAAAGCGTGACACTCAGAAAGCAAATTCTTGAATGCCCTCGAACCTCAGGGTCCGTGGCTCTTTATACGGTTTTATCATGTTTTGTTAGTGAATCAGCATGTCTAACTGTGTTAATCAGAATTGCCACATCCCAGTTATACAGTAAACCGATTATGTTAGTTCCCATTGTCTCTCTACTTCTGCCACTATATTTTTTCCTATATTCTTCTTAATATTATTTTAACCTCACGATTAGATATTTTACTGTCAAGGGCCTCAAGCAGACTTACTCTACTAACAACTGATTAGGTATTTATTGTCAAGGTTCTCATTCAGGCTGACTCTACTAACGACTGATTAGATATTTGTTGTGAGGACACTCAAGCCGGCTAACATTACTAACTATTGGTTAAATATTTAATGTCATGTCCTAAATGCTTATTGTCACAACCTATCCAACTTGCTGTGATGATACTTAGCAGGCAAGGCTGATTTTACCAACTGTTGTTATCTCATCCCCCCATCGTGACCTGTCGCATCCTTACTCTGATAATCGGTGAAGGAACATTCCACTATTCTTATCCCAACCTGCCATAATGACCTCTTAACTAGTGTTGCATTCCACAGACCCCTTGTAACCAATCGCCAGAGTTCTTAATGCTTTATACCTTCCCATGCTTTCATGCTCTTTATTGTCCATAACACACACACGCGCTCACACACGCAGACGTAACACAGACACACACACAACACACACACTCGTATCTGTGTATATGTACAACATCAGTATCAGTTCAATGTTATCTGTACTTTACCCATTAAATCTGCAATAATGCATCTGCTGTCACATTTTTATGAGCCTGAACATGCATAATTTGTAAATTAAAATTCTGTAAACTGAGTCTCATATTTTTGTCTTTAATTCATTTCAAGAACGTAAGAGCATTGTGATCAGTGTACACGTCTGTTTTCAAGACTTTGTTCATCACATAACTATTAAAATGTTTTAATGCCTGTACCAAGCTCAAACATTCTGTTTCCATGATAGATTACTTTCTCTGGTGGGTGTTACGTTTCCTTGAAAAGTATCAGATTGACCATTCAATCCCATTATCATCTTCCTGTAGCTCCAACTGTATATTGCTAGCATAGACTCCAACTTTGAACGTTATTTTTTTAAAGTGCTGTAGCTAAAGCAGGTGCGGTGTTTAATACTGCTTTCAAAATCTGAAATTCCTCCTGGCATTGTTCTGTCCACCTACATTTTTCAGTCTTCTTTAGTGAATCTGTTAGGGGTGACACCACACTACTGATGTTTGGAACAATCTTCTGGTAGAATACGCTTATTCCCAAAAATCGAAGTACATCTTTCATTGAGGATGATCTTGGAATTTCCTCAATGGCCTTTGTCTTCATGTTTTGTTGTGGTCAGCCTTCCTTGGCCTATGTTATGCACTAAGAACATCATCTCTCCCTTCCAAAATGCTCTTTCCTTTAAGTTTACTCCAGTGTTGCCTTCATAATCATTCAAAGTGATCTGCTGACTGTACCGTGTGATATTTCCATAAATCACGAAAGATCACACCCTCATCCAGATAAAATGCACAGTTTGTTAACCCAGCTACAGCTGTGTTCACAAGTCTTTGGAAGGTGTCAGGTGTGTTCTTCACGCTAAAAATTATGACTTTGAAGTAATATAGCAAATTTGGGGTTACAAATGCTGAAACTTCGTTCGATTTCTCTGATTAAGGTACTGCCTGTAACCACACATTTTGTGATGTAAGTGGCTTGTCCAAATTTATCCATGCAGCCCTCTAATCTTGGTATCAGGTATGACTCTGATTTTGTTATAGCGTTCACCTTCTGATGCAGCACAACAACTTTTTGTGAATATTATTAGGGAAAGGCAAGAACGACAGAGGCTTGGGAGCCTATGTCCATTTAAGTGCAGCACAGATTTATGAGAAAAAAAAGCTGATTAACAATGGTTCAATGATGAGGGCGTGAAATTAACTTTAGAAAGATCTGAGGGATTACATTTTTGAAGACAAAAGTGGAAAATGATGGCATGATTGCACAAGAAAGGCTCCTTGCATATAGTCCATACAAAATTCTTGTGTCCCATTAAGTTTGGGATCTAATACGACTGGTGAACTCTGACTTGGTTTGATGATCCCTTCACTGAGCATTAAATCACTTCCTGCTAGACAGCTCTGCTTTTGAAAGGATTAGATCTATAGGGGTGATGGTTTACTGGAACAATAGTCCGTAATTCAACCTCATGCACAATAGTAATAGCCGTCGCCATGTTGTTCCTGCAAGTGTACTCATATCTTTGCAACAAACAATTCAACTCTTTATTTGGCCCTGAGACAGATATTTCACTAACTTACCAAATCCTCAAGGGCGTCTTCATTATTTAAATTATGTTGAGACACATCAAAATCTATGCAATCTGGATTTGATTTTTCTCTCTGTAGAATAGTAACTAACACCTGTTTCTCAATTTCCCTGTCTCTGTTAGAGTAAAGATTCAACATATCCAAATGAAAAACACGATACAGCTTTTCGTTTTGATCCAGCATTTTACCAGACAGTTTTCTGACTCCGTTTGATAGGGACTACTGATCGTAGCTTTGATGGGATCTCCTGAGACTGATAAAAATAGTAATACGTCAACTCATAGGAAAATATCCGAATTTTAGAGTTTTATCTGCCATCTGCTTCATTCTATTCTGCACCATCTTCAGGTGGGAAATCATATAACAGTTTAAGTCTTTCCCTCATCTACAATGCACAATACAAGTGTGAGATGTCCAACCTTAGAACGTAGAACATAGAACAATACAGCGCAGAACAGGTCCTTTCGCCCTCGATGTTGCGCTGTCCTGTGAAATGTTACACTATCCCAAAACCACCCATGTGCTTATCTTTAGATTTTTTAAATCTCCCTAATGTGGCTGAGTTGACTACATTAGCAAGTAAGGCACTCCACGCCCTGACCACACTCTGCAAAAAAACCTGCCTCTGGCTTAAATCTATCACCCCTCAATTTGTAGTTATGTCACCTCGTACACACTGACGTCATCATCCTAGGAAAATACTTTAACTGTCTACCCTATCTAATCCTCTGATTATCTTGTATGTCTCTATGAAATCCCCCTTTGCCTTGTTCTTGCCAATGAGAACAGATTCAAGTCTCTCAGTCCTTCCTAAAAAAAACCCCTTCCCTCCAGACTAAGCAACATCCTGCTAAATCTCCTATGCAACTTTTCCAATGCTTCCACATCCTTGCCGAAATATGGGGACCAGAACTGTACACAATATTCCAAGTGTGGCCGCACCAGCGATTTGTATAGTTGCAGCATGATGTTGCGTCTCCGGAGCTCAATCGCTCTACCAATGAAACCTAACAGACTATATGCCTCCTTAACGCACTTTCAACTTGGGTGGCAAGTTTCAGCAATCCTGTGCATGGACTCCAAGAACTCTCTGCACATCCACACTACCAAGAATCTTTCCATTCACGCAGTGTTCTGCCTTCCTGTTATTCTTCTCAAAGTGAATCACCTCATATTTAGCTGCATTGAACTCCATTTGTCACCCCTCAGCCCAATTCTGCAGTTTATTCAAGTTCCCTTGCAACCTGTAACATTCTCCCACACTGTCCACTACTCCACCGACTTTAGTGTCGACTTCAAATTTGCTAATCCATCCACCTATGCCTGCATCTAAGTTATTTATAAAAATGACAAACAGTTGTGGCCCAAAACAGATCCTTGTGGCATATTACTAGTAACCGGACTCCATTCTGAATATTTTCCATCAATCACCACTCGCTGCCTTCTTCCAGTAAGCCAGTTTCTAATCCAAGCTACTAAATCGCCCTCAATTCCATGCCTCTGCATTTTCTCCAACAGCCTACCATGTGGAAACTAATCAAAGGTTTTACTGAAATCCATTTATACCACTTCAACTGCCGCACCCTCATCCACATTCTTGGTCACGTTCTCAAGAAACTCAATGAGGTTTATGAGACACGACCTGCCCTTGACAAAACCACGTTGACTATCTGAAATCAAATTGTTGCTTGTTAGATGATTATAAATCTTATCTCTTATAATCCTTTCCAAAACCTTTCCTACAACAGAAGTAAAGCTCACTAGTCTATAGTTATCTGGATCATCTCTACTGCTCTTCTTGAAGAAGGGTACATTTGCAATCCTCCAGTCCTCTGGTACAATGACAGTCTCAAATTTCAAAGCCAAATCTCTGCTATCTCCTCAGTAGCTTCCCAGAGAATCCTCGGATGTATCCCCTCTGGCCCAGTGGGCTCGTCTAATTTCACTCCTTCTAAAGTTAATAACAAATGTTGGTAACTAAACTTGATCCTTTCAAGCCCCATATCTCATACCTCACTCTTCTGCTCAAACATATTCTCCTTTTCCTGAGTTAAATCCCAGGGAAAATGTTCGTTTAGCATCTCTCTGGTCTCCACAGGGTCGACACTCAACTTCCCACTTCTGTCTTTGATTGGCCCTATTTCTACCGTAATCATCCTTTTATTCTTCACATACATACAACAAACTTTAGGGTTCTCTTTTATTGTATTTGCTAAAGACTGCTCGTGCCCTCTCTTTGCTCTTCTTATCTCTCTTTTTAAATCCTTCATAGCTGATCTGTAGCTCTCTATCGCCTCATCTGAACCGTATTGCCTCATCAACACATAAGCCTCCTTTTTTTTCCTAACAAGAGATGAAGTTTCTGTTGCAAACAACGGTTCCCTCACATTATCACTTCCTCCCATACCCCACAGGGACATGCCCATCAAGGACACGCAATATCTGTTCCTTAAACTAGTTCTGCATTTCCATTGTCTGCATCCCCTGCATTTTGCTTCCCAATTCTATGCATCCTAATTCTTGCCTAATCGCATTAGGATTACTCTTGCCCCATCGATAACTCTTGACCTGTGGCATGTACCTATCCCTTTCCATCGTCAAACGAAATGTAACTGAATTATGGTCACACCCTCCAAAGTTCTCACGTATAACTAAATTAAGCACCTGGCCTGGTTCATTACCAAGCATCAGATCCAGTGTGGCCTCCCCTCGTGTCGGCCCTTCGACACACTGTGTCAAGAAACCTTCCTGTACACATTAGACAAAAACTGATCCAACACTCTGACTGGAAATGCTATAACTCTAGTGCATGTTGGGAAGTTAAAGTCCCCCATAATGACTATCCTGTGCCTTTAACTGCTACCCAGAATAATTTTGCTAATCCTCTCTTCCACGTCCTTGTAAAGTCTATAAGACACTCTGAGCAGTGTGACCTCTCCTCCCCTGTTTCAAACCTCAGTCCACACTAGCTTAGGAGACGAGTCCTCATCAAAAGTTCTCTGAGACACTGTTATGCCATCCTTGACGAACAAGGCCACGCCTCCCCCTATTTTACCGCCTTGCCTGTTTTTAATTAAAGATCTAAACCCTGGAATCTGCAAAATCTATTCCTGACCTTGCTCTATCCATGTCTCCGAAATGACCACAACATCGAAGTCCCAGGTAACAATCCATGCTCGCCTACCTTACTTCGGATACTTCTGGTGTTGATGAAAACTCACTTCAAACCACTTCGCTGTCTGCCAGTACATTCCTCTGATCCTGAAATCCTGTCCCTCTCCTTGGTCCTGTCAGTTTTTCTTTAATTAATTTCAGCGGCATCTCCGAATATTAACTCTAAGGTTGTAAACTGAATGATTTCTTTGGGTCACCACTCAGTGCAAACAAGACAAATTGAATGTCTTAATACCAACATTCGGGTCATGCTCACAGTACTCTCTTAACACTGTATTCAGGGCTTGATGTTTGAAGATGCGGATGCATTAATATATCAGTGTATATTGGTGTTCCCATACTTCAATATGACTCTGAGTGCGAGAGATTGAGTGTAAATGGTGAGTGAGGAGGTTGGAGGTGGTTTTGCTGTGAGTGTAATGTATTTCTCTTTCTATCTCAGCCTTTTCTTGCTTCCCTGTTTTTAACCACAGACTCTAGCATTTTCCACTACATGTTCTGCCATTCTCTTTTTTCCATCTCTTTTTAAGTAGAGCGCTTCCTCTTACTACCCTCCTTGTCATAGGAATTTCTCCAATGGCTGCAGCATTTTGGAAGGTGATCATTTGATCCAATATTTTCTCCAGCAGTATTCCAGCTGGAAGTTTGGAACAAGGGTGAGGTGAGTGAAGGGGAAATTCGGGTGGAGATGAAAACTGAATGTATTGATGTATACCAATATGATATCACACACCCCGCGCTGGCTTATTACCTGCCCTCGAAGAGAAAGTGAGGACTGCAGATGCTGGAGATCAGAGCTGAAAATGTGTTTCTGGAAAAGTGCAGCAGGTCAGGCAGCATCCAACGAGCAAGAGAGTCGACGTTTCGGGCATAAGCCCTTCATCAGGAATGAGGAAAGTGTGTCCAGCAGGCTAAGATAAAATATAGGGAGGAGGGACTTGGGGGAGGGGCTTTGGAGATGCGATAGGTGGAAGGAGGTCAAGGTGAGGGTGATAGGCCAGAGTAAGGTGGGGGCGGAGAGGTCAGGAAGAAGATCGCAGGTTAGGAAGGCGGTGATGAGTTCGAGGGATTTGACTGAGACAAATTGGGGGGAGGGGAAATGAGGAAACTGGAGAAATCTGAGTTCATCCCTTGTGGTTGGATGGTTCCTAGGCGGAAGATGAGGCACTGTTCCTCCAACCGTCTTGTTGCTATGGTCTGGCGATGGAGGAGTCCAAGGACCTGCATGTCCTTGGTGGAATGGGAGGGGGAGTTGAAGTGTTGAGCCACGGGGTGGTTGGGTTGGTTGGTCCGGGTGTCCCAGAGGTGTTCTCTGAAACGTTCCGCAAGTAGGTGGCCTGTCTCCCCAATATAGAGGAGGCCACATCGGGTGCAGCGGATACAATAAATGATTTGTGTGGAGGTGCAGGTGAATTTGTGGTGGATATGGAAGGATCCCTTGGGGCCTTGGAGGGAAGTAAGGGGGGAGGTGTGGGTGCAAGTTTTGCATTTCTTGTGGTTGCAGGGGAAGATAGTGACGCATGGCTGCAAGTGTGGAGCGGAGGATCCGGAGGGAGGTCTGTTGCTGGAGGCTTCGGATTTGTTGTAGGTACTGGTTGTCCTGGTTGGCTCCAAATTTTGTTGGTCGGAACGTAGTCCGGAGTCCGTGCGGAATCAGTCGGTTTCGTAGGCAGGTGCTGAGGAAGGAGATGCGGCTATGGTAACGAATCTGTTTGAAAACGTGGCTGAAAAGCTTCTGTGCAGAGAAGATGACCTGGGGTGTGCAGTGAAAGAGGGACTCACTGAAATCCTTGTAGAGGGAGGAAGAGAGCTTCTTCAAGCTGCCCTCGACCTCTTTGTTTCCAACTGCCGCCGGGACATTAACTGCCTCAACCTGTCTACCCCCTCCCCACTCTAACCTCTTACCCTCACAACACGCAGCCCTCCAATCCCTCTGCTATAATCCCAACCTCACCATTAAGCCAGGGGATAAAGGAGGCGCAGTGGTAGTCTGGTGCACTGACCTCTACACCGCTGAAGCCAAACGCCAACGCGAGGATACCTCTTCTGACTACCCTCCGACCATGACCCCACCCCCCATCAACAAACCATCATCTCCCAGACCATACAGAACCTCATCACCTGAGGAAATCTCCCACCTACAGCTTCCAACCTCATAGTCCGTGAACCCGCATTGCCTGGTTCTACCTCCTTCCCAAGATCCACAAGCCTGACTACCCTGGCCGACCTATTGTCTCAGCATGCTCCTGCCCCACTGAACTCATCTCTACCTACCTCGACACTGTCCTATTCCCCCCTAGTCTAGGAACTCCCCACATACGTTTGAGACACCACACACGCCCTCCACCTCCTCCAAGACTTCCGCTTCCCCGGCCCCCAACACCTCATCTTCACTATGGATATCCAATCCCCCTACACCTCCATCTGCCATGACCAGGGCCTCCAAGCCCTCAGTCTTTTCCTCTCCAGACGTCCCCAACTGTACCCTTTCACCAACACTCTCATTCATTTGACCGAACTAGTCCTCACTCTTAACAATTTATCCTTTGAATTCTCCCACTTCCTCCAGCACAAAGGGGTAGCCATGGGCACACGTATGGGCCCCAGCTATGCATGTCTCTGTTGGCTATGTAGAACAGTTGACCGTCTGTAATTACACCGGCGCCACTCCCCACCTGTTCCTCCGCGACATTGATGACTGCATTGGCGCCACCTCGTGCTCCCGCGAGGAGGTTGAGCAATTCATCAACTTCACCAACACATTCCACCCTGACCTTAAATTTGCCTTCACCATCTCTGACACCCCTCCCCACTTCCTGGACCTCTCCATCTCCATTAATGACGACCGACTGGACGCTGACATTTTTTACAAACCCACTGACTCCCACCTCTTCCCATCCTACCTCTTACAAAAATTCCATCCCGTATTCCCAATTCTTCTGCTTCCGCCGTATCTGCTCCCAGGAGGACCAGTTCCACCATAGAACACACCAGATGGCCTCCTTCTTTAGAGACCGCAATTTCCGTTCCCACGTGGTTAAAGGTGCCCTCCAACGCATCTCGTCCACATCCCGCACCTCCGCCCACAGACCCCACCCCTCCAACCGTAACAAGGACAGAACGCCTCTGGTGCTCACCTTCCACCCTACAAACCTTCGCAAACACCAAATTATCAGCCGACATTTCTGCCACCTCCAAAGAGACCTCACCACCAGGGATATATTTCCCTCCCCAACCCTTTCCACCTTCCACAAAGACCGTTCCCTCCGTCACTACCTGGTCAGGTCCATGCCCCCCTACAAGCTCCCCTCCCATCCTGGCACTTTCCCCTGCCACCGCAGGAACTGTAAAACCTGCGCCCACACCTCCTCCCTCACGTCTATCCAAGGCCCTAAAGGAGCCTTCCACATCCATCAAAGTTTTACCTGCACATCCACGAATATCATTTATTGTATCCGTTGCTCCCGATGCGATCTCCTCTACATTGGGGAGACTGGGCGCCTCCTAGCCGAGCGCTTTAGGGAACATCTCCGGAACACCCGCACCAATCAACCACACCGTACCGTGGCCCAACATTTCAATTTCCCCTCCCACTCTGCCGAGAATATGCAGGTCCTGGGCCTCCTTCACCGCCACTCCCTCACCACCAGACGCCTGGAGGAAGAATGCCTGATCTTCCGCCTCAGAACACATCAACCCCAGGGCATCAATGTGGACTTCAACAGTTTCCTCATTTCCCCTTCCAACACCTCACCCGAGTTCCAAACTTCCAGCTCAGCACTGTCCCCATGACTTGTCCGGACTTGTCCTACCTGCCTAGCTCCTTTTCCACCTATCCACTCCACTATCTCCTCCCTGACCTATCACCCTTAATCCCCTCCCCCACTCACCCATTGTACTCTATGCTACTTTCTCCCCACTCTCACCCTCCTCTAGCTTATCTCTCCACGCTTCAGGCTTCAGAATCTCTAGAAATCTCTCTCACTTTTAATTTGACGGACCATAATTAACCAAAATTAAGTGAAATGTCTCAGCTCCGTTTTATTTAATCATTTCGGATCAAGTTAAAATATAAGTGAAAGAGAGCTCCCAAACTGTACTAATTAAAGAAAATAACATGCATTTATTCTTTTATTCTGAAAGTGAACATTACCCAACAACTATTAAAAGATCTAAACTCCCTTTCACTTAGCTGCTCATTTTCTTCCTCCAATTCTAACGCAATATACTGTTCCAATGAAATACTTACTAAAATAACAACTTTATTTCAAACCCACGCACCGGCTGTCATGTTTGGTGTCTTTCTTCCTTTAGCTGTAGATCTCCCTGTTTCGTCTTCTTTATTTTACTGTAAATATATTTCATATGAAAATATGTAGCTGAGAGTGTGTTTTAATGTCATTTTTTTTTTCTGGATAGCGGTTACTCTGTCTGACTTTCAAAATGCCAAGCATTTCTACGTCCGTAACATTGGATCGTCTCATTCAATCAAGGTTGGCTAATCTATAAATTCAAACTCAAATGGATTTCAGTACCTTGAGGCATAATATAAACTGACTGGTTAAATTCAAATTGTTCTCAAAAGAACAACTGACGCAGCTATCCAATTTATAGCTTTATGTGACATATTTTTTAGTTTGCCAGGACAGTCTAAGACTGCTAGCTAGTCATATGACAGATGCTTTTAAGCTTTATGTGCAAAACAGCATTCATTCGGCCTAAAAGGTACAGTAGACACCTTAGCGTCATTATAGTAGACAATGATAATAAGTAAATCACATGTATCTGGAATAAATCAAATATTCATTTCTCTGTTGCAACAATAAAACAGGAAAGCACCAAGTTTATTTGAGGAATGCACCGTCACTTGGACTTTCCAAAGCAGCACAATAACGGTTGGCTGATGTTGAGATGGGCACTAATTGTAGGATCCTTCATGTGCATCAGTACTCTTCACACCACTTCACGATGACATCGAAGTGGCTGCGTGAGTGTAGAGATGCCATACATCTTCTGTTAAAATGTGCCTTTGCAAAGCAAGACTGGAGAAATTTCAAAAACTGTACTTTTGTGAAGGTTCGTTCCAGGCAGCTCCTGCTATGCAGTAATCTGTGCTGTTCAAGCTGTTTTCCTGGATGCAGGCCAAGAAAACGTTGATAATATTTTTAAGACAAACAAAGATGCTCTTTGCTCTACCAGAAATTTATTGCGACTCTAGGTCAAGGAGTTGGCTTCGAACTGGTATAGAAGACTGTCACAAATTTCAGGTCTATATGTTCAGGGATGCAATAAAGCTCGGACAGCCGCAACCAAAGCAAAATATGAAAAGACCAACAGCTAAGTACTTTGTATTGAAGATAAATGGGCGTCCGTTCAGGTAACTGACCTCCAGAGGCTTTAATTATGTGTCCACTTAATCTTGAGCAAGTAAGTAACACTTTTGCTTTGTTTGCTGGATGTCATGAATCTCCATTACATTTTTGTTTCATCATATGTGACTGCAAAGAAACAAAGTGCTTCAGCATCTACGTGCAAATGTAATTTTTTAAAATAAATAAAGCATATATTGAAGTTAAAGAAAACAACAGTATCTCAGCCAAAGCTTGCAAGAGAAATTAGGAACTTTACCTGAACCAAAGAAGAGATAGACAAAATGCTGAAAAAAAAATCAAGTCTGTATTCTTGGGGCAGTTCAGAATTCATGATAAAATGGACTAAAATATTGGTCAAGATTGGAAATAATCTAACATGAGAACAAAAGTGCTGGGAATATATAAATAAAAGTGACTGTCAAGGTTTCCAACGATATTTGAAGAAGGAAATGTCAAAGATTTCTTATGTCAAACGTGAATCCCTTAAAATCGGACATGAGTGAAATTGTACCTGGAAAGGACAAAGGAAATGGTCGGAAAAAAAATATGCATTGCGGTTTTCTCTTCACAAATATTGATACTGAGGAAATTGATGAGTTTAAATGATGACAAAACCTCCCGACTGTGATAATTCCCAACACAAAAGTACTAAGAATACTGCTGGAGAAAATATTGGATCAAATGATCACCTTCCAAAATGCTGCAGCCATTGGAGAAATTCCTATGACAAGGAGGGTAGTAAGAGAAAGCGCTCTATTGAAAAAGAGATGGAAAAAAGAGAATGACAGAACATGCAGCCTAATAGCAGTGGCAAATGCTAGAGTCTGTGGTTAAAAACAGGGAAGCAAGAAAAGGCTGAGATAGAAAGAGAAATACATTACACTCACAGCAAAACCAACTCCCACCTCCCCACTCACCATTTACACTCAATCGCTCGCACTCAGTCGTACTGAAGTATGGGAACACAAATATACACTGACATATTAATGCACCCACATCTTCATACTCACAGACGGAAGTTCAGTCACAATGAGCTCAGCTGCAAGGAACAAAAGCTTATTCATGCACAAACCCATTCAGCCCAGAGCCAGTATGTAAAATCTGTTTAATCTGTATCAGGAGAAATATATTTCAAGTTAATTCCCTTCTCCAGATAAACAACGAAACTTAATAGTTATTCATTCAAGAAAACCAAAGTGAATACCTTACTTAATTTCACGAAAATGTTGTCCGATTGAAATGGAGATACCTAAAGTTTGCAGAATGAAATGAAATACCGAGTGGAAAGTTCAATTGCCCAGGCAAACTCTGCAGAGTGTATACTGATGGGTAACCCACAAAGGCATGTGTACTCTGAGACTAGATCACCGATCATTTACCTGTTTGTGAGAGTGGCTACAAATGCTCATGTCACGTTGTCAATTGCAGAGTGAAACCGCAGGGAATCCTCAGACAGAGTTACACAAATTCAATGATGCAAGCACTCACCAGGAATTGTTATAATCAGAACGACTGAGTAAAATATTTTCTGTGCATTCTGAATTGGAAGATCCATTTTCTGCACGAATTGTTTCGTTCAGACAATCTATCTCTGTAAGTATAAACGAGGTAAATATTTCCCCAAGCCTTTCCTTTGTATTTGCTCTCATTGCCTTGGGAACATTCACAGTGCACTCCAATTGACTTTCAAGAATTTGAACAAACAGATGATGGCTGTCAGCTAAATCGCAATTTTTACAGAACATTGTCTTTGAGTTTTATACGAAGGATTATACGAATCTCATTCGATTAACAAAATCATTGAAAATGCATTTGCACCACCATTGATATCGAACACCATCCACCCCATGATGAGGTCTCATTTTATTTATATGTTGTCCTTCTCTTGGCTCTTACAGTTTGGGAACAAAATTCTGGTTCTTAAGTATCTCTCTAAGAAGTGTTTTCCTCAACAAAGGCTCTGTTTAATAGTGCTAAAATCACACACAACACCAGGCTTATTTGCAAGTTTCATCTGTCAAGGCGTAACTCCTTCATTAGGTAACGAGTGTGGCAAAATATTATAGTATCATGCAAATGAAACGATGTATTGAATAAACCTGAATTTCTATTAAGTCCTTCATCTTTTAGTATGGGTCTCAGATTGAATTTTTAATATGTGAATCCTAGAATTTCTTTTTCATATTCTCGACATAACCTAAGTCTTTATTAAAAAAGTAATATCTCAGCTCAGACAATATATTAAAGGTGTGAGGTCATAGTCTGTCTGTAATCCAATCTTGAGCCAGAACACTTCCTTTTCCAAAGTAGCAATTTATATAATGTTATATGCATTGACTGGCTGTGTGTGTGCACGCGCATGCGAGAGAGAGGAAATTAGTGTATGAACGTGACAGCGTATGTGTGAGTGTGAGTATGAATGAAACTGAGCGCGTGCATGTGTGTATGCTTGGTTGAGTGTGTACGTGACTATGGCAGAGTATAAGCCTGTGAGAGGGTGTGTGCGTGGATGTGAGTGGTTTGTTAAATATTTCGTTTCAATAGAATGACACTGAGATCATTTGCTTTAAATTCGATGTCTTATGATACTGCACCACGAGTTACCTGCTGAAAGAGCAACGCTATGAAAGCTAATACTTCCAAATAAATCTGTTAGATGCCAACCTGGTGTTGTGGGATTTTAATCTTGCCCAGCCCAGTCCAACACAGGCAGCTTCACATCCAGTTTAACAGGGGTTTCTGTGAAGCGATATCAGTTGGTTATTTTAGATGAGACTTTGTAAGATTTAAAAATCCAACAGTGCAATAGAATTCCCCACCTTTTAAGTAATACACTGAAATACATCCTCAGTAATTTCATAAAATCCACTTAATACCATTCCTCCTACCAGAATGAAACGGAAATGTTTCAGAGCTAACTCTGGGATACACAGCAGAAGAGGGATTGAAACATTCTCTGTTACCTGTAGTGCACTGGACACGAACAAAGGCTGATGGTGAGATACAAACAATATGTACAGAAGCAGACTGGACTGACTATTTCTTGCTTAGCTGCAATGCATTGGACATTTGCAGTAATAAATGCTCACACAACTGGCTGAAGATGGGATGGGACATATAACATAGAACAGAAAAAAGTACACCACAGAACAGGCATCTTTCTCCCACGGTGTTGTGCCAAAATCTAATGCTAATGTAAAATATAATAACTTAAACTACGCATCTCTCAGCTCACTCCTATCCATGTGCATGTCCAGCAGTTGCTAAAATGTCCCCAATGACTCCGCTTCCACCACCACACCTGGCAATACATTCCATGCATTCACAACTCTCTGAGTGAAGAACCTACCTCTGATGTCTCCTTTATACCTTCCTCCTAATATCTTCAAACTATGACTTCTTTTACCAGTCAATCCTGCCTTGACAAAAGTCTCTGGCTATTGACTATCTATTCCACTCATTATTTTGTACACCTCGATCAGGTCTCATCTCTTCCTCCTTCTCACCAACTTATTCAATCTTTTTTCATAAGGCAAGCCCTCCAGGCCAGGCAGCATCCTGGTAAACTTTCTTTGCACCGTCTCCAAAACCCCTGTATCTTTCCTCTGGTAGGGCAGACAGAACTGCACACAATATTCCAAGTGCAGTCTCACCAGGGAGATGTAGAGCTGTAGCAAAACCTCACAGCTGTAAAAACTCAATCCCCTGTTAATGAACGCCAATACACCAAATGCTTTCTTAACAACGCTATCCACTTGTGTGGCAACTTTGAGGGATCTATGTACTTGGACACACAAATCCCTCTGCTCCTCCACACTGCCAAGAATTCTGTCTTTAATCCTGTATTCAGCATTCGAGTTCGACCTTCCAAAATGCATCACTTCACATTGATCCAGGTTGAACTCCATCTGCCATTCCTGAGCCCAGCTCTACATCCTGTCCATGACGCACTGAAGACTACAGTTGCTCTCAATACTATCGCCGACATCTCCATGCTTTGTGCAATTTGCAAATTTACTAACCTACTCCTCAACCTCCTCATCCAAGTCAGTTATAAAATCTACAAAATGCAGAGGCCCAAGAACAGAGCCCTGCGGGAACTCATTCCACATTGTCCTCCAGGAAGAAGGGAGATGGAGGGGGATAGCAGAGGGAAATATTTACAATTAGAAGGATACAGAGCTGTCAAATGTCTTAACTGCTTTCACAGGAGATTATTAGTTTTGTAAGCGAACCAATGAAATGATCTGGAAGACTGTGTGAAGTCTTTGCGTGAAGACTGATAAAGGAGAAAAAAAGAGTGAAGTAAACATGTCATCTTCGGGTTATTAGGGTGACAGTAATTGATGCCATAGGAATTGTTACTCAAACTACAGCTCCTTGTAATGGCTATGAATGACTGAGTGAAAGTGAGGCATTGGGAGCCAGGGAAATGGAAGTCCTGGTGGAAGTGGAGGGCGTGGATCTTGGCATAGAAGTAGAATCGGGCAGTGTGGGGCTCCCAAACTATGAGGTTGGAAGATTTGGTTGGGTGATCTCCTTACGTGATGAAGTTTTGTATGGTCTGGGAGATGATGGTTTGGTGATGGGACGTGAGGTAATGGTCGAGGGGGCGGATGACAGAAGTATTTTCGAGTTCAGCGGTGTAGAGGTGTGTGCGCCAAACAACGACTGCACACTCTTAATCCACTGGTTTGATGGTGGTGTTGGGATTGGAGCAGAGGGAGTGGAGGCCTGTGCGTTATTCAAAGCTGTAAAGGGGAAGGACAGCATTATGGCCCAGGCCAGAACTCCTCAATATATTTTAAGAAGATAGTCTAGACCCTAACTTTTCTTACCTTAAACGTGGATGTCGAGTTGATGGTCTAAGAGTGATGCAGCAGTTCAGACTACGCGACATTTAGCAAACAGAACTTATTTACATACTACAGTTGAGAAACAAAACAAAGTTTAGAATGCAAGGTTTCTGAAGGTTTGTAGCTCAGGTTGAGATTTAGGGTGTAGGTTTGCTCGCTGAGCTGTAGGTTTAATATGCAGACGTTTCATTACCTGGCTCGTAACATCATCAGTGGTGACCTCCAAGTGAAGCGAAGCTGTTGTCTCCTGCTTTCTATTTATATCTTTCTCCTGGATGGGGTTCCTGGGGTTTGTAGTGATGTCATTTCTTTTCATTGTTCCACAATTCCGTTAACAATGAATAATGTATGTCTCTCTCTTCCTCAGAACGTTCCTGAGGATATACTACACGATGTGGAATGATAACTCTGCTCTCCTCAGGTGATATCGACGTGCTGATGATTTCCCGCGACTTCTGCTTTTGCATTGGATTCACCACATCTTCATGTCTTTCTGTTTTGACCTCTCTATCTGTGTCAAAAGTGCAGTCAGTGTCTTATACTTTATAGCATTCTGCAGCAATGAGCGCCACAGATTCTGCACACACTGGTTGAAGAATTTTCTACTCATTGTAATTCTGCAATGTCGTCACGTCGCTCTGCGGCTTTTCCTTTGTAACCTACTGTCTCCTACCAGTGGAAACAACTTTGTCATATCCAGTCTATCCAGTTCTCCCAGTTTTCTATCAGCTTCAATGAGATTCCACTCCAATCCTTTTGAGCTCCACATACTGCTCTCGCCTTGTTCTTGTAATTGCCCTCTGCACTACCTCGAAAAACAGAACTTCCTTCTATAGATATGGAATCCACAACTGATCAGGACATTCCAAATGCAATCTGTTCAGAGACTAATGCAGTTTCAGCTCTATGTCCATGCTCATATATTCTAGCCCTCTTGTGGTATATGCGACAATTGCATGTGCCTTCCCAACTGGCAACTGAATCAAGCGCACTGAACACCAGCAATATACTGATCTGTATCTCCGAAGACATTTCTGTTTCAGAATTCCAAAGGATGTCTGCATTGGATAAAAACAAATGTCATGGGCTCTATCTACTGTGACACTGCAATTACCTCCTGTCTCTCCTCGACCATGTCAGTGAAGCAGATTCCTTGGGCCCTCTTTCCCTCTGTTAATATGCATAGAATTAATAGAACCTGTACGGTTGGCCATAGGAAATACCAAGTAACAGCAAATATGGGTGGGGTTTATCTATCACTTAAAAATATCATTGGAGATATGTTAGACGCATTTAACACCATGCATGTAGTGTACAGCTGCAATCAAGTTTGTCATTAATCTATATTAACAAACCAAGCCATGAATAAGTTACTTTCCTGAAGTTTATATGTGATGTTGTTTTAGACCAACATGTTGAGCAAGAACGGAGGAAAATGGTATCACGGATTGTTTATTTGAAATGATACGATCTTAGTTTGCAATCTTATTCTTTGTGGTCCATAGAAAGGAGTGACCATAAAATTATAGAATTGTTTATTCTGATGGAGAGGGAAGAAATTAAACCTGAAATTATGATACTGAATTTAAATAAAAAGAGCAAGCAAGAAATGATGAATAAGTTGGGAAAATGAATTGGTGAACATTTCTGAAAGGATTGACAGATGATGGGCGATGTCTAATATGCAAAAAATGCACACATGAAGTAAAATAATTGACAATTGACAATTCCATTTGGCAGAATGCATCATCTCTAGGACTTTCCAACAAGGAACAAGGTATCGCTTGGCTGTTGGAGATTAAGGCACAACTTGTGAGATCCTTCACAATTTGTGAAACACATACGGAGATTACCATCACCTCACAGTGCCCTCGAAGTGGCTGCGTGAACACAGAAGCTGACATATATTTCCTGTTGGAAACTCACTTTGCAGAAGATGTCTGGAGAAGGCCTCTTTTTTTTCTTGTCGAAGTTCATTATGAGCTGTTCTGCGAACCTGGATTCTTTGTCCCCCTGTATGCAGCACAAGAAAATATCGATAATGCGTGGAGGACGAACAACTCAGTTAAAAAAAATGCTCTTTGCGTGATATTGATTGGGTTTTCAGAGCGAAGAGATGACCCTCTTCTAGTGTGGCAGACTAGCAGAAAGTTAAGGACAATGAGCTCAGGAGTGCAGTAAAGCTCAAGCAGGTGCAGCTAAAGCAGATTAAGGAAAACCCAAATTCTAAGGTCTTTGTGCTGACTCCCAATGGGGATCCGTTTAGTTGTCAGACTCTCCTGACGCCTCAATTGTATATGCACATAATTTTGTGCAAGTTATAAATACCTTTGGTTTATTTGACTGATGGGGTCAAACTCCAATGTTTGATTATTTCTTCTTATGCTATTATAAATAACCAAACTGCTTCAGTGCTTATGTATGTACATGAAGACTTTTTAAAAAATGAATTAAGTATATTATTGAAATTTAAAAAAAGAAAGTTGTCTCAGGTATAACTTGCAAAAGAGATTAGGAATACTATTGCATCCAAAGAAGAAATGGCTAAAATGCTCAGAAAAAAGACAAGCTTTGGGAGCAGTCCAGTATTAAGAAAGAGAAGACGAAGAAAAGACTGAAACGATCTAATGTAAGAATGAAAGTACAGGGGTACTACGAAAGTGAGTGTTTTCCTAGAATATATTAAGTAAAAGAAAAGTTGTGATGTCAAATGTCAATTTGAATATGGACACAATGCAGGCAAACGGGATTGGATTAACATATAATATCTGGTTGCATGGACGAGTCACATTGAAGTGTGTATTTCTGTGTTGTACAAATTTAATACTATTATAACTTTAAGACAGGATTCACCCTGGAGTGCTAATTTCCATTTTCAGGAGAACCACAATAAGATATGTGTTTAATAATAAAGCTACTGTCGAAACATCAATTTTCTTGTTTGCGATTACAGGTGAGTTGTTTTGACAGAATCAAACAGCAAGTGTTCATTGACATCTTCACCTATTCAAGAGCAAGAACTTGAGCCGCAATGCACATTAGAGGACAAATGTAGTACATCATGCACATTGAATCGAAACCAGTGCACTGATGTTATATTTTTTACTATTCTTGCTTCAAAAATCACGAGCACACTTATGAACACAGAAAGCCGCCATCCTTAACACGTTTTCAACAGCGAAGTATCAGAATTGATGCATTTCCAATGAACATACGCAAAGCTGGAACATTTCAACCAGCAGTTTCAGAGTTGTTGCCACAACTGAGGTCTCAATCTAAAATTTAAATTTAACAATTAATCAAGCGTTTGTCAGAACAACAAGCTTTCTTCTGTACGCTGTGCTGCAATTCTGGAATAAATGCAACTTGACATACAAAAGTTGATGGAATTACTTTCTGCACTGATTTCCAGTGATCCTGGCTGCTGTTTCTATGAAACACCTTTTGGAGTCGTAAAGTCACGAAACCCAACGGCAAGGAGACAGCCTCTCTGCCCCAACTGGTCCATGCCAACCGAAATGTCCGTTAACACTTGGCTCATACCCTTCTTATCCTTTCATATCCGTGTATTTGTCCAAATGGCTTTAAACATTATGAAGCTCCTGCCTTAACAACTTCCGCTAACAATTCATTCGAAATGCGTACCATAATCTGTGCGAAAAATAAAATGCCTCTCAGGTTCTTTTTTATTCATCTCACTCTAACCTAAAGTTCTAGTCTGCCATTCCTCGACCCTGGGAAAAAGACTGAGTGCATTAACACTATCACTCCCTCCAATGGCCTTATCCAACTCGATAAGGTCCATCCTTCGACTCCAACGCTCTAAAGAAAACTTCATAGCTCGTCTAACCTCTCCCTATAAAGCAGACCCTTGAGTCAAGGCAACATCCTTGCAAATTTCTTCTGCACGCTTTCCCTTTAATTCTATCCTTCCTCTAACATTCGAAGTGCGGTCTCAACAACGTTGAGACGTCTGTATAACTGCAACATAAATTCCCAATTTCAATACTCAGTGCCCTGTCTAATGAAAACCAGTGCGCAAATTGCCTTCTTCATTGCCCTGTCTACCTGTGACTACACCTTTAGAGAACCATACACCTGGACTCCAAGATCTCTCTGCTCCACGATACTCCTTAATGTCGTAACATTCACAGTGCAACTCCTACTTTGTTTGACTTTGCAAAACGCAAGATCTGACAATTATCTGTATTAAACTCCATTTACCATTTCTCATACCACTCCCCCCACTAAGTAAGGTCTTGCTGCACTTCTGATATCCTTCCTCAGTTTCCATGATATCACCTATTTTAGTATCATCAGCAAGCTTATACAACATCGAACAAAGAACATTACAGTGCAGTACAAGGCCTTCAGTCCTTGATGTTGCGCTGACCTGGAAGACCATCTGTAACCCATCTAACCTACACTATTCAATTATCATCTACATGGATGACAATTGCAGGCGGCTCGGTGGCTCAGCAGTTAACACTGCTGCCTCCAAGGACACGGGTTCGATTCCAAACTTGGGCAACTGTCTGTGTGGAGTTTGCACATTCTCCCCGTGTGTGCTTCGGTTTCCTCCCACAACCCAAAGATATACAGGCCAGGTGAATTGGCCATGCGGAATTGCCCATAGTGTTAGGTGCATCAGGCAAGGGTGAATATGGGTCGGAGTGGGTTACTCTTTGGAGGGTCGATGTGGACTTGTTGGGCCGAAAGGCTGATTTCCATACTTTAGGGAATCTAATCTGCATATTGGTCCAACGACTATTGAAATGCCCTTAAAGTGGGTGATTCTACTAGTTTTGCACGCAGGGTATTCCAAGTCCTTACTATTTCTGATTTGTGGAATGATCAGCCATGATCATATTAAATGGCAGTGCAGGCTCGAAGGGCTGAATCGTCTACTCCTGCACCTATTGTCTATTGTCTAATATTACTGACACTGCCTTTCACATTATTCTTCAAAACAGTGATATGGATAACAAACATTAATGAATCCAATCCCGAAGGTATTCCACGAGTCACAGGCCACCACGCTGCCAAACATACTTGCAGTATTACTCAATGTTTTTACAGTCAAGTAAATTTTGTAGCGAATTTGCCACTCGAATTCCATGCGGTCTCATCTTCCAGAGCCGCCTACCACGTGAAAGCTTGTCAAAGTTTTAGAGACTACTATATAGACTACCATCTTATGCTCTGCCCTCCTCAACTTCCTGGTCACTTCATCACCGAACTCTATCAAATTTGTGAGACACGTCGCCCATTCACAAAGCCATGCTGACTATTTCTAATCAAACCCTGTCTTTCCAAATTCATGTATATCTTATGCATCAAAATATTCTCAAGTAACTCACCTATGACAGATATAAAGCCTATTGGCCTATAATTCCCAGGCTTTTCTTTGAAGCCCTTCATGAATAATGGCACATCTTTCCATACCGTCCAGTCTTCCAGGACCACACCCGGTGCCAAAATATCAGCAAGGCCCCCACAATTTCTTCTCTAGTCTCTTGCAGTGTTCTTGGATATGTCTGGTAACGACTAGGAGATTTATCTAACTTCATGCACTCTAATATATTCCATGTCTCCTCTCCTGCGAAATGGACTTCCTCCAAGACATTATCACTAACTTGACCAAGTACTCAGGTCTTCATGTTCGTTTTTATTTCCTCCATAGTAAACACAGAGGAGAAATATTTATTGAGAAACTCGCCCATCTTCTGGAGTTCGAAACATCCATGTTCACTTTGTTCTCTCCGGTAACCTATTCTGTCTCAAAATACTGGAAGTGCCTGTTCCGATTTCAGCCAAAGCTATACCATGCCTCCTTTTTTCCCCCTCCTGATCGCCTTATTCAGGAAACTCCTGTATTCCCTATATATCTCCGGTCCTTTTCCAGTGCGGGTTGCTTCCTTCACTTTCCCTCACTCGCAATTGCTTCTATCCATCATTGTAGCTTCCCTGTCTCCTCTCATCGTTTTCCATTTTCGACCCATTGGACGTCTGAGCAGAATTGGAACATTCGCTCCATGAAGTCTGACCCAACATTTTTTTTCATAAGAACAGAAGAAACAGACGCAGTCTATCTGCCCGATAAAGCCAGCTCTTCTATTCAATGAGTTCAGAGCTGATATTCTCGTGGACTCAGCTCCACTTACATTCCCGTGCATCACAACCCATGATTCATTTACTTTTCAAAAGTTTATCTATCTTATACTTAAAAATAAGCAAGAATGTAGCCTCAGCTACTTCATTGGGCAGGGAATACCAAAGACTCACAACACGTTTCTGAAGAATTTTCTCCTTAAGAAAGGTGGTAAAGATAAGCCAGGAAACTATAGATCAGTGAACCTGACATCGGTGGTTGGCACCTTGCTGGAGGGAATCCTGAGAGGTAGGATGCACATGTAATTGAAAAGGCAAGAACTGATTAGGGATAGTAAACACGGTCTTGTGCGCGGAAAATCGTGTCTTACAAATTTAATTGAGTTATTTGAAGAAATGATTAAGAAGTTTGATGAGGGCAGAACGATAGATTTGATCTATATAGACGTCAGGAAGGCTTTCGAAAAGGCTCCCCATGGGTGACTGGTTAGCAAGGTTAGATCTCCTGGAATAAAGGAATAACTAGCCATTTGGATGCAAAACATTCTCAAACGTAGGAGACAGTGGGTGGTTGTGGAGGGTTGTTTATCAGACTGGAAGTCTGTGACCAGTGGAGTGCCACAATGATGGTGCTGAGTCCACAACTTTTCATCTTTTATATAAATGGTTTGGTTATGACTATAAGAGGCATAGCTAGTAAGTTTGCAGGTGACACCAAAATTGGAGGTGTAGTGGACAGCGAAGAAGATTACTGCAGGTTACAACGGGATCTTAATCAGATAGGCCAATGGCCTGAGAAGTGGTAGATGGAGTTTAATTTAGATAAATGTGCGGTGCTGCATTTTGGGAATGCAAAACTTAGCAGAACGTATACACTTAATGATAAGTTCTGAGAGAGTGCTGATGAACAAAGAGACCTTGGAATGCAGGCTCGTTGAAAGTGGAGTCGCAGGAAAGTGAGATAGCGAAGAAGGCAATTCGTTATGCTCTCCTTTATTGGTCAGAGTATTGAGCACAGACTTTGGGAGGTCATGTTGCGGCTTTACAGGATATTGGTTAGGCCACTATTGGAATATTGTGTACAATTCTGGTCTTCTTCCTGTCGATAAGATGTTGTGAAACTTGAAATGGTTCAGAAAAGATTTACAAGGATGTTGCCAGGGTTGGAGGTTCTGAGATATAGGGAGAGGTCGAATAGGCTGCAGCGTTTTTCCCTGGAGCGTCGGCGGCTGAGGGGTGACGGTATAGAGATTTATAAGATCATGAGGGGCATGGATATGATAAATAGACAAAGTCTCTTCCCTCGGGTGAGGAAGTCCAGATCTAGAAGGCAAAGTTTTGGAGCGAGAGGGGAACGATATAAAAGAGACCTAAGTGGCAGCTTTTTCACACAGCAGCTGGTACGTGTACAGAATGAGCTGCCAGAGGAAACGGTGGGCGTTGGTGCAATTACTACATTTAAAAGCCCTCTGGATGGGTATATGAATGGGAAGGTTTTGAAGGGATATGAGCCAGGTGGTGGCAGCTGATGCTTGTGGCGTCATGGTGGCTCAAGGGTTAGCACTGTTATTTCGCACTAGGGTCCCGGGTTCGATTCCAACCTCGGGTGACTATCTGCGTGGAGTTTTCGCATTCTCCCCGTGTCTGCGTGGGAACCCTCCAGGTGATCCGGTTTTCTCCTACGGCACCGAAGATGTACAGGTTAGGTGACATGGCCATGATTAATTTGTCAAATAGGTGCATTAGTTAGAGGGAAAAGAGGTTTGTGTGGGGTACTCTTCGGAGGGTCGGTGTGGACCTGTTGGGCCGAAGGGCATGTTTGCACACTGTAGGGACTCTGATCTAATCACGCTAATAGACAATAGACTATAGGAGCAGGAGTAGGCCATTCAGCCCTTCAAGCCTGCACCGCCATTCAATATGATCATGGCTGATCATTCCTAATCGGTATCCTCTTCCTGCCTTACCTCCATAACCCTTGATTCCACTATCTTTGAGAGCTCTATCCAACTCTTTCTTAAATTAATCCAGAGACTGGGCCTCCACTGCCTTCTGGGGAAGAGCATTCCACACAGCCACCACTCTCTGGGTGAAGAAGTTTCTCCTCATCTCTGTCCTAAATACCTCTACCCCGTATTTTTAAGCTGTGTCCTCTAGTTCGGCACTCACCCATCAGCAGAAACATGTTTCCTGCTGCCAGAGTGTCAAGTCCTTTCAAAATCTTATCTGTCTCAATCAGATCCCCTCTCAGTCTTCTAAACTCAAGGGTATACAAGCCCAGTCGCTTCAGTCTTTCAGTGTAAGTTAATCCCGCCATTCCAGGAATTGACCTCGTGAACCAATGCTGCATTCCCTCAATAGCCAGAATGTCTTTCGTCAAATTTGGAGACCAGAACTGCACGCAGTACTCCAGGGCCCTGTACAGCTGCAGAAGCACCTCTTTGCTTCTATATTCAATTCCTCTTGTTATGAAGGCCAGCATGCTATTACCCTTCTTCACTATCTGCTGTATCTGCATGCTTGCCTTCATTGACTGGTGTACAAGAACACCCAGATCTTTCTGTACTGCCCCTTTACCAAAATTGATTCCATTGAAGGTAGTAATCTGCCTTCCTGTTCTTGCCACCAAAGTGGATAACCATACATTTATCCACATTAAACTGCATCTGCCATGTATCTGCCCACTCCCCTAACTTGTCCAGGTCACCCTGTAATCTCATAACATCCTCATCACATTTCACCCTGCCACCCAGCTTTGTATCATTAGCAAATTTGCTAATGTTATTGCTGATACCATCTTCTATATTATTAACACATATTGTAAAAATCTGCGGTCCCAGCACGGATCCTTGCGGTACCCCACTGTTCACTGCCTGCCATTCTGAAATGGAGCCGTTTATCACTACCCTTTATTTCCTACCAGCCAACCAATTTTCAATCCAATCTAGTACTTTGCCCCCAATACTATGCGCCCTAATTTTACTCACTAACCTCCTGTGTGGGACTTTATCAAAAGCTTTCTGAAAGTCCAGGTACACTACATTTACCGGATCCCTCGTCCATCTTCAGAGTTACATCCTCATAAAATTGAAGAAGATTAGTCAAGCATGATTTCCCCTTCATAAATCCATGTTGACTCTGTCCTATCCTGTTACTACTATCCAGATGTGCCGTAATTTCATCCTTTATAATAGACTCCAGCCTCTTTCCCACCACTGAGGTCAGACTAACTGGTCTATAATTTCCTGCTTTCTCTCTCCCACCTTTCTTAAAATGTGATATAACATTAGCCACCCTCCAATCCTCAGGAACCGACCGCGAATCTTATCTAGATTAGATTGGGATATGTTGTCACATGGACGAGTTGGACCGAATGGCTTATTTCCCTGCTGTATACCTATTACAAAAGATCTTTTCTGCCTCTTTTGAGGGTAATCCACTAAGGTCTAGGTTCTCCTGCCAATGGAAACAATCTCCCTGTTTTTATACAGTCTATTCCCTTCACAATTTTAAATAATTCTATAACATTCATTCTTCATGCTTCTAAATTACAATTGACATGTTCCCAATCTACTTAATCTCTCCTCATATGCCAACCACTCCAATGCCAGTTCGTCTGTTCTCAAATAAAGTAAAGCGCACTTTGTAGCATGGTTGATAAGTTTGAAAACGCGATTCTTCCGCCTTCTTCCTGGAAGTCTCTATCCCTTTACCAATTCAGAACCTATCTATCTCTTCCTTTAGAACCTTCCTGAGAAAGTGTCACTCGATTCTAAGTTTTGACTCTGATTTCTCTCCCAGATGCTTCAAGACTTGCTGAACATTTGAAGCAACTTCTGCTTTTGTTTCTGATTCACAGCATCTTCATGTATTTTGGTTAATGTCCATCTATCTCTGTCATACATGCGCTCAGTAACTTGGACTTTGCAGTCTTCTGCATCAATGAGTGTCACAAATTCACCACCCTCTGGTTGAAGAAATTCCTATTCATCGTAGTTCTAAAGTGACGTCCCTTCACTCTGCGGCTTTGCCTTCTATCCTCGACTCTCCTATCTTTGGAACCATCTTCCTTATGTCCGGTCTATCCATTATTGTGTAAGATTTAAGAGCTTTCCTCCCTATCCTTCTAAACTCCATGGAGTGCAGACGCAAAGGACTCTATTGCATCTCATATGATAAGCCCAACATCCCTCGGTTCTTTGTTATAAATTTTCTATACACCCCCTCCATAGCCGTCACATCTTTCCATAGCTATAACACCTACGACTGATCATTCTGTGCAAAATGCAGGCTGTTGAGAGTCTCATATCGCTTCAGCAGTACGTCCCTGTTCGTATACGCAAGATCTCCTGTAAGACGTGCTAACACTGCAAGTGCCTTCCTAACTGCCAAATGAACCATGCCCACTAACCTGAAGAGGATCCTGTACAAGGAATCTGAAGATGGTTTCTACTTCAGTATTCCAAAGCCTTTCCACATTTAAAAAGATCTATCTTCAGCTCCATCTCCTTTGCTCCCTGAAACATCCTCCTCACAGCTGCAGCTTGCACACAAAATTAGGAATACTATTGGATCCAAAGAGGGAATGGATAAAATGATCAAAATAAAGGCAAACCTGAGCTCGAGGAGCATTTCAGAATTCAGAAAGAGAAAATAAAAAGATTGGTTAAGTTCGGAAGAATTGAACATGAGAATAAAATGCAGGGAGCATCAACATCTAACTGTCAAGGTTTCCGAGGATATTTAATGAAAATATTGATTTGGGATGTCAAATGCGAATCCCTTAAGATCAAAAATCGGGGAAAACGTAAGAGGAAGGGACAATGGAAATGGTAGAAAAATTAAACATGTATTGCTGTTCTCTCTTCACAAATAGCCTTCCAGAAGGTTTTTGTCATTAAAGTGTGAAACTCAAGAAAATTCGTGAAGTTATAAAAAAGGATTTTGGCGAAAATAATGGGATTAAACGGTGGAAAATCACAAAAACGTCTTAATTCTCCACTGGAGAGTGCTAAAGACAGTGCACCAGGAAACATTGTTGTCATTTTTCAAAGTTCTGTCGGCTCTGAAACAGTTCGTCTCAATTGGCGGGAGGTAAGAGGAACCACACCATTTAAAAAGGGAAGGCGAGAACTCAGATAGAGAATTATAGAGCAGTTAGCCTAACAGTAATGGGAAAATTCTCGAATCTGTGATTAATAAAAAGATGAAAATCCCATTTAGCAAAGCATTAAAAGGATTAGACAAAAACATTTTTTGATGATGAAACCAGTCGAATGGAGAAGGATGAAACAGTGGATTGAGTGGATTTGCATGACATGTAGGCTTTTGATAAAGGTTCAAAGGACAAGTCAATGGACAAATTTAATTGCGTAGATTGGACCATAATAAATTGTCATGTATTGAGCATTATTTTGCAGACGATACATAGATAATGGGAATGTATTTTTTTTTCCTGGATGGTAGACATTAAAGTAACGTGATAGCCTGTGCCCATCTCGTCATTGTCTATATTAAGAACATGGAAGACAGAAACCAAGACACTATTTCCAAATTAGCCAAGGACACAAAACTAAGCAGGTTCGTAAGTTGTAGCAAGGCTTCAGGACAATGAAGAACATTTGAGTGAGTGGCAGGTGCAGTAATAATATGCAATAAAGTAAAGTTCGCACTTCAGTCTAAAAATAATGCAGGAAGTCAGAGTATTGCTAAAGTATGATATTTTGAGAAAACTGGTTGGACAAATGGATTTAGATGATTTTATGCATGAATAGATGATCGTGGGAATGATTCAACGAAGGTACATAGGCAGGTATAGTAAACAATTAGGAAGGCAAATGATATACTGGCCTCCATTGCAAGAGACTCTGGGTTCAGAAATAAGAATGTCGTCATGTCGTGATCTAAGACATTAGCGAGAACACACCTGAAGTATTGTGTGCAGTATTGACGTCTCTGTTCAAGAAAGCACAATGTGTCTTATAGGACCATCAGTAGATGTTCCATGCATTGGTACTGGGATGGCACAACAGTTTCATGAGTGGAGGTTGTTTTGACATGCTCTGTGATTATTAGAGTTCAGATAATGAGAAGAAATTTGATTCAAATGTATGAAATTTTAACAGGGCTAGACAGGCCGGATTCAGCAAAGATCAGATTAATTTCAGTGTGGAAACAGGCCCATCGGCCCAACAAGTCCACACTGACCCGCCAAAGCACATCTAACAATACCGGCAATTTCGCACGGCCAATTCAGCTAACCTGCACATTTTTGGACTGTGTGAGGAAACCGGAGCAAACCCATGCAGATAAGGGGAGAATGTGAAAACTCCAGACATTCAGTCGCCTGAGGCAGCAATGCTAATCACTGTGCCACCATGCCACCCAAGATTCTTCCCCTGGCTCAAGAGTCTATTACGAGAGCATGCAGTCTCAGAATACATGACAGTCTCAGTGATTAGCACGGTTCCTTCACAGAACCAGGGATTCGGATTCAATTTACGGCTCAGGTGACTGTGTGGAATTTGTCCGTTTTCCCCGTGTCTGCATGGATTTCCTCAGGGTGCTCTGGTTTTGCCCCCACAGCCCAAAGTTTTGCAGGTTAGGTGAATGAGCTATGATAGGATGCAAGTAGAGTTCAGTGATGTGTATGTTATGTGCATTATTTAGGGAAAATGTAGAGTATATAGGATGAGGGAATTGGTTTGCCTGGGTTATATTTTGGAGTGTCAGTCTGGACGTGTTGGGCCAAATGGCCTGTTTCTACACTTTAGGGATTCTATGGTCATTTCGTGCATTCAAGGAAGAGATTGACATATTTATTGCATATTAAAAGCATTAAGAACTTTGCAGAGAAAGCAGGAATACAATGTTGAGATATTAGATCAGCAACGATCTTATTGAACTGCACTGCAGGATGGATCGGTTGAGTGGCCTGCTTCTAGTTCTGTGTTCCCAAATTACAATCCGATAATACAAATGTGCTGTCAATGTCTCTCCCAGTTTTGTTACATCCCATTGGTGGATTTCAAGGTCCATCTGAAACTTTGCTGTCTTCTTGGTCAAATCAAGATTCTGGAGAGAGGAGAGCCTTATTTACTAAGATAACTGTCAATCACAGGGCTCGGGTAGTCAATTTAGATAAACATAGCTCCACGAATGAATGCTGCTGCATTCGATCATTAAATGAATATATATGATTGGGTTCAGAAGTTGCCACCAATTGTCTAAAATTACCTATTTACTGTGTTCGAAAATCACTGAATGCAGCTAGATGATTTATTGAGGAGACTGTCAGACACAGGACAGAGCTTTCAGCGTGCCTGTAAATCTCTCGACATGTTTTTTTTGTTTATTAATTGAACAACTGATGTCACCGGATATCTCACAGCGCACAGAACTTGCTCTCTGAACTTTGATTGTGTCACGCCATAAATAAATGTATTTGTGCAGCAACTTAAATTCCGTAACATCCAACCAACTTCCCTAAATACATATTCAGAATCACTGTAATCCCAGGGATTTATTCTTTTCACGTTGTAATATAAGAATTCTATAACGTACACCAACCATAGAACTATGAAGGTACCAGATATGGTGAAGAGTAAAATCATAGACTTTCTTCTGTTCTCCATTTCTGGATCACCGGAATTCTCTCTACTGCTCTGACCCCTCAGTCCTTTGCGGACATGACTGGCGATTAGAATGTGTCTGACTGTCAGAACATTGAGCAACAGTATTAAAGAAAAAGGAAACAATGGTGTTAAGACCCTGTCAAGCCAGCCAAATGCCACCCATCCAGGTTCACTATAATAGATAGGCTTTCGATAACAGAGTCGAGGGACATTATTGACTATGATCCATGGTTGGTATGTAAAGTACTGAGGAATGTTTTTTAAACAGAATAGTACAGTGGTTGCTGCGAGAAACGCAGATGATGTTTTCTTCGTGCAGTATTTTGCTTTTAGCTTCTGACAGCAAATGGCCACAAATCGGTCAAAGGTGAAAGTGACAGTGAACCAGACAGAACAGTCTGTTGCTGCTCGGAGCAAGACATCATTAGCACTACACACCGGTGTTAGCTCGAGGAATGAGCCGGGAAAATAGTAATAATTGATTCGCCATAATATAACCTCTGTGACAATGACCAGGAGATCTGCTGTTGCCATGGCCACCAGGTAACGAGTTGTGCAGGTACACAGGCCACACTTTCCACGAGACAGGATCACAATTCCTAGTAAGTTAACTGAAAGAGAGAAAAGACAAATAAAGCTAGACAGTAATGAACAAATGTACTCTATGTTTGTGCCTATAATTTATTCTTTATTGACAGGCTTAACTCTGAACAGAAGTTTCCCCATCCGATCCCATAACTCACTCAATTTCTAGAATTGAAGATCATTATCAAAATATCATACTCATGCCAAGTGTTTGCGCCCTCGTGAATTTTCTCATTGCTGGAAAATTTTTGATCTTCAAGATTTTCTGAAGTTAGAAGGCTAGGGCGAAGTGTGTCATGGATGAATGAGGTTTGTGCTGTCATTTCATTGTGACTGCAACTGCAACATGCCATCTTGTCGCCTGGCCAACAAATCTTCCACAGGCTTGCTGAAGTACACAAGTTAAGCTTAGGAAAAGGTGGGAAAAAAATAATTCCCAAAACACATCACCTCAGACATGTCTGGAAAAGTTCAGTTTGCCACTTATCCACTCAAAATTCCTTCTGTTCTACATACTTTGACGTCCTTTCCCATTATCCTCAACGCAAACAATTTTTATGTCGTCTGAAAAACTGCACATCAGACCACCAGCATCTTATTGCAAATCGCATATATTTGTGCGTTTTATCTATATAATACACACACACTCATAGCTCAGCAGAAATATAGATAGATAGATAGATAGATAGATAGATAGATAGATAGATAGATAGATAGACAGACAGACAGACAGACAGATAGATAGATAGATAGATAGATAGATAGATAGATAGTTAGATAGATAGATAGGCAGACAGACAGATAGACAGATAGATAGATAGACAGACAGACAGATAGATAGATCGATAGTTAGATAGATAGATAGAAAGACAGACAGATAGATAGATGATAGATAGATAGATAGATAGATAGATAGATAGACAGACAGATAGGCAGATATATAGACAGACAGACAGGCAGATAGATAGATAGATAGATAGGTAGATAGATAGATAGATAGATACATAGATAGTTAGATAGACAGATAGACAGATACATAGACAGACAGACAGACAGGCAGATAGATAGATAGATTGATAGATAGATAGATAGATAGATAGATACATAGATAGATAGATAGATAGATAGATAGATAGATAGATAGATAGATAGATAGACAGACCGACCGACAGACAGACAGACAGACGGACAGGCAGACAGATATAAACAAAGCCAACAGAAGGCACAGCACTTCGTCTTGTGAAAAACCAATTGAGACAGACGTTTAATCAGAAAGTTAAACATCACACAACACCAGATTATAGTCCAGAAGGTTTAATTGGAAGCGCTAGGTTCCAGAGCGCCGCTCCCTCATCTTTTGGTTGTGAACAAGCCTCGCTCTGAAAGCTAGTACTTCCAAATAAACCTGTTGGACTATAACCTGGTGTTGCGTGATTTTTAACTTTGTACATCCCAGTCCAACACTGGCATCTCCAAATTCAATCAGAAATGCATCGCTACATAACTGCGCTTGACTTCTATGAATAAGTTAGGTTTGTTTCCAACTTGTTCATGATGGAATTTGCAGGAAAAACAAACCAGAAGGTGATTTGTTAAATTGCATAATAACGTCCATGTATACAACATTCATTGCATTTTCCTCAAGAACCATTTTTGTCACTTCCTTTGTTTACCTTGTGGGAGAATCTGTGAGCAAAAGGCATAAAATCCAAGTTAAGTCAGTACATTTCCAAGTCAGGCTGGTGAGTGGCTTGGAGGGGAACCTGCAGGTGGTTCTGATTCTGAATACCTGCTGACCTTGTCCTCCAGGATGGACTTCATCGTGAATTTGGAAGTTGCAGTCGAAGGTTCATTGGTGAATTTCTGCAGTCCATCTTGTCAATAGCAAACATTTTTGATTCTGAGCGCCAGTGGAGGACGGATTGAATACTTTTAGTTGTGGTGTCAATCAAGCGGATTGGTTTGTCTTGGTCGGTGTAAGCTTCTTAAGTGTTGATGGCGCTGCACCCATTCAGGCAAGTGGAGAGTATTCCATCACTTCACTTGAAGATGATGGGCAGACTTTTGCGTGTCAGGAGGTGAGTTACTCTTCGCAGTATCCCAAGACTCTGACCTGCTCTTGATTAGATTAGATTCCCTACAGAGCAGAAACAAGCCCTTCAGCACGACAAGTCCACACCGATCCTCCAAAGAGTAACCCACACAGACTCATTCCCGTACTCTCAACTAATGCAACTATCACGATGGGCAAATTAACATGGCCAATTCACCTCATCTTGCGCGCATTCTGTTTACGTGCTAGGTCCATTTGAGTTACTGGTCAATGAGAACCCCAAGGATATTGATAATGGGGGATTCAATGATGGTAATGCAATTGAATATCGAGGGGCAGTGGTTAGAGTGTCGCTTATTGGTGGTGATCATTGTCTAGCATTTGGAGGAAAGATCATTGATGAAGCAGCTGAAGACTGTTGGACCTAGGGCACTAGTCTGAGGGACTCCTATGACAGTATCAGTAAGTGTGAGCACCAAGCAGACATTATGGCGGCAATGCATCAGCATCATCTTGAAAATACCCTCCACTGTGCTGTTTGGTAGCTTTCACACGTTGCATTGGTCAGATTTCTAACAGATCTAGCAACTCAAGTCTGGGCGCTGTTGGTCATCGTCAGCAGCAGAATTGTACTCCCGCACAATCTGTAACCTCATAGCCCGATAATTCCCTACCATATCTTTACCATCAAACCAGGACGTAAACCCTCGCCCAATGGAGACTGCAGATGGGCATTCCAGGAGATGCACCAGGCACACCTGAAGATGGGGTGCCAGCCTGATGAAGCAACCAAACTGAATACATCTGACTTGCATATCAAACACTTTTTATTTATAGACAATGCGAAGCAACAGATCAGATCTCAGTTGTGCAGTATTTCCACCTCCAGTTGTGCATGGTTATGAATAATTAAATAGATCACTGGAGAAGAAGGTTCCACAAATATCCCCTTCCTCAATAACAGAAGAGTGCAGTGTATCTTCAGTCAAACATGCCAAGTGGATGATAGGTCTTGGCATTCTCCAAAGTACCCTGTAATACAGGTATCATGTTCAACCAATTTGACTCATTTGACCTGATAACAAGAAATGTTTGGAGAGACTGGATACTGCAAACGGTATGGCACTAACCACATTCTGAAAGCAGTACTGAAGATTTGTGCTCCTGAAATTGCCTCTCTCTGGCCAGACTGTTCCAGTAAAGTTACAACCCTGGCATTTACACGACAATATGCAAAATGACATAGGAATGTCACGTACTCAAAAAAATCAGGACAAATTCAACTCAGCCAATTACTGTCCTATACGTCTACTCCCGATGATTAGCAAAATGATGGAGGATGCCATCAGCAATGTTGTCAAGCAACACTTCCCATGCAACGACTGACTCAGTGATCCCTAGTTAGGATACTACCCGGGCCACTCAAGTCCTAACCTCATTTTAGGCTTGGTTCTAACACGGACAAAAAGAGCTGAAAATCAGAAGTAAGGTGAGAATGATATCCAAGTAGCCGTTAACCGAATTTGGCATTGAGGACTGCTGCAAAGCTGGATTCTTAGGTTAATGGGGGCAAATTCTCCATAATTGATGCAAAAGGAGATGGACATGGTTTCGGGAGATCAGTCATCTCAGTTCTCAGTCATAGCAGAAAATCATGGTATCATGAACCTCACAGACAGATAAGGTGCATAATGACTTACCAGGAACACCAATGACAGCAAGAATCACGTAATATATTTTCAGCCCGTATTGCATTGGGTAATGCATTTATAATCCAAAGTGATCGATCCCTTATAACTGGATTCTGGAGCTGCTCCTTGGATGCTGCCGGAAGTGCTGTGCTCTTCCAGCACCATTAATCCAGAATCTGGTTTCCCCCTTATAACTGGAGGCAAGTGATATTCTCTGAAATGATATTTTCCTGAACTTTACATTTATTACATTTCAAAGACCTCCCAGAGGTCACTGTAGCAACACAGTTTTCAATTTAGCTTTCTTTCCATAAACAACTGGAGGAAACTATTGTGACACTCTGTTAATTCCCTGATGAAATTGAGTATATTCTAAGCAAATAATCTAATATTGCGCAAATAGCACCAATTGCAACGAATATTAAATCAGCAATTGTGATATCCATTCATTACCCTATCTCTTCCCACAAACTAGATTTCACAGTCTCATCGTTGCCTTTTATTGATTTGTGACCACTCAATAAATTAGATTTAAAATGTTGCACTGTCTCTCAGAAATGTTCTCCTGCAGTCTAAGGTTTACCAATTCTCTTTAACTCTGAATATTCTATTATCAAATGCTTTTACTTACGTCTTTGCTTTGCAGAATTTCGCTAATATCCAATCTAAAGCATTTGAACATCGCTAAAAGCACCTCAGTCTCGTGGAATGCTTTCAGTGAAGCATCAACACAATCAAACCAAGATGTGATGTTGAAATTTACTACATTTGACTTGCATGCTAGATGTTGGAAGTAGCATGCAGTCATAGAATCTCTACTGTGTGAAAGCAGGTCTTTTGGCCCAAAGAGTCTACGTTGATCCTCTCAAGATCATCACATATATTCCATTCCTTGCATTTCCTAGGACCAACCCAACTAGCTTGCATGCCCCTGGATAGGATGGATGATGTCTCATGGCCAATCTACCTAACCTGCATATCTTGCAATGGATGAGGAAGTCCTTGTGGACATGGGTGTATGTGCAAACTCCATACAGATAGTTGCCCACGTCTGGAATCGAATCCAGACTCCAGCGCTGTAAGGCAGGAATGAAGACCAAATTACCACTCTGCTGCCCAATGCATTACACGTGTTAAAACTCTATGTCCATTGAAAAAGAAACAAAAATCGACAATTCGACCCCATGAGCTTGCTCCTTCATTCAATTGGTAATGGTTGATTGATCTTCCACTTCATCACCCTTGCTCTGTAAGTGTTCTAAATGTTGCTACAAACAAAAGGTCAGATATCAGTTCTGTAGCCCGTCTGGCACACATCGCTTCCCTCTGTCTTACCCTCATACACATAGTAAGCCTCCCTCACAGCTTCTGTCTGACCTCGTCCCAAAAAATGAAACCCGGTCTCCCGCATGCTACAATCACACATTCTTTCCATCCTTCTTCCAAAGACTTTGTGTTTCCCTTTTCCACATCTTGAAGGATCGTTTGATTCCATCTTCACACATCGAGCATTTACGTGCTAACTTTATGCTTTTTCTTGTAGGTTTATTCCGAAATCTGTTGAGAATATGAGTCGAACCTGTCAAATCCATCTGCAAAGGAAATTTCTTCCATTTCAAAAGCTACTTTTTTCTTATCATTCATCCCTCCACTGAAAGTATACATTTCCTTAGTGAAGACGACAAAGCTATATTTAAGAATCTAAGTGAACTCTCACTGAGGCTTCAAATAAATGAAGGGAACACTGCAAAGTTGGAGGATCTGTACTGATGGAGTGCTACACTGTCGGACGATGAGGACTGATGCAGTTCTGCACTGTCACAGGGTCAGAATTGAGGGAGCGCTGCACTATTGGGTGTCCATGTTGACGGAACGCTACACTTTCAGAGTGTCATTACCGATTTTTGTTTTATTCAAAGCATTTTAATTTACGTTGACTTTTCATTCTCTGTTGAAGCACTGACGAAACCAATTTCACCTGCCACTAAGTTCCCTCCCAGTGATTGTCTTCCGAATTGAACCACACAGTGATGAGTCGGCAGCCTTGTGTCGCCCAGTCTGAACCAGGGAGGGATGACACGTCGATCAACACCAGTTTCGTGTTCTCCAGTATTACACCTCCATCCTTTCGTCTGTGAGTGACTTTCACATATTGATATGTATCTGTGTTTAGAAGATTGTGCTACATTTTGATTGAAATGTCACCATGTGGAAATTACATTAGAAGTTGTTTCCAAGCCAAAGGAAAAGTCCAAGTTCAGATTCCTTTGATGGGAAAGTTATTTCATGTGTTTGAATTTATGCATGCATTCTACACTTTCATTCTCTGCTGTTCAATAATTAATCAGTAAAAATGCTTATTTTATTGGGCGCAATTACGTTTGAAAATAATGTCATCAGATAACAGCAGACGGATTGAGTTAGATAACAATGTAGAGTTGTTGAAGGTGATTTGACTCAGCAGTGACTTGTTCAAATCCACATTATAATCTACAGATTCAATCACCAATATGCAAAATAATGAATTAATATCAATCCTTAGAAATCAACGGGTTCTACATTCCAGATTACAATTTATTATCCTTGACCTCAAACTTACGAAGCAGACTGAGAGAGATCTGATAAAATGTGCCTTTAAGAGGCATATAACTGCATTGGCTCACGAGAAGAGAAGAATTGAAAGTCTGGCGTGAAGCTATTCTCTCCATGGAAAGCTGAAAAACTAGTTTTGTTTTATTTTTAATTTTAGGGAATCTCATGTGAGGGTCGAGTCAGGCTCTCACAGACTCAAGGTTTTAGTTTTGCTTTCAGGCGTTGAAGTTGTGTTTTGTTTTGGAATTCAGAGCTGAATGATACAGATCTCTCTCGGATGATACAACAAAACTTGAGTTCTCTCTCTCCCTGCTGCTAGACTATATCTTTCAGTATTACATTTTCACAGAGTAGAGTGAGAAGCACGCATGTGAGAACAACCATGCGTGGCTGAATTTGCCTTTGCCAAGTGTGTGTTCATGGGATGCTACGATATTAGAACAGTTGATTTGATTTGATTTAATGTTTTCACATGTACTGAGACTTAGTGAGAGTTTGGTTTTACATGCTACACAAGCATATTTTGCATAAAAATGCATCAGACTAAAACAATGCAACAGAGCACAGAACACAACATCACAACCCTGAAGAATGTGCGAAGAGAGGAATCAACATTAAGAATTTAGAGGTGCATTTAAAGACTGGAAATGGGCTGAGTCAGAGTAGGGGAAGAATGCATATGTGAACACATGTATTTAAACATTTATACCTTCTGACCGATGAACGCAGGTGGGAAACATTATAAACATGGTGGAAGGTCTTTAGATTATGTTTGGTGGCTTATTGAGGCTGTTGAAATTGGAGACAGAGTCAGTTGGATAGTGATGGACTGGGCTGTGTTCACAACTGGGTAAAAACAATGACTGCAGATGCTGGAAAACAGATTCTGGATCAGTGGTGCTGGACGAGCAACTCTGCTCAGGCAGCATCCGAAGTGCAGCGAAATCGAGGTTTCAGCCAAAAGTCCTGAAGAAGGGCTTTTGCCTTTGCCCGAAACGTCGATTTCGCTGCACTTCAATTCTGCATGAGCTGCTGCGCTCGTCCAGCACCACTGATCCAGAATGTGTTCACAACTGTCTGTACTTTCTTGCAGTCTTGGAACCAGCATTTGCCTTACCATACTGTGACAAATTCAATTAAGATTCTTTCTGGTTTGCATCTATAAAAAATAGTCAGACTCTTTGTGAACATGCAGAATTTATTTAGCCTCCTGAGGAACTGGTGGAGTTGTAGTGCTTTCTTCAACCTTGTGTCGATATGGGGGAACCAGGACAGAGAATTGGTGAACATTATTTCTAGGAGCTTCATGCTGTCGACCATCCTTACCTCAGTATCATTGATACAGATCGAGAAGCACCCTCCGTTTCATAAACTCAATAACCAGTTTTTTTTTCATTTTACTGACGTTGATGGAGAGAATATTGTCATTAGACCATACACCTAAACACTCATTCTCTTTTCTGCACTCTATCTTATTGTCGTGTGGTATTGAAAAGTACAGCGTTGCTGTCTTCAGAAAACTTGTAAATGAAGTAGCAGTGTAATTTGGCCACACGGTCGTCAGTGTATCACACATGCCTTAGGGGAATTGAAGTTGCAATATTTCGGGCACCTGTATTTAGGATGATTTTGGAAGAGAGGTTGTCGCCTATGCATAATGATTTCGCTCAAATGATCAATAAGTTGAGAAGCCAGTTGCAGTGGGTGCAGCTGCGCCCAAGGTCTCTGTGTTTGGAGTAGCATTTGCTTGGAAATACGGCGTTTAAGGTGGAGATTTAATCAATATGTAATAGTGAAACATTGGTTTTGTTTTTATCCAAAAGTTCCATCTGTAACTATAGCACCAAAGTGATGTTATCTGACTGTCACGGTAGGACAAAGAAGACAGGCAATCATTGATGAAGGAGACAGTAGGAGACATGTCTATCCCCTGTTAAAGCAACCAGGTGGTAGTCATTGAGGCTGAATGATTGGTCATTGGCACCGGGATTGATAATGGTCATCTTGTAGCAGGTGGGAACTTCAGTTCGAAGTTAGGAGAAGGTAAAAATGTCAGTAAATACTCCTTCTGACTGGCCTGTATATGATCTGAATACAGGCCAGGGGCTATATCCAAACCAATCACTTTACGCAAATTCACTCACAATAAGGCCAATATGACGTCCTGTGGCAGTGAGACTGGTACAGTTGGTTTCGAGGAGGTTGCAACAGATGGCATTATTTCAATACCGTTTCTACCAAGTCAATGTATCATGCATTGAGATCATTGAGAAGGGATGCCGTTTTGTTAGTGATTCTGTTTGACTTCACTTTGTTGTCATTATGTCGTGCAAAACTGGCCACAAGCGACAGATTTTTTTTGTGTAGTTAGTCTGTACCTGAAGTATTATCTCATGACGTCTCTGATAGCCTTGTGAACGTTGTATCTGTATTTCCTCCGTAGGTTAGAGTTGCCCGAACTGAACACCTCAGTCATGCAATTTCGTTAGAGACTGAATCTTTTTTTTCCAGTTGAGAACATTCAGATTATCCGTGTCTGTAGACCATTTCTGGCACATTTAGTATTGAAATCTGTGAAAATCGTGTTATTAACCCCCGCGTTCTTGATTATGTACCAGTCCACCGAATCGAAGCAGTCCCGTACAAGCTGTTCTGCTGTATCAGAGCAAGACTGTATTACTTTTTATCATGTGCTCTTCCGCTTCAATGTCTGGCTGCTAGCTTAAAGGAGAAGCACAAAACTGTGATCTGATTTTCCAAAATACGGATGGGCAATAGAGAGCAGTAGATAATTTGATATTAGTATTGTAATATTCAAGGATGTTCAGAATCTGTTAGGACAGGAGAAGTGTTGATGGCATTTTGGTAGGTAGAAATAATATTTAGATAATGTATTATTTTATTAAGTGTCTCGATCAATTTAAATTTATAACTTCTTTTGTTTGCATTTTTACTGTAATTTTACAATTGAAATAGGTTCATGGACTTCGGCCGGCTCGAAAAGAGAGATAGATGGTGAAAGAGATAGTCTGAAAAAAGAGCGAAAAAGGACTGGGAAAGAATTAGAGATGGAGGGTAACGATATTGTGAACTATGAAATGCGTGGCAGATTCCAGTTCATAAATACTGGAAGACACTAGACAAATAAAAACACTGAAGACAGCCACAAACGATAATGGAGGCTGAGGCAGAAATTAGATCATATGAAGGAAGGAGCACAACTCTTAACAAAGAGTACACAAAAAAAGAGATGGTGAGAAAAAGAGAGAAATTTCAGAGATTAAAGGAACCAAGGGGCAGAGACAGAGGGAAAATGGAAATGCACAGCTTCAGGAAAACAAGTGGTTTGATAAATCATTGCATAATGACAGGCAAAGTTAAGGAAAATACAGAGACTTGCAGATAAACAGAGACTGTGAGAGTGTATGGTGCAGAGATTGAGACACAGTGAGTCAGATAGGCAAAACTACAAAATATCAATTCTCGGATTGAGGGTGATGGTGACACACCCTGATAGAAAAGTACATAGCTACGAAGTTGCAGATAATCAGAGATCAAAATGAAGCAGACAAATAGACGAAAGGGATGGACAGAGATTGAGACAAAACGAAGGCAAACGTGAAAGTGACAGATAACCAGAGTAAACACATTTGTAAAGTGAGAAAACCCTAAAGAGACATGATCAGAAAGAAGTAGATCAAAACTAGGAGTAGGACAGTCTTTCAGGAAAAAAGGCACAGATTGACGAACTGGGATACGAAACAAGGTGTCGGCATCAGAGAGATTCATTCAGAAAGAATCAAGACAGAAAGTGGTAAGGCAAGTGGAAGACAGACTGAGAGGGAGCAAGACTCAGGAACACTGAGACAGATTAGGATAGGAAGAGGAAAAGGGAATCTGAGACAGAGTAAAAGAAATAGAAATTCATCATGGTAAAAGGGGACATCAGCAACAATATTAACTGTGGTATGATATTCAGACACCCCCACACTTCTGACTCACCATTTCAGAAACGCTGAAATAGTTACTGGATTTTCGACAAAAATTGACATCTTCGCTGCATTCCACCTGTTATGATGTATCACATTCTGCTAATCTAATCTGAAGACAGTCCTAATTTCACCAAACTCATCATATAAACAGAACTCAGATATTCCTGTGATATACTTTTCCATGACCTGATCAATGCGAAAAATGAAAAGATTTATCAAGGGCTATAGAGCACCTTATAAGTGTGTTATGAAGCTGTGGTTGCACTGTACCTTTAGAGAGTTTAAGGCGAGCAGAACTACCTGACACACCACCAAGTGTTCTGAACAACATAGAATTCAACAACTCGATTAGCTGGTTCAGATGACAGGATAAATTCGAATTAGGCCATCAATTTAAGTTGTACCCCGAAAAAATACTAAACTTCAATCAAGTTTGAATTTAGTACATTGACAATCTTAAAAGTCAGTGACTCAATCGGATGCCTTGGGATATAAGACTAGGGAAAATTTAACAGGTGGAAAGTGAACTGCCAAAACACTAACATCTGTAGACTGTGCAGAGAATACCTCTCCTAAAAGTAGCTTTATCGATCAGCAATCTTTGAAGCAGAAATCCTCAAAAGGAAGAGAAGAAGGCAGAGGAAGACATACCAAGAAAATTCGACAAATGGCTGGTTTTGAAACGTTGAATTTTGGGAAATCTTAATCGGGGTTTTTGTATTAGACTAGCACGATAGAAGGGGAAATTAAACTTATCTTTGAGGAAGGAGTTGTAAATAGTTGTTAGTTAATGTTATTTAATTATTCTCTGTAATACGTTAAGAATTACAATTGCTAATGTTTACTTTAAAATAGTTCTTGTCCTGTTGAGTTTTCACAGAGTACTGCACGTGAGTTAAGTTAAGCAGGAGTGTTTGGTGTGTATTGCAACAATGGATTATGAAAGGAAGCTTATCAGGGACAACCTAAGCAATAAGAATAAATTATATAGTCATAGTCAAAGAGATGCACACACAGGAACAGACCCTCGGGTTCAATTCGTTCATGCTGACCAGCTATCCTAAATAAATCTAGTACGTTATACCAGAATTTGACCGAGATCGCACTAAATATCATGTACCCGTCCAAATGATATTTACGTATTGCAATTTTGCTAGAATCCTAATTCTATGCACACACTATGCTCTGTGCATTAACGCTACTCCTTGGGTCTCATTACATCTTTCTCTTCTTTCCTCTACCTACGCCCACTAGCTTTGGACTCCCCTACACTGAGGAAAAGATCCTTCGGGATTGTGTAAATCTCTATAACGTTATCCCTTAGCATCTGATTAGCTGGGCAAAATCGCCTCAGTTTATTCAACCTCTCCTATAGCTCAAATGCATTAACACTGGAAACATATTTGTGTATTTTTCGAAACTGTTTCAAGTTACCCAACACCATTCCCATAGCAGGAAACTCAGCTTGAATACAGTGTTCCAAAATGGCTTGTGCATCTGCAACATGACCTTCCAATCCCCATACTCAGTGCCTCATAAACGGAAAATAGATAGTCAAGAGCAATGTCACACAACTAGATTCTGAAAGTGAGATATTGCCAATGAAAACGTGGAAATAGTAGATGTGTTTAATAATTATTTTAGCTCTGTATTTACAGGAGAGAAAAAAATAAACAAATACGACTTGTTTCTCACTGATGTCCTTTTGGCAAAGATATGGGCATCCTCATCTGTTCTCTCCGGTATGTGACTACAGACACACAGCAATGTGATTGGATCTTAACTGCTTCTGAAGCAACAAATGATGATCCAGCCACTGACGCCCTCCTCCCACATAAGAAGGTAAATATTATGCTGCAGCCATACAAACCTCTTACTCTACCGACTTTGGTGGTATGCAAGATAATCCGAGCATTGAATGAGATAAATGTAGATTTGCAAGAATGATACCTGGAATTCCTGGGTTACATTATGTGGAGATTTTGGAAGTTGGAATAGCTAAAGTTAAACTATTCCTATTGTCTGGAATTTTTGAAGAAGGGCACATAGTTTGAGAAGTGGGACCTTGCCGTTCAGAAGAGATGTTAAAATGCACTTCCACAGTCAACATTTGTTAGATGATTGGAAATCTTACACAAGTGGCACTAGATGCTGAACAAGTAGTAAATTTTGAATTGGAGATAGATTAATATTTGTTCAGAAACGTTAATCAGGGATAACGCATAAAATTAGGTATATGGATTAAGACCACAGTTCAGCCATTGAATGCCAAAATATACTCGAGGGTCCGAATTCCATATTGCTTTGTTCATTTGACTCATCACGTCATCCCAGACCTTTCAAAGCATTTACATCCACATTCAAGTGAGATTCTCAAAATGAGGCGGCAGCCTAATTTTAGAACATTAGAATCCTTTCAATATTCGAAAATTCAATTCAGGCCTGATCATCCAACTGTGGCTGAAATCATCAATTACAAAGGTCCACAGATATAGCCCAGTAATTAAACTATTTAAATATTTGGAATAAATGGAATGCTGCAAGCAATCTTTACTTAAAATATTTCTCAAAAGTGAGTTTGAAATTTTCACTGACAAATTTTATTTCAACATATTTAATTGAACAGACTAAACGTTGTTTAGTTTGAATTACTGAACGAGTATTTTGTTGAGAAAGGCATGCTTGCCAACGTTGCAAGAGGAGGAGGTCAGTTAGTCCCTTTTCCAGCATGTTTCCCAGGAATACGTGGAGGCCCATCCAGTCTTTTCTCTGGCATGTTACACAGGAAGCGGAGGTGAACGTTAACCACTTCTTGACACTGTAACCTAAGATCAGGAGGAGACCATTCATTTTGAGATGTGACAGAGGAATAAGTGAAGGCCATTCTTCCCCTTACATGTGCTGCACAAAAACTGCAGAAGGTCCATACGTCAGTCCACACCTTTGCACATGACAAAGCATAGGCAAGAAGTAACGGAAAGTTGTTAGATGTGGAGCAGTGTGTGAGGTGAAATGGCAACTGCACTAGGAATTGGGGATTTCGGTGAGGTGGGAAGAGACAATTTCACGAATAAGTTTAAAGTGAAGCCAAATAATGTGGCATTATTCCAGAACTTTTGGAAATTCTAATACCTCGGCAGTTCCACCCACAGAGACTCATTCGTCAGACAATCATTTTCCTTGTTCTGAGTGAAATTGTGAGCAAGTAAATTCCCTTTGCTGTGCAACTCACTGTCTGCAATATCATTGTGACAGAATTGTTTTCTCTTGTCAGACTATGGTAGTGTCCAGATTCAGGTTGGACAAGCACAAAAGCTGAACTGTACAAACATATTCATGCAAACCATCTCAGAAACATCGAAACCCACTGAAGGAAAAAGGCAAGAGGGATTAATGATTCATGCCAAAGTCACCCTCAACTAGCAATTCCACACTATAATTTAACAATCAGTCAGTCATTTCCCTCAGCACTGCTTCAGTACTAACAATTTGATATTGCAGTTCTCCCTCAGTAGTGACTCTCTTACAGTTCAGCACTCCCTCAGTGCTGGTTCCGTAACATTCAGCATTTCCTTAGTACTAACCACAGACATTACATATCTTCCACAGCCCTCAACCTGTGTGCGTATGTGATTGTGTGTGCATTTGTCAGAGTGACTGAGAGAGAGGGAGAGGGAGCCTTTTGCTTGTGAGAGAGAGGCTGTGTGTGTTAGCGAATAAGAAAGACATCCTGCATGTGTTTCTTTCAATGTGTGAGAAAATGTGTGTGTGTGAGACTGTGTCTTTGTGTGTGTATGTGCGTTCAGGTGTCTCTCTGTGTGTGTGTGTATCTGTATGCGTAATCCTGCATGAGTTTCGTAGAGCGTGTGAAAGACATATGTCATCATGAATGTGTATGTGAGAGTGAGACTTAGTCGAGGGTACAGTGGTGGAAAAGCACAGCAAATCAGGCAGCATCAGAGGAGCAAGAGAATCGACGTTTCGAGTCATTTCTGGTGAAGGGCTTATGCCCGAAACCTTGATTCTCTTGCTCCTCGGATGATGCCTGACCTGCTATGCTTATCTAGCACTACACTCTCGACTTTGATCTCCAGCATCTGCAGTCCTCACTTTCACCCGAGAGAGAAAAATTTTACGGTTTAATTTGTTGCTTGAGTGTGTGTTTTTATAGTAATTGAAAAAGAGAGAGAGAGAGGGAGAGTGACAGAGAGAGAGAGAGAGAGAAATAGAGAGTGTTTGTGTGTGTGTGTATGTGTGTGTGTGTCTGAAAGGGTTTTTATCACAGTGGATTCTTCGGTGTACATGCATAAGGGAAAATATGCTTTACTCTATGTGCATGCATCTGGTACTTTCTGTGTACTCACTCTCTAGGTGAGTTTCGAATATTTGGTAATGAGTACCCTCTTTTTGTCAGTTTCTTGGGATGCATTGTGGACTAGGTTCATGTGGCCCAACTTCTGTTCATGTGGAAATAATTTTGTAATGGACTATCAGTGACTCCAAATGGTCTGATTTGCATTCAAACAGCTGTCCATTTTCTCTGCTCGTAGACATCCAGTTTGACAAGCTGAGAGAGGCAAATACGAGATGTCTGACAACATATAAACCAGTAAATAATTCTTTCTGATTAGAATGACCAGTATCAGACTAAGTTGTCCTCATCTGCATTTATTCTTAAAGTTCAGAACAAATGATGTGACTGGATATCTCAAAGCATGCATAACCTGCTGTCTAAACTTGGGCTGAGTTGCTACATAAATGCAAGTGTTTGAACAGCAACTGACAGTCCGCAATATAAATCCGAGTTTTCTGAAAGTATACAGGAATCCATGATTATCTATTGGATTTGTCCTTGCTAGACTGTTATAACCGAAATTGATAACAATTACTGACCACAGAAGTATGAAGCTGCCAGAAATGGTAAAGAGTAAAATGACAGACTTCCTTCTGCTGTCCATCTCTGGGTCTCTGTCATTTTTTCCCTTGCTCTGACTCTTGAGTCCCAGACGGATTCGTCTGCTCACCAATATCTGTCTGGCTGTCACAGCATTGAGGACCAAAATTAAAATGAAAGGAAGAAATGGAGTTAAAATTTTATCAAACCATTCAAATCCGACCCATCTTGGATCTGTAAAGAACACTGACTTCATCTTACAAAACCATGGCACATTGTCAATTATGCGAACAGGTTCAAACTGAAAATAGGCAGGAATGTTTTCTAAACAGAGCAGAATGCTAATAGTTGTTGGAACCACAGCTGCAGTTTTATCAGTGCAATATTTGTTTTTCAGTTTATGGCAACAAATGGCTACAAACCGATCGAAGGAAAAAGCAACAGTGAACCACACAACACAGTCTGTAGCTGTACGAGCCAATGCACCAATGACACTACACACTGGGGTAATGTGCAGGAATGACACTAGCGCATAATAATAATTAATCTTCTGTAATATGACATCTGTGACAATAAGCAGCATATCAGCCGTTGCCATGGCCACCAGGTAACGAGTGGTGCAGACGGAGAGGCCACATTTATTCAGAGACAAGATCACAATCGCCAGTAAATTCACTGTAAGACAGAAAAAAAAATAGAGAATGGATATTAATTGATCAAACCTTCTGGTTTTCACCACAGAGAGTAACAGCAGGAAGAGTCATTGGATCCTCTCTGCAATGATGACTCCTGTAAAAGTACCAGCATTTTTGATTCAATGATTTTTTTTAAAGAAGTAAACAATCAATATTTTGATTATATCTTCTTTTACATCGGCTATTTCTTCAGATTGGAGGAGAAATTTCATTTCATCGAGTAGCTGATCAGTATTAGTATGGGCAAAAGTTTGTGCACATGCACTCATATATAATTTCTTAAACAGACAAAAATTTATATTCAAACCTGACCATGTACAATTATTATCCCATTTATCAACTAATAAATAATTGAAGGGCGACCTTAATCTTTGAGCAGCCCCTTTGATCCTCAATGTAGTGATTGAAAGCATTGCATCATTTGAGGTGAAAGAAATTCCTTTTAGGCGAAATGAAACCTATGAATTTTTCAGCTACCTTATCCACTTCATCTTTTCACATAGCACTGTACACCTCTGATTCTAAAGTTGTAGCTAAAGCGAGTGTTCAATCTGTGTTACTCACTATTTGATTTACCTTTGCCGACATACTCGTGCATATCCTAAAAACACCCATGTGCTTGGCTCACAACTTGAAGCATTCAGAAAGAAGTTGTCCAACTTTATTACACAGGATATTCCCCCGTATGTTCACTTCATTCTGATATAAGGAACATTTAGGAGGTTTCCAGGTGTCCTCACAATACCCCACCGCCTCTCCTCCCTTTTATTCTCCTATCTTTTAATTGCACTGAGTTTATGAGATTGACTTGAAACTTTTAGTTTTAAGAATCAGTCCTAATCATCGGCTATTACTCCATCTCAGAGAAAGTGAAGATTGCAAGTACTTTTGATATCAGAGTCGACAAGTGTGGTGCTGGAGAGGCACAGCTGGTTAGCTAGCGTCTGAGGAGCAGGAGTGTCGACATTTGCAGCATAAGCTCTTCACATATTTCTAATGAAGAGCTTACGCTCGAAACATCGACTGTCTTCCTCCTCGAATGCTGCCTGACCAGCTGTGCTTTTCCTGTGTCACACATTACTGCTGTCTGGCTAGAATTTGCAACTGTTCTTCAACTTTGGTTCTTATGGTACAATGTAGAGTTTTTTTAAAAAATTCTTCCAAGACAGAAATTAGTCTAAGTGCTTCATATGAAATCGCACCCCCTAACACTCATATCTAGAATCCAAATCTCTTTGTTTAACTTGTTCATACTCCATATGGGTTTGTCGCGGTTGTTCCCTGAAAATCTGAACCTTTGTCTCTCTGACTCAAAAGTTTTTACTGTTATGAAACCTGGAAAGCTCTTCTTTTGTACCAACATTCTCTGGAGAAACCTGCTTAAAGAATGTGGCATCAATTTCTTATCATTTAACTTTCAGCTTGCATGGACACTACCCAGTTTTCCTTTCAACGAATTCATTTGGTTTTACATTTTCTGAAAAAGATATAAAAATGTCTCTGCGTCCTTTTCCTACACTTTGGTAAGTCTTGTGCAAATATAAACATTTCCTGAAGGATTGTAGACTATGACTAGACTTTCACCTATTACAGCCTTTCATTTTGAATGAAAGAAAATCACTACATCATTCCGATCTTAATTTCTCTATCTCTTCAGCCTCCAGTATTTTGAACACTGTTACCATTCCACTTTTATTTGCATTCTTTTGAATTGTATCTCCAGCGACTTTATTCTTTCCTCATGTTACAGCTACTCAACTTCAACGTGGTCGGATCTGTTTCTGATATCTCTTTACTTGGCGAATCTGATCGTTCTGAATGTCATTATAGCCGAATCTTCTAAACACCGGTAGACAATTTTACATCGATGTTATGTATTAATTTAGTCATTTTTTGTTGTGAGCTAGCGACGGTCTCTTGCAGTTTTAGCAAGGGTTAGCAGTTTTCAAATGCCAAAATTAGATTTTGACATGTCAAAGCGAGGCATACATTTTTATCTGATTGCAACACAGTCAGTGCGACATCCCACTTTATCTTCCTTTTATTCCAAAGCCATTTCCATCAAAGAGACTTGAATCGTTGCCATGACTGACTGGGTAATGTATTGGAAAACAAGTTCTACCAATCCCAGAGAAAGCACAAATATGAAGAACTTCAGTAAAATTATCCAATTTCATCTATTTTGCTAATTGCTGGTCTCAGTTTAAAGAAAAAAACCTTCACCAGGTATCTGTACTTAACAAGGAACCATCAATTTAATAAGAGCAAATTGCCTTTTACAGATGGCAATAAAGACATATGAATTGCTAACGCATAACTGCACAACCTCAACTCTAGTAAAAAATGAGGTCTGCAGATGCTGGAGATCACAGCTGAAAATGTGTTGCTGGTTAAAGCACAGCAGGTTAGGCAGCATCTCAGGAATAGGAAATTCGACGTTTCGAGCATAAGCCCTTTAACCAGCAACACATTTTCAGCTGCAACCTCAACTCTACCCAGCTTTCACTTCCAATTTCGCAAACAGGCATATCGAGATAGACTCTATCCGAATATGAAAGGTGGGAAAATAAAATAAATTTGAAGTAACACAGTTCCATTGCACTAGTCTGGACCACAGAATTCAATCAACAGCTGCCTTTCTCTTTCAATTTCTTTTTAGAGATTTTCTCTCCTGTTGATACAAAGTTGTTTGCACACCAATGATACCTTTTATTCAGTGATTGAGAATTTGTTGTTTCACTGCATTTGAAAGTTCTTTATTCTTCCATAAATGGGAGTTTGAAGAATAAAGGCATTGGAAGATTTTACAGTACTGCCTCTATGCATTCACAAACATACAGACATTCACACGAACACACACACACACACACACACACACACACACACACACACACACACACAAATACACACACAATATTTTGATGTGTCTGTTTGTCGGCTTGAGTTTCTCTAGTGCACTGCGCCCAGGCATTTGTATAAAAAAAAATCAGAATTGTTGCAATGGTGGTGGTAGCAAGTTTAGCATGTAGCAATGAAAATCACATAGGAAAAACACAAACTGACTCACCAACGCGCTTACACAATTTGGGTTCTAGTTGCTACCTACCAGGAACACCGACTATAGCCAATATCAGGTTGAATAATTTCTCAATATGGTCAATAAGAAGGTCCATTGGCTGTTCTAAATTTTCTGCTCCTTCGTGTTTCAGGCAAACTCTCAGAATTGCAGTTAGCTATGATATGTTCTCCTCCTCTTTAATTTATACGCTCTCGAATCTCTGTGGAGAACACTAGATGTTGCAACTTTGCTTTTTCGGCACACTGAACAAACAGATGACGATACGGAGTCAAATCCCTATTGAAATACATCGCTTTAAGACAGATACGTAACTATACGAATCAAACCACAAGAAGTGCACAACATAAATTGGAAACAGTTATTTGTTAGGAATGATTGCTCGCACTCAAACACAACGTTTCATCCTTCATGAAGATCTAGGTGTGTTTCATTATTGCCTTTATTTTTTAGCGACCAAATTCCAGATATCTGTGTCTGTGTTGTTTTCTTAGTCTGGTGGGAAACAACAGATAAATAGTTAAAATGGATTATGTTTGACTATTCATTACAGAATGATAGAAGTCTACAGTGCAGAAGGAGATCGTTTAACACTTTATGTCTTGAAAGAGTTACCTATTTAGTCCCATCATTCAGTTTTACTGCTGTGGACTCCGAAACTCATCATTTTCAAATATACATCCAGCTCTATTTTGAAACGTCCTTTGTAATGCACATCCACCACTGTCCCAGACAGATCATTACAAATGTTAACAACGTTCTGACTAAAGATGTTTCTGTTCATCTCATTCGTAGCTCCCGTGTTGCTAATCTTGAATTTATGATCCTTAAATAGTGACTCATGAATGTGTGGAGCCAAAATATCATTCTTGACGATGTAGATTTTCCTCATAAATTTGGACACCTCAACAAGATCACATCTTCATATTGTCTCCTCTGAAGAGAATAAGCTCAATATCACAAATCTTTCATTGTGTCTGAAACCCTTCATTCAACAAACAATTCAAAAATTCAATAGATCCAGCATTTCGAAACAAAGTCAGCAAACTAAAACCTAACCCCAACATGTCAAGGAAATTCTGAATCTAGTTTAAAGACAGGGAAAATGAAAATCTTAATTATCACTCTAAGCAATGTACCCCCACCCAGAAAAGTCAAGTTACTCCAACTGATGCATTCCTATCGAATGCAAATAATAATTGATATTTACTCGGGCCCTTCATGAGAATCAAACCCTTAAGTTATACCAAATCACAAACAATGTGTAGTGCAGAAAGAGAACATTCCGCCCACTAACCATATAATGTTTCTATCCACACTGCCTATCTCCTGCGTTCTCTCCACATCACTGTAGATTATTTCTATGTGAATAATCATCCATTGACTCGCTGCATCAATAAAACAAGCCTCACCACATTTCACGCTTTAACCATTCACTCTGCAGAAATGTTTCTCCTCATGTCACCCTCGCTTCGTTTGCAGATCACTTAACTCTTGTTTTCATTGCTTTTGCATGTGGGAAATGTTTCTTCCTCCCAACTATCTGTAGCCTGCTTCTTGAATTTAAAATCTCGATCACATCACTATGATAAACATTGAAGGTAAAGCAGAAATTCAGTCGTGCGATCAGACAACTCAGATCGATGATAAGAGGCACATTTTGCTGCAATATTTTGTAAAACTTACTGCTGGATTTCTCACTTCTCCATTTTGTTTTTTTTAACGATTCAGGAGCATGGGAAGACCATTCAGCACCTCTAGCCTGTTATCACATGCAATTTGATCCAATCGACATTGCCAGCTGAGCCCCCTCTACCTGGATTCGCCCACTCTTGTAAAAAAATACGATAATCTCAGTCATAGAGTCAAAGTGTCATAGAGATGTACAGCAAAGAAACAGACCTTTTGGTCCGACCCGTCCATGCCGACCAGATATCCCAACCCAATCTTGTCCCACCTGCCAGCGCCCAGCCCATATCCCTCCAAACCCTTCCAATTCATATACCCATCCAAATGCCTCTTAAATGTTGCAATTGTACCAGCCTCCACAACATCCTCCGGCAGCTCATTCCATACACGTACCACCCTCTGCCTGAAAAATCTGCCCCTTAAGTCTCTTTTATGTCTTTCCCCTCTCACACTAAACCTATGCCCTCTAGTTCTGGACCCCCCGATCCCAAGGAAAAGACTTTGCCTATTTATCCTCTCCATGCCCCTCCTAATTTTATAAACCTCTATAAGGTCACCCCCCAGTGTCCGGCGCTCCAGGGAAAACGGCCCCAGCCTGTTCAGCCTCTCCCTGTAGCTCAGATCCTCCAACCCTGGCAAATTCCTTGTAAATCTTTTCTGAAACCTTTTAAGTTTCACAAAATCATTCTGATAGGAAGGAGAGATAGTACAGAACATAGAACAGCACAACTTAGGAACAGGCCTGGTGGTTGCTATGTCTGTTCTCACCGTGATGCCTGTCTCCGCTAACTACATCTACCTGCAGGTGGTCCACACCTGTCTATTACCAGCCTGTTCATATATCTGTCGAAATGCCTCTTAAATAGTGTTAATATATCTTATCCTACCCCCAGCATTAGCAGCACAGATCTGGCATCTACCACCTTCTGTGGAAATGTCCTGACTTACACATCTACTGTAAATATTCTCCATCTCACCTCAAACTTGTGTCCCCCATATATTTGACATTTCTACCCTAGGAATAATGCGACTTTCCAATTATGCTTCTCATGATTCCATAGTCTACTATCAGGTCAGTCCCTTCGCCTCAGATGCTCCGTCTAAAACAATCAAAACTTTACATCCTCTCCTGTTGGTGTATATGCTGAAATCCAGGGAACGCCCAGGTAAACATCTTCTGAACCCTCTCAAAAGACTGCACATCCTTTCTATAGTGTGACAACCAGAACTGCACACAACATGCCCAGCGAATAAGCATGAAGGTCTTCCTGGAGTAAACGTCGCCAAATGTGCAGAACTCTTTGAGTGAAGGATGTCCCCTCAACTGCAAAGTAGTCAACCCATTATCCTGAGACTGGAAACCAGTGCTTTTTATTCCTCTACGTTATGGCGGTTAAAAGTGGACATTAACCACGGCAATCGATGTTGACACATTGACAGCCATTGTGATCAAAAGGAATAGAAATAGAGGGGAAGAACAATTCACATGTTAAAGAAGGTTTCAGCTAGCGTTGGGAAACGGAAGAAAGGATACGGGGGCGGAGAGTGGCGGGGACCACTCTCCATGTCACTGAAGGGACATGGTGGGGACAGGTCAGAAGTCTGGTTGTTCAACAATAATTTGACAATTAATCATGCCATTCGCAACCCCTCAAATACAGAAGCAGGCCATTTTCAAATGCAACAAGATCTGGACAATGTCCAGACTGAATCTGACACTTGGCATGCAAGATTAATACCACACAAAGACAATCTGAAAGAATAAGCAATCTAACCACGGTTATTTCAATGATGTTGCCACCACTGAATCCCCCAATATCAGAAACTTGTTAACATTGACTAGAATCTGAAATGCACATATCATAAATTACACTGTCTAAAACATAACGTCAATTATAAGGAATCCTACAGCGGGTCAATCACCTGATGACTCCCCAAAGACTGTCCAACACCGCCAATACGTCAGTCTTATTTTGGAACACCCCCTGCTTTACTGGATGAGTGCAGTTCCAACAAGAAGCTTGATACTATCCCAGGAAACGCATCCTGCATGATTGGCATGTCATCCCTAAACACCCGTTCAATCCATCACTGCCGCTGAGTAGCAGGAGTGTGTACTAGTTGAATATGCACTGGAGAAAATCACCAAAGGTCCTGAAACACCAACTTTTGAATCCACAGCCATTCTATCTAGAAGGAAAAGGGCAGCAAATACATGAAAACAAGACCCTTTGCAAGTTCACCTCCGAGCCAATCACTGTATTTACTTTAGAAATATATAATTGTTTCTTCAGGGTTGCAGGGTCAACATTCTTGAATTTCCTTCATATGGGCATTTTCGGAAAACATACATCACATGAAGTGCATCATTCAAGAAGGCAGCTCATCAGTACCTTCTGATGGGTAAAAGGGATGGACAACAAATGCTGGTCCAGCCAGTGACATATGTATCCCATTTATGAACGAAACAAAAGCCAGGGAGATGAGAGCAGAGAAACAGAAAAGATATTACTTCCCCATTTCTCTGCAGGGACGATTAACATCTGAGGAGAGGGGAAAGACAGAGATATAAGGAGGGTCTACTCACCATATTACAGACAAATAAAACACCATTTCACTTTGTAATGCAATTGTCTTATCTTCATTCTCTCCAGCAAAGAGATTGACAGAGAACTGAAAAAGATTAATTGACCCGAAATGATAAATATGCTTTCTGTCTCCACAAATATGCTGCAAGAACTCTGATTTTTTCCAGCAATTACAGGTTCTGTTTAAGAGATTGAGTAACTCTGTCCAATTTTGAAAAAGAAAGGACACAAAATGCTAATTGCAATCAAGAGTACTAGATCTGCAGAAAACAGTTTATGTCTTTTTTTTTAAAATAATCGTGTGGTCAATCGACAATAGACAATAAGTAATAGGTGCAGGAGTAGGTCATTCTGCCCTTTGAGCCAATACCACCATTCATTTTGATCATGGCTGATCATCCTTAATCAGTATCCTGTTCTTGCCTTTTCCCCATAACCCTTGATTCCACTATCCTTAAGAGTTCTATCCAGAGACTTGGCCTCCACAGCCTTCTGTGGCAGAGCATTCCATATAACCACCACACTCTGGGTGAAGATTTTTCTCCTCAACTCTGTTCTAAGTGGCCTACCCCTTATTTTTAAACTGTGTCTTCTGGTTCGGGACACACCCATCAGTGGAAACATGCTTCCTGCCTGCAGAGTGTCCAATCCTTTAATACTCTTTTATGTCTCAAGCAGATCTGCTCTCAGCCTTCTAAACTCAATCATATACAAGCCCAGTCGCTCCAACCTTTCAGTGTAAGATAGTTCCGCCATTCCGGGAATTGACCTCGTGAACATACGCTGCACTCCCTCAAAAGCCAGAATGTCTTTCTGCAAATTTGGAGAACACAACTGCGCACAATATTCCAGGTGCGGTCTCACCAGGGCCTTGTACAGCTGCAGATGCTCCTCTTTGCTTCTGTACTCAATTCCTCGTGTTAAGAAGGCCAGCATGCTATTAGCTTTCTTCACTACGTGCTGTATCTGCATGCTTGCGTTCATTAACTAATGTACAAGAACACCGAGGTATCATTGTACTGCCCCTTTACCTAACTTGACTCCATTTAGGTAGTAATGTGCCTTCCTGTTCTTGCCACCAAAGTGGATAACCACGCATTTATCTAGATTAAACTGCATCTGCCATGTATCCATCCACTCACCTAGCCTGTCCAGGACACACTGTATTCTCCTAACATCCTTCTTACATTTCACCATGCTATCCAGATTTGTGTCATCAGCAAATTTGTTATTATTACTTTTAATACCTCCATCTATATCATTCATGTACACTGTGAAAAGCTGCAGTCCCAACATTGATCCCTGTGGCACACCACTGGTCACCACCTGCTATTCCGAAAGGGATCCGTTTATCAATACTCTTTGTTTCCTGTCAGCCAACCAATTTTCAAGTCATGTTAGTATGTTGCTCCTAATACCATGTGCACTAATTTTGCTTACTAACCTTATATGTGGGACTTTATGAAACTGAATCTCTACTGAATCTCCCTTTCTATCTTCAGATTTACACCCTCAAAAAATTTCAGAAGATTAGTCAAGTATGACTTCCCAATCATAAATCCATGTTGACTCTGACCTATCCTGTTACTGCTATCCAGATGTGTCGTAATTTCGCCGTTTATAATTGACTCTAGCAGTTTTCCCACCATTGAGGTCAGTTTAACTGGTCTATAATTCTGTTTTCTCTCTGCTTCCTTTCTTAAAAAGTGAGACAACATTAACCACCCTCCGCAGGAACTGATCCTGAAGGTATAGAACATTGGGAAATGATCACCAATGCATCCACAATTTCTAGAGCCACCTCCTTCAGTGCCCTGGGATGCAGACCATGAGGTCCCGGGGACTTATCAGCCTTCAGGTCTAACAGTCTCTCCAACATCATTTCCTGCCTAATATAAATTCCTTTCAGTTCAGATCCTTCAGCCATTATTACATCTGGGAGATTTCTCGTGTCTTCCCCAGTGAAGACAGATCTAAAGTACCAATACAACTCTTTTGCCATTTTTTTTGTTCCCCGTAATAAATTCACCCGTTTCTGTCTTCAAGGGCCCAGTTTTAATCTTAACCATTTTTTTCTTTTCACGTACCTAAAAAAAAGCCTTGACTATCCTTCCTTATATTTTTGGCCAGTATACCTTCGTACCTTATTTTTTCTTTGTGTATTTCCTTTTTAGTTATCCTCTGTTGTTCTTTAAAAGCTTCGCAGTCCTCTGATTTCCCACTCATCTTTGTTATGGTGTACATTTTCCCTTTTGTCTTTCTATGATCCTTAACTTTCCTCGTCAGCCACGGCCATCCTTGCCTCCCCTTAGAATCTTTCTTCCTTTTTTGGAATGAACTGATCATGCATCTTCTGCATTATACCCAAGAAATACCTACCATTGTTGTTCCACTGCCATCCCTGCTAGGGTATTTCACCTATATGGTAACAAATATATTAACACCGCTAAATCCGCATGCATTCTGCACTACTGCATGTAATGTCTTCTTTTCACAAACTGATATTCAGATCAGCCTCTGCCTCTGGAAGTTCATGGCCACATTCTCATTCCTATTTTCCTGTCTAGACCTTATGTGACTCCAGAAGTACAGCAATGATGAAACATTGTTCTGGACTACGGTAGCGAGCCACTCATTCACATAAAATATTGCAATACAGTCCATTCGTACAATTAAGAAAAACAGTAGTCTTACAAATTAAACTGTGGGATCCTTTAGTTGAGAGAAGATTCTTGCCATCGTCAATTAACAAATAACGCAGCATAGGCACAACAATGTCCTTCTGTGTTTCTTCACCAACGATCTCAGTTCATGTCCATTGTGTAAACTCGTATGTTAAATAATAATCACTTCATGCCTAATCAATATTTTTTGCTCACACCACATTTTCACACAATTCTTTTTGGATCAGAACAGTTTGACGTTAAGAACCACTCTCTTCATCTCTCATGTAGAGTTTCAATCAATTATCTCCCATCACCTTGAATGCCTGGAATCTTGCTATTGACAACACAACGGAAGAGCTGAAAGTGAGGACTGCAAATGCTGGAGATTCGAGTCAAGTTTAGAGTGGTGCTGGAAAAAGACAGCCGTTCAGGCAGCATGCGAGGAGCAGGAAAATCGACGTTTCAGGCATAAGCCCCTCATCCGTGAAGGGCTCCCACCCGAAACGTCAATCTTCCTTCTCGTCGGATGTTGCTTAACCTGCTGCGCTTTTTCCAGCACTTCTCTAATCTGAACGCAATGGAATACTTGTCATTTTTAATCTAAATTATCCAATCCCACTTGAAATCTGAGCCCTGATAATAACACTGACCTATCATCTATTAATTCAAAATGTCGTTAAGAAATATAATAATATAGAGCTCACGAAACGGTGTTAGGGCAATGGGAGAACAACCTAATGTGGTGCATTCAATCAAACGTGCAGAAAAACTGTCTTCAGATGTGTGATTAGAATCTCTTGACATATTGAGCCAATGTTACATAATATGATCATGCTGTATAAAGTCTATTATCTCACCTGGATGTTTCCACTGTCTCCAGGTTAGTCAAAGCCACATCGTGAATGGAACAATATATTGTCAAATGAGCAGTTATTCGTTGGATCATACTTTCCCATCTGGAGTAGAAAGTCATATGCCCCATTCTCACTCCTGATTCTGAAGTTGGGAATGAAGGCTGATAGTCCACGCATCATTAGCTACTACGGACTTAACTTTATCAAAGTTCAGAATGAGTACAAAATGTTAAACGGCATTGTTCTCTTCAGTTGTAAACAAAAAATTAAAATGTCGTCCCAGCCCAGTCCTTCCCTGAGCCACATTTCTGTGCAGCTATCATATTTCCGTCACACATTCCCAACCATGGCATGATTCTATCTGGTTTAACTGTCATACGTATTGTCCTGATACAAATGCAGTTTAATTCATCAGTCTTATATTTTTCTCTGACTTGCTCTTGATTACCTATTCAACTACCTCCTCTTCTCAACTTCTCAAGTCTTGGACGAATGTCTCTCCTCACGATGAGTTTGGGTTTGCCCATTCCGAACCCACTAAGCCCTACCTACAAGTTTAAAGCTGAGAGACCTTGGATACTGACCCGCTTCCAATTCAGGCGCAACCCATCCTGCTGACAAACGTCAATTCGACACCAGAATCCATTCCAACAATCTGAAAATGCGAATCCCTATCCCTGGATCAACTCCTTAGCCATGCATTCATCTGTGTTATTCTCCGAATCCTCCTGTCACAAGCACATGAGTCTGAACGTAATTCAGATATTAGTGCAGCTGAGGACCTATATTTTAAATTCCAGCCGAATTTCCTCGAATGACTTGTCAGAACGTCATTCCATTCAATTCTTATGTCATTGATACCAACGAGTACGAAGACCTCCTGCTGATTTCTCTCCCCTTTGAGAATATTCTGGAACCAGGAAGGAAATACCCCATTATAATACCCTGCTGCCGGCTGTAGAAAAGTCTATCAGTGCTTGTGACAGAAATCCCCCTGTCATCACCGATCACTTGGAATCGGACATATACTGGGATGATGCTGTCATTTTAACAGGTTATTTTAACCTGACTTTGTTTTAAAACAAAGATGTTGGAAGACAATGCCGCAGAACTGGCTACTGAAGACGACATGTGTAAACAACCTGTGAGGCCTTGGGTATTTTCTAACAGCCTGAATAGATGTGGCCAGCTCTCACAGTTCCAGATTTCTGTGTTTTAATCTTTTGAGTAATATCAAATTTGGTGTCTCTAAAGATTTGAAGCTTCAGTCTCTCTTGAGTGCTCGACTGTTTGAATTTTCTTTTGAAGTTATTTCCCTCCGGGATTGGAGAACTGCATGCTAGAACTTGTGTCTTTTTTCTAAAGGATGTGTATCTCGGAGACTTTTTTTTTGGAACAGTAAATTAGTAGTAGGTACCATGCCTATTATTCCATTAGGTTTTCCCAGAGTTAGGTTATTATAAATTTATGTTTGTTTTCTTTGTATTTTATCTATCATGTGTTTTATTTAACATCGAGGCGTTTGACCAGATGCATCATATCTGCAGCATGCACTTCAAAAATACCTGTAAAATAAGTAAAATGTTCGTGTAGATGTGATCGTTTTACAACAAATTAAGGGTGCCCAGTCTCGTCCATAACAAAGTGGGAACACGTTGGGATCGGATTCTGTCAAACTAAACTGGGGTTCAGGATTATTTGGCTCAAATATGCCCAGTGGATGATGTTACACTTTTCTGCTTCGTGTGTTCAATTAGATTGTTTTTAAAAGGGTGTACTTTGTTTCGCAATGTCTCTTTCGGTCACGAGGAGATTCCTGATGTGGAAGAAGTGAGTTTGGGAGTTATATAAAAATTGAGCAAAACAACACTGTTGCAATTGGCAGGCCAACTGGAGTTGGGGTTGCCCCTGTCTATGTGAAATGCAATGGCAATTGCAACAATAGCTCGAATTTAAAATTGGCAGAGTTGCCATTGTGAGCTTGGGAAATGGTTTACATTAAATTGTTAATGAAGCAGCATGAATTATAGAAAAAGGAAAAGGAAAAAATATCAGTTGCAGAACAAAATGAAAGAGAAAATGAAGTTAATCAAGTTGAATTAGGAACAAAAGCAGATGGAAAAGCAAAGGAGAGGAAAACAGAGAAGAAAATCAGAGTGATAATTTCAATTTTGCAAGTTGAAAATTAGAGAGGAATGTTGTTTGAAAAGGGCGGAAGAGAAGGTAGCAGGAAGGCTTAGTGAGGAAGAAAGTGATGACGGACAAACTAATCCGATCCAAATACCTAGTGGGCATCAATTTATGTATGCCCAAGCTTTGACAAAATGCCAAGAAAAGTATGTAAAATATTTTATCATTTCATTTGCGAAAGTGCCAAAGCAAATGAAATAGCCAGTGACCATGTGCATACTGTTGATCCAAAAAAAATTAGTATGTCGAGCATGTGAAGTGTTTGCACTATTATCAGTGGAGGTGCCTGGAAATTGTGATTCAGTGAAAAAACAGCATCTTAAGTGAATATTAGATAGCACTGGAAGCCTACACAAAGAAATCTTTCTCAAATGTACATTGAGCTTGATAGGATCATGCAAAGTAATTTTGCAATTTGGCCAAGGTCATTGAAAATAGATTTTAAAAGACGTACTTAGAGTGACGATTATTTTGGAGGTGTTCAAATTTTACTTCCTGAGGTAATGAGAACTCAAGTGGAAGGGCAGAGAGTGAAAATGCAATGTCTGCAGTGGAAATAGTCCACGATTACGAGTTGGCTCATAAATGAAAGTTTGGCGTCTGATATCAACTTCTATCTGTGAGGAATAGAAATTTGGGAAAAGAGAAATCTTCAGGTGGTTAGGGAAAAGAGATTTCATTGGTGATAATAAAGATATTTTACCACGTCAAAATGGTAATTCATGCGAGTGGAAGAAATATTTTTAAAAAAAGATCCGGTGTTTTCATTGGAATAAAGTAGGCCACATAAAGTCTCAGTAATTGTTGCTTAGAAGAAAAAACACTGGGAAGACGGATTTATGAAAACAGAAAATACCAGTGAACCTGTTAAGATGATAAAGTAAGACACAATGAAATCCAAAAGACGACATTGGAATGTGTAACCTGATCAAGCGTTGAATGAAAAATAAGTGCCAGACTGGTTTGAAACATTTACTTGCAAGGACAAGCTTTACTCGTGTTCACCAGGAGGGACCAGTAAAGAAATTAAGGGAGCATGTCAATCTTTGATGTTAAAAGATGATGAGATACGTAATTCACAAGAAATGTTGACAGAAAACTTGGTAATATGTAGTAATCTTGGTGAGGCAGAAACTGTTCTACTACATAAAGTGAGGTTGATATGTCTGGTGAAAAGTGGAGAAGAGGCATTAGAAATATTGGAGGAACTCTTGGCTCAATGAATAAGACTTGTGTTTGGTAATGATATATCTGGATAACGGGTTGGAGCCCTTTCTAATGTCCTTGAAAAGCAGCTGAAACATCAGACAACTGAGGTATTACAGGAAGTACGTCCTTGTTTTTTTTTAAATATGACTATAAGATAGTAAGTTCACAATGCTTTAGGTTGAAGCAGGAAGAGAAATCAAAGAATACAGTAAGGGAGTTGAAGCACAATTATCAGAGAGCAAGTTTTATACAATTGTTGAGGCAAAAACAGGAATAGGTGGAGGAAAGTGTGGCATTTTATTTGTTCAGAGAAATTAGCTGAAATAAAACAGAAACATGAAGGCAAAAAGCAGTTGTCTCGAAAACCATACACAGAAAAAGAACATGAATGTATCCCAGAATATCGTAATCTTAAAAGTAGCATTTTCAGGAGGAAATGGAGACCATCACATATTCAAGTGGATGAGAAATTGGCAGATACACAAAGTTGAATTGCCAGTAAATTGTAGAAAATAGATGTTGCAAAAAACCCACGAATTGCCATTTAGAGATCTAGACTAACTTTTAAAATATATATTGAGGGTGCCTGGTCTGGCCCATAGCATACCACATTACTTTAGACCCAGCCTTGGTATCAGAAACCTGATTCTTCGTGCTACTTTCACCTAAGAATTTATCATCCCGTATATTTTCGAAAATTCCATACTTGTTTGAGATGGGGAGAGCCAGAGGTGATTGCTGCATTAACTGCCTCTGTCTCCTATATTTACCAGCGGTAAAACATCTACCGGATTGTATCAGCACGTTTTTGTACCTTCCCGAATTTTCCACGCATCGCACCCCTGGCTCCTCCAAATTCGTTATTGCCAGTTCTACTGATCCATGTGATCTCATATGATTAGTAAAGAACCGGACTTTCCATAGACATGATCATCAGGACTATTGAAAATTACCAACCATTCCCTCCCCAAAATCAGGATGTCATTCTTTTGAAGGGCATGTTTATACGTTAATCTACAGCCTCAGAAAGTAGAAATTTTACTTCTGTGAAGACACTGGTCTAGGGTAATCAGATGGTGCAAAATTAGCAACCTCTCTGAAGGTCAGAATCAAAAATAACTGACGACTAACTTCAGAAAGAAATGAGGAGAACGCGCCCCCAGCTACACCAATAGAGTAGAAGTTAAGAGATTTGAGAAGGTCACGTTTCTAGGAGTAACAATAACTGACAACATTTCCTGTACTCCCCATGTAACTGCAACCATCTAGAAGGGACATTAACGCCTCTGATTCCTCGGGTAGCTCAAGAAATTTGAAATGTCTTCAACAACTTTTAAAGATGCATTACAGAAAGCATATTGTTCAGGTTTTCAACCACCTGGTTGGGCAACTGCTCTGCCCATAACCTTAACAAACTACAGAACGCTGTGTCAACTACAGAGACAATCATTCAAGCCAACTGCCCATCCATGGACTCTACTTAGACGTCTCATTACCGCAGAAAAGGCCCCAAAATTATCAAAGATACATTCCACTTCAGTAATGGTGTCCTGCAACTTCTTCCGTCAGGCAGAAAAGTCAGAAGCTTGAATACATGCATCCACACATTCAAGAACTACCTATTCCCTGCCGTTATTAAAGTGCTGAACATACGCGCTAACTTCAAGTAAATCTGATCTTGTGAATGTTGATCTTGCCTAGCACACGGCCTTTGTGGTGTAACCTGTATGCTTTACTCTATCCAATTTTCTCTTTCATTTTATGATCCACATGTCATTGCGTACTGTGATCTACCTATACTGCTCTCAACCAAAACTTTTTACTGTATGTAGATAATCGTTAACAAAAATGAAGTCAAATCAAATTGGAAAGCTTATTCTATTCTGATACAGCTGGTGTTTGTATAAATTACGTATCCACATCCTTTCAGGCCAAAGAACCCAGCACAGTACTATTTACTTTGGAACCACGAGGCAGCTCTCCATCTCACACAGCTGTCTCCTTGTGTGCATACGTTAGCACACAGCTTTCAGGAAGTATGTTTTCATTTTTAAAGAAATAACATTCAACACCTCAGGGAATTCCAGGACTCATTTCTCACTGTCTGTTAATTTGTTTCAGCCTACCTTTTCACTCCCAGCACTTTGAGTGAACTCTCCAGTCAATCACAATGTCCCTTTGTTCCTGCATCATGAACTGCAGCATCACTTCCGTCAACATGCTTTCTCACTCACCTTTCTGGTTCTATTATGTATTCTACTTTCAAAATATTCTATTACTATTTTAGAGCAAAAGAAACAGACTCAAATCATATCAAGGAGATAGCCGAGAAGCTGTTTTCCTTAGTCGAAGGCAAGTGTATATCCCTGCATTGCTGATGTGACTGAATTGGGTAAACTTGAAGGCTTTAAAGAAAATGCTTTCTCTTCAATTAAAATACACCACAATTAAAATACAAACAATAAGGATGAGTTAGAATAAATTTCACTCGTTGAAATTCTTAAGAAAATAATGTATCTTACGTACTACTTATTAACTGTTACAAACCAACAGCATCTCATAAACACACACTTGGCAAAGACAAATTCAACAAACAGAGTTCCCTAACTTGTCATCTCCTCCAGTCCAGGGGAAAGGAAAAACTCAAAGAACGTATGTAGAAGAAAATAGATATCGCACAAGATTTTTTCAGCAGCAGAGAAAGAGTAAGCTGCGTCTTGCAGGTTCCTCTAAAACTCCAGCTTTAACAAATGAAAGCTAAACTAAAATCCTGTATCTGTGAAGCCCGACTCCTCTCACTCATACTTGTTTCTTCTTCTTTAAAAATAACACAAAGTTATTTACTCAGTTTTACATAAAGCAGACATATCTCCACGAGGTTTACAACAATTGTTTTCAATGGAAACGGGGCAGAACAAAACGTTTTTAAATGCATACCTTGTCACACCGCCTACGATCAAATAAGACTGAACCATTAATATACAAAGATGCCTTCATTTTCAAAATCTTTAATTTTGTGTTATCACTATACTCTAAATATATACATTACGTTAAACCTAAACATGCAAAACCTCAATACATGTCCATGTAAATTCATGCACACTTCAGTCTTCATTCATCAATATATTGACACTGTATCAGTTATGTTTTCTCACCATGCCACATCAGCATTTTCAAATTGAAGGCTCGAACAATAACATAAACAACCTATTTTAAAAACCCTTTTTAAACGGTGTTTGTGAAGGCCTTATGATCAGACATACAACAGTTTCGGATACACACTGGCAAAACAAATGCTGCAACAGCAACTTCAAACGCTAAGTCTCTTTCTCAATAGTGGAACATTTCTGTTGATGAACATTTAACTTTCAGGACAAATATCTAATAAGTCTTTTTACAGTCTCATTGACTTCTTGTTAGTGTACAGCACCAACAATCACATCACTCACGTTGATAGCTATATTGTATAGCTCGTTAACACTGCAGTGGTGGTCAACACTGTCAAATGCTTCCTTGCAATCTTTTGAAAGTATTTGCACTTCCTCACCAGTTCAGTCAGTAGAGCAACCACACAGTTAAAATTTAATTTTCAATTAGTCCCTGCAATTATAGTGCTTTGCTTTTATCGATGGAAAACTCCGCGGTACGCTGTGCTTTCACGTCCTGTGGGGCCATCCATCCATCTCAAGTGGTTTGGCCTAGGAACCTAAATTGCGCTTTTGAAACTCACTCAGTGATCGAGTGAACCACGCATCTCACTATGCCCGTCTCCCTAAGTCGATTGGGGAATGCTGCTAGATGTTTTAAGTGGTCCTCCCAAGTCTGAATAAATATCGTCATATCGTCTATGTAGTTCACACAACTGGGTAATCTTGAAATGACCTTACTGGTTACTGTTTGAAAATTACTTGTTGCACTCTTCACAATAAATGGCATGACTTCAACTTGGTAAATTCAGTTCAGTGGACTTTGAAATTTAATTTGTGTCCTCTGAATCTTCTGAGTAAGTCCAATTCAGTAAAGTAAGTTGTTTGTCCTACATTCTCAGTACAGTCTTCCAAACATGCACGAGAATGCTTAACTCCATTGACGTTGCGACAGTGCACACATAATCGTTGGATATCATGTGGTTTTGTCACTCTACTGACTGACCTGTTGAAGAAATTAACAAAATTTCAATGGACAGTGGATTTGCAAGAGGCACTTTATAGCCTGAAACTGGCGTTGACCACTGCTCCAGTGCTGACAATATGGAACTATTTTTAACAGACAAATTGTAGTGATTGATGGGGGTATTGGCGCAGTACACTACTCTTTATATCTGCTCCAATCACTGCAATTCACTTCAATTATGTCGTCTCTGCACATGCGTTTGAACTCTTTTGAAACCGTGCAACCTTTAGTAGGTTAAACCTGTAAGAATGCAACTTATTTAGAAAAGAATGTCCTATACCTACACCATTCGTATTCAATTTAGTCCCTCCCAGATTATTCCCACATTTCGCACAACGCAATTTTAAAAACTCTTTCAGATCGTTCTAATTTTCTTCCTGAAGATAACAAAAAAAAATCCCATTTCCTCAGAACGTCCTCATTGTTTAATTTATTGTGAGGAATGAGAATCATCTGAATGTTGTTCTTCACTGTGTTGTAAGCAGTAATACCATCTCCTTTTGCCTTCCTTCACTATCTAAGTACTATTTCAGCATCATCATATGGCAGACTCTGTGAATTTTCCTTCTATCTGCTCTTCTCATTAAATAATTCAGCTCACTTAATTTCGCTTCGAACCTTGCCATTAAAGGTTCACCTACCACTGGTCATATCGTTAACACCTCTTTCCCACTGACAAAGTTATGAATTTTCGATCGCTTGTCTACATCCTGTTTCATGACATGCTGTGATACTTTCAAATGCAGGCTAGCCAACTCATCCACTCCATTTAAACACTTCACAAAACTTGGCCCATAGTTCAAATATATAGTCTCTGAACTCACTCAGACGAATTTTCGTGAGTGAAACTCACTGGTCCTCTCATCTCATGTCTAAAGAATAGTTCAAATGGAACGAAGTTAGTTGATTCACTAGGTAAACACATAATTGGAAATAAAAGTGCAGATGGGATTTCTTTACACAGTCCATTTGTTGGAGTTGTCTAATGGCCCACAGCATGGACTTAACACTTTATGATACAATTTTAATTCTCCTTGTCATTCTGGATGATAAATGAAAGAAAAACAGAGAAAATAGTTGATTGAGAAGGGTATTCGACCCGTTGAGCCTAAAACACCATTCAATGTGGTTATGTGTGATCATGCATTTCAATATCCCATTTCTGCTTTCTCTCCATAGACTTTGATCAATTGAGCCACAAGGGCCTCGTCTGGCTCCCTCTTGAATTCATCTCGAGAACTTGACCCAACAGCTCTCTGTGGCAGAGAATTCCATAGATTCACAACTCTCTGAGTGACGAAATCCTTCCTCATTTCGGTACAGAATGGTGTGCACTTTTTTTTGTAGACTGAAACTTGTAATTATGGACCGTCCCAACACTGGGAACATTTTCTCACACACCTAACCTGTTCAGTCCCATCAGAATTATAAATGTTTCTGTGAGATTTCCCCTCATTCTACTAAATTCCAGCGAGTACACATCCAGTCGATACAACCTTTATTCAGATGTCGGCCCTGCCATCCCGAGAACCAGTCTGGTGAACCTTTGCTGGCCTCCCTCAATATTAAAACTCTCCTTCCTCAGTCTGACAAGCTAACGCAGCACACAACAATCAAGGTTTTCTCTCAACAAGGAACTGTACTCAGCTCATTTTAGTGGGTTTGTTCCTAAGCTATCCATAACTTGCTTGAATAATGTTGATGAAAATCATAACCCTTGATTTGCATTTTTTTCTTGCAGATAGTCCGTATTAAGTAATAAAAAGTGAGTAACTTTCTTTACAATTCTTTTAGTCATGAAATTGCTTTTTGGAATGACCTCTGCACATAGAGTAAATACACTCATTCTGGTCAACAAATGCTGATCCCACTTTTGTTTGGGGGTGGGGTCATACGCAATATAAAAGACACTTGTAAAAGTTTCTACAAATGCTGGGATGGGTATTAAGAAGTTTTCCTGCTACCGTACATTTGTGATATGTGTGTGGCAAGATTCAATCATGTCTTTATGCAGTCCAGGTCAATGAGGTGTGTTTGTATCTTGGTTTGAGTTTTCCTTCATTCCAAATTAGTTTCTACTGGTCACTCATGTGCTACCACAACCCCTCTTTTCTGTAGCTCACTGGTAATACATCGTTATGAACTTCTGCCAATTTTCCATCAGCCTGAATATTTAATGGTCTCCATTTTCTCATCAAGACTTCATGTTTAAGACTCTATCTTTCTGGAACATACTCAGATTTGTCTTCGTTGTCTGCATTTTGATACAACCACTTTATTTTTCACTTTTCTGTTGTAATTCAACTGATGTCTTTGAATGAAGAACACCAACTTTTCCATCCATCTGTTCTTGTTTTTTTTCCCTCGACTATTTGATCAAACATTGATTCTGATAATTAAAATACAATTTCCTTATCCTTAATTCTTGATTTCTCCCCAGTTATATAATGTGCCTTTGTGAGTCTATTACTGGTTAAAGCACAGCAGGTCAGGCAGCTTCCAAGGAACAGGAAATTCGACGTTTCGGGCCAGAGCCCTTCATCAGGAATAAAGGCAGTGAGCCTGAAGCGTGGAGAGATAAGCCGGAGGAGTCCACTCTTCAGGCTCACTGCCTTTATTCCTGATGAAGGGCTTTTGCCCGAAAAGTCGATTTCGCTGCACTTTGGATGCTGCCTGAACTGCTGTGCTCTTCCAGCACCACTGATCCAGAACACTCAAATCTGTGATCCAGTTATAATAGTTTTGAGCATAAATTGCATATCCACAGCTGAGGATGTCTATCTTACGCCTACCATCACGTCACTAATGTCACTTGACTCTCCAGCTTCATTTTGTATAACTTATAGTACTCTTCTCATCATGAATGCTACTTTTTTCTCATATAACCGCTTCTGAATTGCATATCTCCTTATCTCTCGCCATCAAAGATTAACTTACTCCCTTATGTTTTGAAATCTTGAATTCTTTACCTGCTCCTTCTGGTACATATGAGTACACCTCACCCACGAAATTTAAATTCTCTGAAGAGATCTGCTACTTTTTTTCTAAATCAACCACTGACCAGGTTGTACATTCTTTTGCATCTCTTTTGCTTCATTCGGTGCTTTCCTTTACCACGTTAACAAAATCCGCCAGTTTATCCTGTTTTATCATATAAATTTTTCCCAGTGTTTTTTTTCAATCTTCCAGCATGATAGGCTCATGTGGTTTATTTTATTGCAATTATAACACTTGAAGCCTTGATTTCACGCCCCTTATGATATTCTTTTCTTTTATCCTTACTATCTTTACTGTCTTCAATGAGAACGTCTTTACCACGATGTCATTAGGAGTTCTCTTTTTGTAAATTTCTATCTCTTACAGATTGAATTTGATGTCAGAAACCACTCTTTGATTTTTGAACTGACTCAAAATTGACCGCCATTTCAGCTCCTAATCTTGCTGCTTTTACTCTCTGCTTTTCCACATTGACTTGCCTTACTTCAGGAAGTGGATTTTTCATTTTTTCATTTCAAATCGTCCTACACTTTTCAGTTCAATTTCCGAAGTTCAAAAGTTCATTCTTTCTCACTTTCTTCTCTCTATTTATCACGTTCACCCTCTTTATATTTTTCTTCCGCTAGGAGTATTTTTTTTTCCTTTGCTTTTGTTTTGAATCGCAACTCAAACTGTTTCATTCATGTTCATGTTCAAGTCGTTTAATGAACTATATCCAATGATTCCCATTACATTTTTGGCAATTTTAAATGCTAAACTATTGCTGCAAATATCTTAACTTTTCTCTTGTTCCAAGAAACCAAAAATTCATCTTGTCTAGCAATTCTGAAAGCTTTGCCTTCCTCATCTGCTCTAAACTACTCAAGTGGCGAGTTCCACACATAGTAAACATTTAGTCTCTTAAAGAGACATTGCAACATATCCCATTTCAACCAACAGAATGCAAGACCTGAAATGAGAACATCAAGACTGACCACTGTCCATTTCTGAGTCCACTAATGCGAAAAACAAACAGGATTTAAATATGCTGATCCTGGGCAAGCCGCCCATTTTTTTTATAGGACAATCTAAACATCTAGATATGCTAGACACTAACTTTTGTCTCATTCAAACCAAATAAAGGAACTTGCCTGACATATGATTTATTTCGTCAAAATGTTAAGCCTTACACAAAGTATACTTCATTCTTACATCACTGTTTTTTTTAATTGGTATAACTTTAAGTACGGAACAAAATTGAAATATGGAGCAAAATAATATACAATTGTTCATCAATGTTGCAATATAGCAGCATCCCGTAAACACTCCTTTGACAAATGCTAATTCAGAAAAATAGATTTCCTTCACTTGTGATCTACTGCAGTGCCGGTGAAAGGAAATGAATGGAAGAATGCATCGAGCAGCAGAAAGTAAACTGAAGCTTTCAGTTGAAACAGCTGAAAGGCAAATTAAAACCTGGGTCTGTGTGATCATAACTACACCCAATCATGCTTCTATTGTTAGTTTAAAAAAAATCAAAATGCTATTTACTCTGATTTCCACGGAGCACGCAACTCTTCAACAGGTTTACCACACTTGTTTTCAAGAGAAACATGACAGAACAGATCCTTCTTCAAGTCTCATCTCGTCACACCAAAACTAATTCTTGCTCACTTGGGTCATCTTGTCTCCCCGGCTTGCACGGCCTACCCCCACAGCTGATCCTTTTCCGAATGATTGCAAATGACCATCCCGTATCTTACATGGACACAGTTTAATGAATGGAAACCTGGAAACATTATAGTAGTTCGAGCGCCTCAAAGATATCGTTCCTGAAACAGTGTTGCATTTTTGAGTGTTCTTGCACAGATACATCAAGCATACTCATATCATCTTCGCCATCATTGGATTTTCAGTACAATGAAATTTGAAGATTCGGTGTTTGAAACATCTATGTTATTCATTCGTCCAATCCCGACTTTACAAATAATTGGCAAAAATAGATATTGCTGGCAATCATCAGCTGATCAAGCATGAATAATCGAGAGAAATTAGAGTTAATGTATCAGGTCGAGCGACCCATCCTGAGAACAAATAACTGATCATATAACCACGTGTACAACATGAAAAAACATGAACAAGTCCATCCTCCCTAACTTTTATCTTAGCCTGCTGGACATACTTTCCTCATTCCTGAGGAAGGGCTCATGTCTGAAACGTGAATTCTCCTGCTCTTTGGATGCTGCCTGACCTGCTGCGCTTTTCCAGCCATACATTTTGAGCTCTGGTCTCCAGCATCTGCAGTCCTCACTTTCTCCTCTCGATGATATCAATCTGCTTCAACGCATTCTTGACAATACACATCCCAATCCTTTTTGTACTGGTAAGACTCAGCTCACTTCACTATTTGGCAAGTGAAGAAAACGATTCACTCAGTAACCTAATTATTTTAGTATTCTTATCCTCGCCAGTATAGTAATTAATACCCATGACACAATTTGATGGGACCCCAAAACAGGTTTGTACAGTTCAAAGGTTAATAGTACAACTTAATGCTGTATTTCATTAAAATGATCTCACTGTAAAAATGTTAGAAAATCACCCACTCACAAAACGTACATACATGACGTCCAATTCTAATGAAAATCCACCACCCCCCGCTCCCACCCTTTACCGGTGCAGTTAAGAAAATGTTTCTACATACTATGATTCTGGTGACATATCTCTCTGAGGGGTAATATTCAGACTCACCCATCTTAACCCAATATCGTCTAACTGTAAAATTATCACTCTTCATATTGGGCAACTAAACAATCCGTGATATGTATGAAGACATTTCAACATGCATTGTTGTGAGAAAAGGGGCAAGGTCAAATCTCAAGCTGCGTGTTTATTTACTTGAGACAATACTCCTTTCAGCATTTACTCCCAAACAGTGTACAGCAGGCATATCAGCATTCGCTCTGTGCTTTCTCTTCAACAGTACTTCTTTCCTTCAGTGCACACCAGTGAACTAATTTAGAAAATGAAAAGCTCACACACTGTTAAAGGGCAGCAAGATCTTTCAGTGTTTAGCATTGCTGCCTCACAGTACCAGGGACCTAGGTTGGATTCTTGCCTTGCGTGACTGTCTTTGTGATTTTGCACATTCTCTCCACTGTCTACTTGGGATCGCTCTGGGTGTTCATGTTTATCCTACAGTCTTCCTCCCACAGTCCAAAGATGTTCAGATCACATGAATTGGCCAAATTGCCCGTAGTGTGAGATGAATTAGTCAGAGGGAAAAAGGTCTGGGTGGGTTACCCACAGGTCGTTGTGGACCTGTTGGGCCTAAGGGGCTGTTTAGACGCCGTAGGAAATCTAATGAATCTAAGCTAACCCAATCTAATCTAATCTAAATATGTGCAGGATAGGTGGATTGGCCATGCGAAATTGAGTCAAGATTAGAGTGGTTCTGGAAAAGCACAATAGGTCAGGCAGCATCCGAGGAACAGAAAATTCGACCTTTCAGAATGACCTCAATCCTGATGAAAGGCTGTTGCCTGAAACGTTGACTTCCTGCTACTTTGATGCTGCCTGACCTGCTGTGCTTTTCCAGCACCACTCTAACCTTGACTCTGATTTCCAGCATCTGCAGTCCTCACTTTCGTGATGTGGAATTGACCATAGTATCTAAGGATGTGCGGGGATTTTGATTAACTGTGCGAAGTGCAGAATGGCAGGTTTGGACACGAGGATACATTTGCGTGGGATGTATTTTGGATGGTCGTTGTGGACTCAATAGGCCAAGTCGCCTGCTTCCACAAGGTAAGGATTCCATGACATAATTGTGTAATAAGCTTCACTGCATTGAATAATGGAACACTTGAACTTTACATGTTAGGTCCTGGAAGGACAATCTGCTTCCAGGACCTATCTTTAGGCAGCGTGCTATAATGGCCAATATAAACTGTTGTTCATGTAGAACATCTCATGCTCACAGAGCATCCCCCTTTAAGATCATCCTTTTCCAATTGGAGAAAATCAATGCATTTGAGTTTCATTCCATTTCACTGGTAGAAGATACTCCAGTTAACTCATAGGAAACATTTCAGAACATTTAGCACCTCAAGCTCTCTCCCCGTACTAACTCACTCATTATGGAATGTTACCAGGTAGTAATGTAAGCTAAACCATATTAACTTCACAAAGAAGTGATATCAAAATATTTCATCACCATCAAAGCTATTCGATTATTCTTAATCATAAGTTAGAAATGAGCAATAACTGTTAGTTTATCCAGCAACACACAAATTCCAGAAAAAAAAACGTGTCTGAAGTGGTCACCACTCTCTTGTGAAAGACTGTTTTGACTGACGTTCTACTTCATCAGTAGCATTACGCATTTTTAATCCTGACACTTCTTCCCAGTTTCCAGTATATCATCCTGACATGTTCTCTCCACCATTCATGCAATTTCGATTTTTCAGGCAGAGATACAAATCCGTTTTAAAAGTATCTGTAATTGCTCCCAGCCTAACGTTTAAGCAAATTAATTTCAGTTCAGTGCATCTTGATATATAAAAGGCTCTTTTCATTATCCATTTAAAATTTCAATCCAACATCTTGCATCGTCTTCAATGTCTTGATTATTGTAATTAACAACCCGATGGAATAATTGTCTTTGCTTATCGAAACCACCCAATTACCCTCGAAATTTGATTCTGTTATTCACGGAGATTTATCTATCCAACAAGTCACTGGAGAATAGAGTGAGGTGGAGCTTAGATTTTCACAGGAAATTGTGTTGTTGCAATGAGATAGTAACACGTTTAATCAGATGGTGCACAGAACTTGTCTTCACAGCTGACGTTGGACTGGAACTCCATTCACAGAGTGGCCATCTGTCAAATAGCAGGATCATGCTGCGTGAAGCCTATTATCTCATCTGGATGTTTCAACTGTCAGCAGGTTAGTCAAAATCATACTGCGAGTGGAGCAATACGTTGTTAAACTAGTCCGCACACTCCCCCATCTGGCTTAGAAATTCAGAGGCCTGAACCATGAGGTTATGTTACAGCTGTACAAAACTCTGGTGTGGCTGCACTTGGAGTATTGTACAGTTATGCTCACCACATTAAGAGAAGAATGTGGAAGCTTTGGAAAGGGTGCAGAGGAGATATACTAGGATGTTGCCTGGTATGGAGGGAAGGTCTTACGAGGAAAGGCTGACGGACTTGAGGCTGTTTTCGTTAGAGATAAGAAGGTTGAGAGGTGACTTAATTGACACATGTAAGGTAATCAGAAGGTTAGATAGGGTGGACGGTGAGCACCAGGGGGCATAGCTTTAAATTGAGGGGGGATATTTATAGGACAGATGTCAGAGGTAGTTTCTTTACTCAGAGAGTAGTAAGGGTATGGAATGCTGTGCCTGAAACAGTAGTAGATTCGCCAACTTTACGTACGTTTAAGCCCGCATTGGACAAGCATATGGACGTTCATGGAATAGTGTAGGTTAGATGGGCTTCAGGTTGGTATGACAGGTCGGCGCAACATCGAGGCCGAAGGGCCTGTACTGCGCTGCAATGTTGTATGATTGTCATTTATCATTTCGTCAAGGTCCTGTAGTTTTAAATCAAGGGTGATATGCCACCTCTCATTTTACAAGGTTTTATAAAATTTATAATGATCACATTATATTAAACAGAAATATCCTCTTAAGTCTAGGACAACTATCACAGTACCCTCTTCAACGAAACGCAGGTTTTGCATCAAAACGTCAGTATGAGACAATTTGAAAAGATCATACGTACTGGCCACCACCACATTGTTGTTATTAGATTTTTCTTCGCTCAACATTCCAGTCTGAATTTTAATAGTGACGAGACACTAAAGTAAGCTTATGTATTTGTTTAAATGTTCAGAAATTTCTTTCTGGATTGTGACAGCGTCTATGTTAATGCTAACGCTTTGTTCTAATGGACTGTGTCAGAAAGTTGAATCGTGTCCACTTTATATTCGACAGGCATTTTGGCTTCCAAAGTTGAATAGTCCTCTTCCATGATATCGATCGCAGAAGGTGATTTGGAGACATTACGATGTACGTTGAAGGATACTGACTATACACAAATGTATTGGTACAGACAGCGACAAGGCCAGGCAATAGAAGCCTTATTCTACTCTGCTGGAACAGCAGCTGTGACAAATTATACATCTGAGTCTTACCAAGCCAAAAGACCCAGCCAAACATTGTTTACATTAGAACTAAAAGGCGCCTCTCCATCTGACACAGCTGTTTATTTCTGTGCATGCAGTATCACACAGTGTTTGAGAAAGTGTATTTGCATCTACAAAAACCAACAGCCGATCGCAGGGGCGTTCGAACTAATTTCTTATCAATAGGTAGGGACAGACGATTAATATTCAGGGCACATTTCTCTACGAAGGCAGATGAGTGCACTATCTGGCAGTGGAAGAACCAGATTTACTAAGCAAATTCTCATTCTCTCCAGCACAGAAAGTAATGATTCAAGAACGAGTCTGAAAGATCCTCCAAAACAGCGAATTGCATTCATATCAGATTTTCTGCACACAATGCTGGGTATAATGAAATGAAATTCATGATTAAAGTGATTAGACATCATTGTTCAAAAACTCGCGATAATTTCTCTCTGTTGTGATGCACTCCCTTCTTCTGAATTTTATATCCCCTTTGTACAAACTGAGATTCATTGCGCAAATTTGACTGACAGATTCAAAGCCAATTTTGCCTCTTCTTTCTCGATCTGGTCGATAGGTAAATCCAGTTACAGAACATTGCTCTTCGTCCTTAATCTTTTACTGAAATTGGCAAGTAAACCATTCATTGACATTAAGGATGAGTCTCACCACAGTCCAATTCCACAATTAAGCAGAAATGCAGGATCAACGCTCCAACTATGGTTTCTTTTTTTGAGCGAAGACTTTTTTCCACCTCACATGTTAAATAAGAGTGCAGCACTCGCCCTTTGTTGTTTCTCTGACAGTACACTTGTCCTCCAGCCCACCAAATGAATTAATTTGAAGAAACACACAGACACATATGTTTGGAATAAGCCCCTCTCCATGAAACAATGGAGCACTTTGACCTAAGAATATTGCATGTTCCGCACAACCACAGTTTCCTATAGAACAGAAGACGACCTTCCGGATATTCATGTCAATATCAAATGTGAGATTGGTTCAGCACAATTCCTTGTACACTTTCAACACACTCCCAGTCTTGTCTTCCCGCTGACAGTGTATAAAGTTCTTTTAACATTGTCATTGATATTAATGTCCAGTATGGCATTTGACATTTTGAAATGTATCACTTAAAAACCTCTTATCGGTGATCAGAAATCTGAAATTTTGTTTCAGAAGCATGCATCTTCTTCATTGCTGCTCTTCTGGTAAGGAAATCTTCCTTCCTGGTCAGGTCTGGAGGACAAAGAATTATCTAACTCAACAAGTCCACAATAACCCTCCGAAGATTTGGCCAGTTCATCTAACCTGCATGTCTTTGGGTCGTGAGAGGAAACTGGTGAAGTCAGGGGAAACCCACGCAGACACAGGAAGAATGTGTAAACTCCACAACGACATTTGCCTAATGCTGGAATCGAACACAGTCTCCTGGAACTGTGAGGCAACGGAGCTAACTACAGAGCCACTGTGCCAACACAATAGTGCTGACACGGAAGTGCTCTCTGAAAGGGCCTAACAAATCTTTAAACGAACTGTTCCATATTAGAGCCAGTGGATTAAAGAAGGCGTTTTTCCACCATCTTATCAAGGAAACTTCCACGTGGGCAATACACTGTTTCTCAGGTAGAAACACCTACATACAATGAAACAAGTGGTCACTACTCTTTTGTGAAAGATTGCTACTCACTAAATTCTCTGCTTTAGTAGTGTATGTTTGTTTTTATTGTCCTGAGATATTGCTCTTGTACCGATGCATCTCTCTGCATCTTGCCCAGGTCCTCATTCCAACCAGGTTTTGTTTCTCGTATTTCTGGAAATGGGATTGAAAAAATTGACTTAATTCCGTTTAGACGAGACTTTCAGACAGTGCATTTCAGATCAGAACAGATCGACATGCACATATATCTCCTTAGTTCCCATTTTCACTTTCACTCAATAATCTTCCTCAACTTCCACGTCTGGACTATTGTTACTGACAACATAATGGAAAAAAATTGCCTTTGGTTATCAAAACTATCTTGTTTCTCATAAGGTATGAGCCCTGCTATTATCACTGCCATGACATCTATCAATACAATGAGGCAGCAAGTAGCACAGTGAGATAGAGCGTATGATTTATAGCAAATTAAATTATGCCAATGAGACCGCAACTGGATGTGGTGTATGTAGTCAGATGGAGCAGAGGGACTGCCTTTACAGTTGTCGTTGGACTGCATTCCAATCACAGACGGAGCGAGTGTGAAATGATAGGATCATGTTGCATGAAATCTATTGCTTCTTTTGAATATTCTCATTGTCCCCAGCTTAGTCAAAGTCAAGCCTGAATGGAACAATATTTTGTTAAATGAACCGCATTTCATTCGTCAGTGTGCTCAAATCTGGGTGAGAAAGTCTTAGGCCTGACTCTCACTTCAGATCCTGGAGCTGGACATCAAGGCTGACACTTCATGCAATACTAATGAGGGAGTTTTCACTTTTCCAACGTTAAACAAAACTGTCTTCTTCATTTGTAGGCAATGAATGCAATGCCCTCTTCAGAGGAAAACACGTCCTCAGTTTAAATTTCATCCTCAGGCTTCTTGGAAAAACATGCACTGGACATTTTAACAGTCCTGTTATTTTTTTTTGCGTGCTTTCCAGGAAAAGGACGACAAGACATTCAAATAAATTTATTTTATTTCTTTTTAATGCATTGAAATATTTTCTGGATTGTGAGACGGTTTGTGTCATTGCAAAGCCTTTCTGTAAATCCACCCCTTGTTCTATTGAATGATTGTCAGAAATTAGCATGAATTTCACTTTACTTTATGAACTTCTTACGTGAAGCAGAGTCCTTCCATCCGGTCAATTTCAGGAAGATGCACAGTAAAAGAGAGATGCCATCCTCAAATGTTCTGATACAAACAGTATCCCATCCGGTAAATATATGCTTTATTCTTGTCTGCTGGGCAAGGAATTGTTGCACATTACATGTCTGATTCTTTCAAGGCCAGTAGAATCAGTGAGACATAGTTCACTTTCGAACTCAAAGGTCCCGCAATATCTCATCCAGCTGTTTAAGTATGTGCATTTTATAGTGCCCAGGCTTTGAAAAAGTGTTGTTAAAGCTGCAAAAAACTGATGTCCAATAAGGGTTCACTCTGGAAACATTTCCCACCAGCAGTGATCAATCTTCATGGTACATTTTCTGTGACGAGAATCAGGATCAGAGAGTGGGGAGGACAGAAGATGGAATCGGCCAATAGCTTCACTTAAAGCTGAACTCTCCAGGCAATCAATTTCAAACCCCGAGCCATTTTCTTCCTCGACTTATAAACTGGAGAAACCTTTCGCTTTACATAATTATTCGATCATCTTTGTGTTAGGAATGTGTAGGGGTAATGTACTTATAAGAGAGTTGAAATGCTTGCAAACTCCTGAAACAACACATATTGATCTGAACAAGGTGATAATGTTACCACTAGTGTGCTGCAAGGATCTGTTTTGGGGCCACTGCTAGTTTATCATTTTTGTAAATGATCTGGAGGTGGGCGTGCAAGATGGGTGAGTAAAATTACAGATGTCATTAAGGTAGACAGAGTTGTGGATGATGCCAAAAGATATTGTGGGTTACACAGGGACCGAGATAAGATGCAGAGCTCGGTCCAGAAGTGGCAAATGGAGTTTAATGTGGAAAAGTGCGAGATAGTTCACTTTGGAAGAATAACAGGAATGCAGAGTACTGGGCTAATGGGAAAGTTTTTGGCAATTTAAATGAAAAGGGAGATCTTGGTGCCCAGGTGCATAAATCCCTGAAAGTTGCCACCAAGGTTGATAGGGTTGTTAAGAAGGCATGTGGTGTGTTGGTGTTTAGTGGTAGGGGGACTGATTTTTGGAACCATGAGGTCATGCTTCAGCTATACAAGGCACCGGTATGGCTGTACCTGGATTATTGCATGCAGTTCTGGTCATCTAATTATAAAGCGGATGTGAAAGCTTTGGAAAAAGTTCAGAGGCAATTTTCTAGGACGTTGCCTGGTATGGAACGTCTTACGAGGAAAGGTTGAGGGAATCGAGGGTATTTTTATTGGAGAGAAGACGATTGAGAAGTGACTTAATGAAATATATAAGATAATGAGAGGTTTAGATAGGTTGGTCAGTGAGAACATTTTTCCTCAGGCGGTGAAGAGTAACACGAGGGGACATAGCATTAAATGAAGGCGTGATAAAGTTAGAACAAATATCAGGGATTGTTTGTTTACTCAGCGAGAGGAGGGGCGTGGAATAACCTACTTGCAACAAGAGCAGAATCGCCAAAGTTAAGGGAAGTTAAATGTGCATTTGACATACATATGGATAATAATGGAATGGTGCAGGTCAGATTGGCAAGACATTAATTTCAAGGTCGGTGCAACATCAAGGTCCAAATGCATGTACTGCGTTTTGACGTTCTATTTTCTATGTTCTGTGTTCTATGTAACATATGGTCGGTGCAAATAGAGTAGCTGGGTTGCCATGAGACAAAACAAACAAATTCAAATTCAGACAATAAGTTTAAATTAAGCTCAAAGATGTCAAAATCCACTCAAGTTTGAATTTAGTATTTCGATAACCTTCAAAGAAATGAAATTACCCAATCTTTTAAAAGTTGCATAGTTGTGAATCGTTCAGAGAGAACTGACAAAAGCCAAAAGATGCAGACTCGTTAAAGAGCTCGCCTCGGTGTACAAGTCTGGGGAAGGAGATTGCACAATAAAACATCGAAACTGAACTGCAGAGGGAATCGACAGAGGAAAATCTACAGAGGAAACTCGGCAAAGCTGACTACTTTTGAAACGTTATGTTTTTCGTAAATTGTAATCGAGTTTTTAAAAATCAGATTGGTATTGTAGAGTGGGAGGTAGTAGGTAGGTTTAAGAGAAAATATGTGTAAATAGTTGTCAGTTAACATTCTCTGTTAGACTTAAAGAATAAAGTTGCTAATGTTAGTGACTGGATCATTCTTTGCCTTTTGAATTTTAACCGATTACATCAGGGGATGAATCTTTTCTGTGTTGCTGGGTTACATTAGCAGAGGGCTTTACACCACGTGTTAACAGTGTTGGGACTCGTCCAGGATTTAAACAGATTTAGGCAGTTTTGAATAGATTTGGGGTGTGCAAAAGCCCAGTAGATTTTAAAAAATGCAGTTAGTGTCCTGGATCTTTAAATAAAATGAGGGTGAGACAATTTGTTTAATTTTAGTGACTTCTCGTTGTTCAAATCTAAGTGAGAAAAATACCTCTTAATATTGGTAAAGAGAGTTTTGGATTTGAAGATGATTCTCAAATTTGCCAAGAAAGGTAAATAGGAAAGTAAAAGGCTATACCTTTAGAATTAGCAAAGAAAGTTAAATTTGTGTGTAACGAAGGACAATAGTAAAGCTGAAATTGTAAGGGATTTCCTCAAACATCTAGTGCATTCAAGAAACAGCCAAGTGCAGTAGAGGTGGGAAGAGATGAACGAATTTCCGCTCTTCCTGATCTGTTACCCGAAATTGTGTAACCTGGAGAATAGATGCACAGAAATTTAGCTTTCTCTTCTGTGAGATCAGGTTGGAATGCCAACGCGAGACTGGGGAAGTAACAATGGGAGTGATTGAAAGAGTGTCAGTTCCAGGAATGATTTAAGATTGTCCAAATTCAGAGTGACACCTTTTGTTGTGAATAAAGCCAAGTATGACCAAGAAATTGATGGCTTAAAACAGAAATATCCTGTCATTTTCCCAGACTGTGCTAACCAAATCACATGATAATAACTCACAACACGAAGCAAAAACTAACGAGAAAGATGTTGAATTTAAGATTCAGTTAGCAGACACCTTGTTTGACGTAATGGTGCAGAACAAATCTGAACAGCCAGAGGGTCAGACAGGTGCTTAGTCCTGTAAAGGTAAGGGGCTTGCAACAGCAAGACAAGACGATAAAATATATATGGTTGGACGCATACACAGAAAATGAGGCAGAGAATATTCCTGAGGGTTATTATCTGGAAGAGAGGATCCTAAGACGGAAATGGAGTCCACAGCAGGTTAATGCAGAGGAGAAATGGGCCGACGTGTACAACTGCCAAAAGATGAACAGATGCAGACTCCTAGTTTAAGGGTTGTATGAAAGGTACCTTCTAGTGAAGGAGATTGCACAGCAAAATATCAACAAGAGAGAATCTACAGAGCAAAGTGTGCGGAGAAAACTTAGTAAAGCAGACTGGTTTTTAAACTTTTTTAAAAAATCGTAATTTGGATTTTTAAATTGGAATAGTATTATTGGGTGGAAGGTAAAAGCTAAGCTTAAGAGAAAGGATTTGCAAAGAGTTGTTGGCTAGTATTGTCTGTTAGACTTGATTAATGTAGTTGCTAATTTTTACTTTAAATATAGACTTTCTGAATAGCTCTTTGCCTCTCTAATTTTACCAGGTTCATGCACGGAGTAAATATTTTCTGTGTGGCTGATTGAAATTAGCAGAGGGGTTGACCCACTATCAGAACATTTGCATGTCATTACAAAGCTCTTTCCAGAACCTTCCTTCAGACAGCAGACAGCATGCACTAGGGGTCAATGTAAATAGTTGCTCAGATGGACCATCTCCCTTTCCATTCCTCTCTGATGCTCCCTGAAGGATTCTCTTTGTTCCATTGCTGAAAATGAGTGTCTCTGAGTTTCATTCCATATCCGTCTGGAAGAAGGAACCCTTGTTTTCTCACTGGAAATATTTCAGCATTTTTAGCACCTCAAACACCATGTCATGAATATATTTGATCACTGGCAGAATTATTCCAATATTCATAACCACATTTTCCAAATGGGCAACAACTGTTAGCCCATCCAATAACACCTTTAGCACTGAATAGAATGTAATACGTCATCACCAATCTCTTTTCAAAGACTGTTTCCCCTTAAAGTTTCGCCCTATCAGAGTCTATACGTGTTTATAATCCAGAGACTTCGCCCTCCTCCTCATGCAATCCATCACTCCATGTGCTGTCGCGCTTACTCTGGCTCTTTACATTTTCCGTGCATTGATCCAAATCTATTTTTAAGATTGTGACAAGTTATGGGTCAATGCAAACTCTTCGTTGAAATGCAACCCTTAGTCTGAAAAATTGTTGTCAGAAACGTGAACCAATTCTATTTTGCAATCGACAGTTCTTCTGTCTTCTTACGTGAACCAGTCTCCTTCCATCGTGGCGATTGCAGGTAAAGACCCAAAGACACGAAGATGCACGCTGTAGGCTATTATCTATCCTCAATGTTTTGGTACAGACTGCAATTAGACCGAACAATAAAAGTTTTATTCCACACTGCTGGAACAGGAGTTGGTGCAAATTACACATAAAAAAGATCCAGTCAAACGCTGCATATTTTGGAAAGGGAAGGCACCTTGCTCTCTCATATGACTATCTATTTCTGTACGTGTAGTAAAACATAATGTTTGAGATATTGTCTTTTCAGCGAGAAAGACACATTTCTGTGACGTAGTCACTTCTCATTGCAGTTCAAACCAACAACTAAGCAAAAATGAAGGCATAATACTTAAGCTGTGGAATCACTTACTTGAGTGAAGATTCATTCCCTGACTGTCTGTCATAAAGTAGATCAGCATTTTCTCCGTGTTGCTTCCTTGAAATTGTTTCATTCCATTAGTCCACGCCCAATGATTTCATTTGAAGAAACACAGCGTCACACATTGTTGGAATATGTCTGATGGCATCGAACAGGGGAACACTTTGACCAGAGATTACTGTGTATTTCACAAAAGCACAGGATCGTATAGAATAGATGAGTATGTTCATATTTTATTCGTTAATGTCAGATTTTTCAATGAGGTCAGCATATCTCATTGCATCCTGTAAACACATCCTCCCAAATTGTTTCCTTCGGTCTTTTAAAATGTTTCATTGAAATTCGTTTCAAGTAACTAGTTGAAAATTAAAAAACAAAAATACTTTTCAAAGCTTGATCAAGTCATTATGATCACGACAGTTACATCTATCCATTTCAGTGATGCTCTTTTTGGAAGTAGACTTGCTGCCCTGAACTGTTCCACAATACACGCGGTTCCAGACCCAGAGCAGTAGCGCTGACTCTGAAATGGCCTCTGAATTGACCCAGCAAACCATCTGCTAAACCAGAACAGAATGGAAGGGAAACATTCAAGAAGACATTGATTAATATCTGCACAAGGCGGCTGATGGGCTAATGGAATTGTCATCAGATTGCTGATCCAGATGCTCAGGAATGTTCTGGGGGCCCGCGTTCAAATCGTGCCACGGCAGGCGGTGGAATCTTTGAATTGACAAACTAATGTTCTGGAATTTGGGAGTCTAATGATGATGTCGGATCAATTGTTCTTTTTCGAAAAAAACAAATGGACACTAATGACCTGACCTGGTCTGAATTAAAGATGACTCCAGACCCACCGCAATGTGGTTGCTTCTGAAACGTCCTCTCCCAATTAGACGTGAGCAATAAATGCTGTTGTACTTGTGATGCATAACTACTGTTAATTAATAAATTGAAAACATATCTGGACTGCAATGAAGTTTAGCCCAGTCTGGATAGGAAATAATTAAATCAGCAGTTACGACTGTCTTGTGAAGAATTGTTTCTCCCTGAATTTTTTGGTTTCCCTGTTTAGGTATAAAGTTAAAAATCACGCAACACAAGTTCTTCCAATTAAACCCGTTGGACAATAACCTCGTGTTGCGTGATTTTTAACTTTGTACACTCCAGTCCAACACCGGCATCTTCAAATCATGTTTACTGTTTAGGTATGCACTTGTACACCCTGGATATTACTGCAGCATTCATTCCAAATTTGGCACGACTGCTCAATTCCTCATTTCTACCCTTCCTCTTTCATTTACTTATCCAAATGTGTTTTGCAGTTTGCTGTTATTGCACTCAGGCCACTCTTTCAGACAGTACACTCCAGATCATAAGATCGTCGATGTAGAAAAAGGTCTCATTGACTCCAATTTACACAGGAAACAAAAAATCTTCCATCACCTGCGCTGTCTGGAATCTTGTTAATGACAACCTAATTTAAGAATTGTCTTTGATTATCCAAACTGTCCAGTCCCTCTTAAAATGTGAAGCCTGCTAGCAACACCGCCGTGTCATTTATCATTTCAATACGTCACTGAGAAATATAGCGAGGTGGAGCTTACGTTGCACAGCAAATAGTGTAGGAGCAATGAGATAGCAACCGGATGTGGTGTATTTTACGATAAACTGCCTTCACAGCTGTCAGTGGACTGCACTGAATTCAATGAAGGAGCCAGCACTAAATGAAAGCATCATGCTCCATGAAGTCTTTTGTCTCATCTGGATGTTTGCACTGTACCCAGGTTAGTCAAAGTCACATATTAAATAAACTAATAGATTTTCAAATGAGTTGTAGCTAGCTCGGTAGCACTCGCTGATCTGAGTGAGAAAGTTTGAGTCCCGGCTCTCACTCCTGATCCTGAAACTGGAAGTTAAGGCTAAAGCTCCATGTACAGGTTTTAAGGAAGCTGTGCACTTTTAGAACGTCCATAGTGCACACTTAATGCTGAACAGAACTTTACATTTTAGTTAGACAGAGTGATTACTTGTCAGAGAAAAGCAGTTCCTGCTCCAAAATTTCAAGTTGGATGAACGCTTTAAAAGTGCATGCATACTTATCATTAAACATTCCTGTTAGTGGATCTTCATTCAGTCAAAACAATTAGGATGAAATTGAACAATAACGTGACAATTAAGTTTAAAAAATGCTTGTAACATAGTCTAAAATGATCTTATCTTGTGACAGTATTTTTTTTCTGGTGACCGGGAATGCCCCACTTAAATACAATCGTTGTGCTGATGAATTCTTGTCAGAAATTTGAATTTATTCCGCTTTACATTTTACAGGAAGCCTGGCCTCTTACGTGGAGCAGTCTCCATCGATTGTGTCGATTGCAGGAGGGGACTCGGACACAATAAACTGCATGCTGAAGAAATCAGCTTACAGCTATATGTACTGGTACCGACAGCAACCCAACCGGCCAATAGAAGCTTTATTCTATTCTGCTGGTGAAAATTCAGTTAGAAATTACACATCTGAATCTTATCATGCTAAAAGGCCCAGTGAAACTCTGTTTACTTTGGAACTGAAAGGCGTCTCTCCATCTCACACGGCTGTCTATTTCTGTGCATGTAGTAGTGCACAGTGTTCGAGATATTATCTTTGCAACTACAAAAACCTGTATTCGAGAACAGGGATGTTCAGGTCTCTTTTTCCCACCAACAGGTGGGGACAGACGATTGATGTTCAGAGCACATTTTCTGTGACAAGAGAGAAGACTTCGCTCTCTGTTAGCGAGTGAGCCAGATTTAATGAGTAACTTCACTATACTAGCTTCATTCTCGTCAGGAGAGAGAGTGATGATTCCAGAAACAGTCTGAACGAGCCCCCAAAGAGTCAAACTTTAATTGATGTGCGGATTTCTTGCAGGCAATGCTGTGTTTAAAAAAAAAGGTAATTGACTGTCAAAATGTTTGGAAACCACTTGCTTGCAAAACTATCAAGAATTCTTCCAGCAATTAGTTTACCCTTTTAAGAAACTGAGGTTCAGTTGAAATCTTTGAAAGGCAGATTCAGAGCTTCTTCCATAACATGGTCGAGACCTACCTTCACTCACAAAGCAATATTGTTCACCATTCTCTTTCCACTGAAATGGGCGAGTAATCTACTCAACAACATTCACAGGTGCATCGAATCATAGTCCAATCCTATATTAAGCAAAAATGCAAACACAACTCTCCATTACTTGAAATTCTAATGACCGAAGATTCTTTCACATCATCTGTGAAACATCACAACAGCCGCTCCTGCTCTCATCCTTCTCTGACAGTGCTTGTTCCCTCAGTCCAGCACAGTGAAGTAATTCTAAGAAACGCACAGTCACAAGTTGGTGGCATCAGTCTTTCGTTATGAAACAAGGAAGGACTTTGACACAAGACTGTTACATATTTCACCAAAGTGCAGGACCTATAGAACAGGCTATAACTATAAAGGTGCTCCTGACAACATCATTTCTTCAGATGGGATCAGCACAGTTGTCCGCTGCGATCACATTCTGCCTGTCACATATTCCTGGTGTCAGACTAAAGTGTTCTTTAAAATGCGTCATTGAAATCAGCTTCAAGTAACTAACTGTGCATTAAAAGAAACAGTTCAAATCCTGTTCAACTCAGTGTTATCATGAAAGTGTGTTTAAGTGCTAAATAAATCTCTTTGACTGATACCCTTTTGGGAATGAAATCTGCCATTCCAACCAGGTCTGGAGTCAATGTAACAGTAACAGTAATTCTGACTCTGAAATGGCCCAGCAAACCAACACTTTTGCAAAATGGTGACACGAACAGTAGATCATGAAAATTTTAAAAAATCTCTTAAACAACTCCTCAAGTTCAAAGACAGGTGGGGGAGATGGCCTAGTCTGATGATAGCTGAACTTTTCTGGGAAAATTAATACTGTTCCTGGCACAACTGTTCGAACCTGCTACAGCAAATGCTGTAGCTTGAATTCAATAAACAGGAGTGTAGAATTAAGAGTCTAGTGATAATGAAACAATTATCGACTTTTTGAAAAAAAAGAACTCACGCACGAATGTCCTTACTTCATCTGGTATCCATGTGACTCCAAAATCACAGTAATATAATTGCTTCTGAACTGCTGTCTGGGCAATTAGGGTTGGGAAATAAGTGTTGCTCAGATGATGGAGCCTCATCCTATGACTGAATAACAGCAAAAAACCATAAATGTAGGCCAGCCAGGACACCAGCATTCCAAGAAAGAATTCTCTCTGAAGAAGAATTGCTTCTCCCTTAAATTTCTGGTTTATCTGTTTCGGTATACATTTATAGTCCCTGAATATTCTTATAGTATTCTTTCCAAATCTGGTCACATGTTTTTATCTAATTTCTACTATTTCTCTTTTCATGTATTTATGGAAGCCTGTTTGGAATTTTCTTGTTATTCCACACAGACCACTCTTTGTGACAATGCATTTCAGATCTGCATCTTGATGTATTAAATATTTCTGTTCTTATCCAGTTAATGACGATCCAATTTAAATATTGTCTATTCTTATCCAGACAATATAACCCCTTCTTAAATTTGAGCCCTGCTATTCAAACCACAATAAATGCAATGAGACAAGGATTCTATAAATGCAATGAGACAATTAGAAATGCAGAGATATGGAGTCTACACTTCACAGCAAATGGTGTTGAGAAAGATAGTGGTGGCAGGGTGAAATATGATGAGGATGTTGGGAGATTAGAGGGTGACCTGCACAATGTAGCTGAGTGGGCAGATGCATAGCAGATGCAGTTTAATGTGGAAAAATGTATGGTTATCCACTTTGGTGGCAAGAACAGGAAGGCAGATTACTACCTGAATGGAATAAATTTAGGTAAAGGGTGGGTACAGAGAGATCTGGGTGTTCTTGTACACCAGTCAACGAAGGCAAGCATTCAGGTACAGCAGGTAGTGAAGAAGGCTAATAGCATGCTGGCCTTCATAACAAGAGGAATTGAATATTGAAGCAAAGAGGTGCTTCTGCAGCTGTACAGGGCCCTGGTGAGACCACACCTGGAGTATTGTGTGCAGTTCTGGTCTCCAAATTTGAGGAAAGACATTCTGGCAATTTAGGGAGTGCAGCGTAGGTTCACGAGGTCCAATTCCTGGAATGGCGGGATTTCCTTACACTAAAAGACTGAAGCGACTGGGCTTGTATACCCTTGAGTTTAGACGACTGAGAGAGGATCTGACTGAGATATATAAGATTATGAAAGGATTGGACACTCTGGCAGCAGGAAACATGTTTCCGCTGATGGTTGAGTACCGAACCAGAGGACACAGCTTAAAATTGCGGGTTAGACCATTTAGGACAGAGATGAGGAGAAACTTCTTCACCCAGAGAGTGGTGGCTGTGTGGAATGCTCTGCCCCAGAGGGCAGTGGAGGCCCAGTCTCTGGATTCATTTGAGAAAGAGTTGGATATAGTTCTCAAAGATAGTGGAATCAAGCGTTATGGAGATAAGACAGGAAGAGGATACCAATTAGGAATGATCAGCCATGATCATATTGAATGGTGGTGTGGGCTCGAAGGGCTGAATGGCCTACTCCTGAACCTATTGTCTATTGTTTATTGCCTACCACAAGGACTTATCACAAACAGGTAGGAACAGACTATTGATGTTCAGAGCACATTTTGTGTGAGAAGAAAGATGACTTCGCTATCTGTTAGCTAAAGAGCCACACATTGACATTAAATTCAATATTTTATCCTCGTTCTCTCCAGCGTAGAGTGATAATTTCAGAACAAGTCTGAACAAATGCCAAAAACAGCAAATTTTATTCATGTACGAATTCCTGGCAGGTATTTCTGTGTTTAATGAAAAAAAAACTGCTTGCTGTGGAATCAATTGCTCAGAAAACGCACAAGAATCTCTCCAGTATGTTCTGGAGACGTTTTCTGTGCCCATATTAAGAATCAGAGAATGTGACGGGCAGAAGTTGGAATTCAGACCGTCATTTCTATCCAAGCTCTTTGCAAGGATGCTTCTCTTGACTTCAATCGACATTGTTCATCATGATTTGGAAAAGCTGGTGTTGGACTGGGGTGTATAAATTTAAAAATCGCAAAACACCCGATTATAGTCCTACAGGTTTATTTAGGAGCATTAGCTTTCAGAGCGCTGCTCCTTCATCGGGTGGCTGTGGAGTATCAGGTTGTAAGGCACAGAATTTACAGCGAAAGCTTTCAGTGTGCTGTAACTGAAATTATGTATTGAAAAAGCTGGTTTGTTTGTTAAGTCTTTTATCTTTCAGAATTACTATGTTGGTTTCAGTTCTTTCATACGTAAATCACAAAACATTTTTTTAAAGTTACATTATCAAGGGAACTTTAACAATTGGTGTCATGTCAGCCCAGATAATTCATTGAAGGTGTAGGCTGCCCTATGTGAGACTGCCTGTGCCACAATACTAACCTTTCAAAAAAAAGATTTACAGAGTCTTATATGGATGCATACAGTTTTTGAGCAAAATAAAATGCAATTCTGCAAGTACACAGTCACCCCGCAATGGGGTCACCTGTGGTGTGACTTAAACTCAAGGTCCCTGTTGAGGCTATCACCATGGGTACCAAACTCATTCAGTTTGGTACCAATGCGGATAGCCTCAACTGGGACCTTGGGTTCATGTCACACTACAGGTCACCCCATTACACTGTATACACACACACACACACACACACACACACACACACACACACACACACACACACACACACACACACACACACACAGACGCACACACACAGACAGGCACAGACTCATTCCAACACACACACATGCGCGGGCACACACACACGCACAGACCTCTACAGGCACACATACTCTGGTAGACCCCCTCTCATATGCTCGCACATGCACTCTCACTCTCACACACGCACGCTCTCACAGACTTGTGCTCCTTTGCACTCACACACGTACACACACTCTGTCGCAGCCTGCAAGAAAATACAGCTTTAGAATGAAAGGGCAAAATGTGTCGGCGCATGCTTGGAGGGTGAAATGGCATGCTTCTCTCTGTATTGTTCTTTGTTTTATTAGTGCATCAATGCTCTGTACATACGAGCAATATAACACTGTAAGGAAAATAAGTCAAACTATGTCTTCCTCATTTTAACTGAATTCAATTAAAAGTGACACAAAATATTTTAAAAATGTCAATGTTATTCTATTATTCTTAATCACGCGTTACAAATGGGCAATAATTATTATCCCATCCAGCAACACCCGCAACACTCGAAAGAGCATATGAAAGAGCTGCTACCCTCTAGTGAACGATTGTTTCCCCGAAATCTCTGCATGATAACTGGCATCATCAAATATGTTCACGTGACCTCTCCACAGTGTGTTCGTACAATCCATCCTGACGTGCAATTTCCCTCATTTGTGCCGTTTCTCTTTTCAAGATGGTGATTCAAATCTGTTTTGAAAGTTGTTGTAATACCTCTCAAACCACATTTTCAGACAATGCATTTAAATTTGGCTATTGAATGTGTCACGTGTTCTCCTCATCTCCCATTTACAGTTTCAATCAAATATCTTGCTTGATCTTCAACGTCTGGATTCTGATAATTAACATTCCAAGATTTTTGCTCAGTTGAAGTATATATTCCCTTTCGCAGTTTCAGCCACATTATTCACACTGACTTGTCACCTAAGAGTCCAATGCGTTGCTGAGGAATCGGGTGAGGTGGAGCTTCGGTTTCACAGCTAATAGCCCCGGGGCATGCAGATAGCAACCGGATATGGTATAATAAATCAGATGACACAGAGAAACTGCCTTATTGGGGGTTTAAAACTCTAACTCCTGCACAGAGTGAACAAGTGTTACGTAACAGAATCATACTGCATGAGGTCTACTATTTCATAAGGATGTTTGTACTATCGCCAGGTGAGTCAAAGACATCCTGAACGGATGTGACAATGTGTTGTCAAATGAGCATTAGTTTATTCAGTGACATTCTCCTAACTTTGTTAAAAAAATCACAGGACCAACTTACACTCAGAATTCAAGATTGGTTATCCAAATGTCATATTGAGAGAGTGCTATATTTTACAAGGTTCATAGTAAACACATAATATCTACAAGAATTGTCGTCTGTATTGGGCACAATGATCACAATGGCCTATACAAAGAAAACGTCGTCCAGCTACAAAATATCAAACTGATGCATTGGTCATCACCACAATTATGTTATTAGCTCGTACTTATCTCAAAATTACCAGCATGAAGCACGATGAAATATTTAAGTAAGATTATTTCTTGCTTGAAATGTTCTGAGAGATGTTCTGGCTTAAAATAGATTATATGCAAATGCAAACGCTTTGCTCAAATACAGCTTTCACTTTAATGAAGTTTTTAAAAAAAAATTGAATAGATTCTATTTTACATTCGACAGGAATTCTGTCCTCATACTTTTAGCAGTCTCTACATATCGTCTCCTTTGCAGAAGGAGACTCGGAGACACTCAGATGCTCACTGAAGGATCTAGCAATATCCAAATGTCCTGGTACAGCCAGTAGAAACGTTTTTCTACTCTGCTGCGAGAGGAGCTGTTACAAATTACACATCTGAGTCTTATCAGGCCAAAAGACACAGCCAAAACACTGTTAACTTTGCAAACTGAAAGGCGCCTCTCCATCTCAAATGGCTGTCTATTTCTGGGCATATAGTACTACACAGTGTTTGAGTAGTTGTCTTTGCATTGTAAATACCCACACTCGACTCCAGGGACGCTCAGAACTCATTTCCCACCAGCTTGTGGATCCAAAATATTGATGTTCAGGACACATTTTCTATATCGACGGAGATGACTTCACTATGAGACAGGTAAAGAACCAAATTTCCTCAATAAATTAGTATCCCATCTTTGTTCTTTCCAGCAGAGAGAGTAATAATTCAGGAATGATTCTGAAGACTATCAAAAACGGCATATCACAGTAACGTATGAATTTCCAGCAGTCATTGCCGGGTTTATTGAAACGAAACTCATCAGCAAACTATCTGGGAATCAATTACTCTGAAAACTCACAGGAATTTCATTTTTTCCAAAAGCACACCCTACTGTTTCATTTATATCCCCTTTCTACAAACTGAGGCCAGGTTGCGCATATTAGACTAGCAGATTAGAAGCTAACTTCGCACATCCTTCCCCAGTCTCATTAATATGTAAATAGAGCACCACAGCAATGTTGTTCACTATTACTTTGACTGAAAGCTGAGAATAAAGCGCTCAGTAATATTCACAGATGTGTGTCATCACAATCCAATCGCACTTTTACGCAAACGTTCAAATGCACTCAAGCTATAAAATGTTTTGTTTGAGAGAATTCTCCGCTATTCAACTGTCAAATAGATCAGTAGCACTCCCTGTGCACTGCTTCTCTGACAATTCATCCTCCCCTTAGCCCATGCGCAGAGAAATAATTTGACAGAATAATCATAAATTTTCGGAGTACGACTCACAGCATGAAACAAGGGTATTCAAACAACATTTGATGCAAGAGTATCGCACATTTCACAATAGCATGCAATTCATCAGATCAGAAGAATACCGCGACGGCGTTCTGTCAATGCCAGCTCTTTAGATGATATCAGCATAGTTAATTTACCCTGTGAAGACATCCTCACAGTATTACCTCTCTTGTGTCAATATATTGTGTCTTTTAAAATGTATCATTGAAATCCGTTTCATGTAGCTAATTGTACATTAAAAAAGAAACACTTCAACTGAGTTCAAACAATTGTGATCACGATAGTATGAGTAATTTTCAGGTAAATGTAGCAGTTTCAATGATGCCTTTTTAGGAAGGAGATCTGCTGACCTGGTCAGCAGATCTGGAATAAGTGCAACACCAGACCCACATCAATATTGCAATCACTGAAACAATACTTGAAATAGTCCAGCAAACCATCATAGTACAGAATAAACCACTAGAATTCAAAAGGGCATCTCATCACCACTCCCTCAAGTGTCATGGCAGACAGTGGTCTCATAGTATTATCGGTGGACTGTCTTGGGGAAGCAGGAACTTTACAGGCCACGGGATTAATATTACTATGGCGGATGATGGATTTGGATTCAATAATTACGAATGTGGAATTATGAGTCTAATGATGACCATGAAGCAATTATCGATTTTTGTGAAAACTCGAGTGTTTCACAAATGTCATTGTCTGGTCTAGCTTCTATGTGACCCCAGGCCCAATACAAAATAATCGTCTCTGAAAATGCGCTCTTGTCAATTAGAGATGAGCCGTAAATCACTCAAATAGAAAACACTCAATAACTTCACTCAAATCCAATGTATCTCTTCCTAGTCATTTAATCTATCTTTCTACACATTGGGATTCAGATGAAAATCTCTTTCCCTGCAGGTTCACATCCAAATTTGCCCATCTTATGATGATCTCATTCATATGTGACAACGGACGCACAGCAACGCTGTAGACCATTAGCCCTCTCTGAAATGGACAAGTCAGCCACTCAATAGTATTCTTGGGGCTTTTCAATACTACAGTGCGTTAAAACAAAAAGAAAGCTCAAATCTCAAGCTTTGTGATTATAAGGAATACTCCTTCTGACATCAACTCGCAAACAGTGCAGTATTGGAGGATCAGCACTCTTTGTGTGTTGCTTGTCTGAAAGTGCATCTTTCAGTTACGCCATGCCCAGTGAATTAAGTTGAAGAAACAAAACAGTTAGACATTCGTGGAAAAAGATTCTGTGCATGGAACAAGGGAGTACTTTAGCCTAAAATTATTGCGTGTTTCACAAAACCACAGGATTCAAATAGAACAGAATGGGCCCATGAGCTTATTTTTGCTATCAATGCCAACAATTTAGATGGAATCAGCATAGTTCCTTACTTATTTCAACAAAGCTCTCCCCACCTTATCTTCCTCAAGTCATTGTAAAATGTCCATGAAAAGGTGTCAGCGATATTCATGTCAAGTAAGGTATTTTACATTTCACGTTTTAAAAAAAAGTTTCAATTCAAAGGTTGTTATCATCACAGTGACCAGGAAACTGCCATTGTCTTTCAAAAACATGCTATTTGCCCTTCAGGTAAGGAAATCCGCCAACTTGACCTGGTCTGGAGTACATTTAACTTCAGGTCCTGTTCAATAGAGATGACTCTGAAGTGCCTTCTGAGAAGGCCCAGGCAAATCATCAAATAGCACGGTGATAGAATAGAGAGCAAAGATTCGTGATGTCGCCTCACAGCCACCTTCTGAAAGACGAATGTGCCAGTAATAAGCATTAGCACAAATCGTGACACATGCATCTCAGGAAAGAAATAAACAAATTGATACTACTCTGTTTCACTGAAATCTCTGTTTTAGGAATGTCTATTTATATTCATAAAAATGAGATTTGGCACATGTACCCAATGCATCTCTGTCCATCTGCTTTTATATCCCCTCTACTCCAGGCACTTGTCATGACGGGCATTTATCAAAGTCCATTTCACAAATTAAATTTATTCCGCTCAGATCACACTTTCAGACAATGCATTTCAGATCAGAAGGTCCCAATGTATAAAAATTTCACTTCATCTTTAAGTTTTCACTTTTGGTTAATTATACCGCTCAATTTTAATGTCTACATTGTTGGTAATGGCAGCCGAAAGGAATAATTGTCTTTGCTTGCCTGAATTATCCAGTCCTCATGAAGTTGTGCTCTCCTGTTGACATTGCCCTGCCACTTATGCGTCATTAAGAAATATGATGAGGTAGAGCTTAGGTTTTGCAGTAAATGGTGTGTCATGAATCGTTAGCAACAGAATGTGGTGTATTTAAGCAAACTGTGCAGAGAAATCTCCTTCACAGGTGTGATTAGACTGCACCCCGTTTACATGGGATCAATGTTAAATGACAAGATTGTGGTGCAGAAAGTCTATGATCTCATCTGGATATTTGCGCTGTAGCCAGATTATGAAAAGTTCACACTGTGAATACAATAATGCATTGTCAAATGAGCTGCAGCACACAGTAGCACATTCACACCTGTGTTCGACAGTCAAAGGCGCGACTCTAACTCCAGATCCTTGATTTGGAAGTCAAGGCTGACATTCGATGCATCATTATTCAAGTTTCTCTGCACTCTCAGAAGCTTCAAAGGCAACAGATAATGCTAAACAGAATTGTTCTTTTCCATTGGTGACAATAATCATAGTATCCTCTTCAGCGAAAAGCATGCCCTGTCCAAAAAATATCAAACTGAGGCAATCCTTTCAAAAGGCATATATAGTTGTCATTGTCACTCAGCTGCTACTGAACCTTGCTTTGCTGGAAATGGTATATTCATAGTGACCAACTGTTTCAGTAAAATTGTTTCACTTTATCTAATGTGCTAAAATACGTTTCTAGATTGCGGCACTTTGCACGTGAATGTAAACCCTTTCCTTAAATGCAATCCTTGTTCTAATGAGTTATTGTCATAAATTTGAGAGGTTTTTTTTTCTTTAAATTTACGTTGAACATTGATCTTGGCCTCCTCTGTGGGGCAGTCTCTCCCTGTCATTTCGATTGCAGAAGGATAGTGGGCTACATTAAAATCTACACTGAAGCACACTGGCGATCTCCCAATGTATTAGTACAGACAGCAACAAGATCGGGAAATGGAGCACGAGATGTTACAAGCTACACATCTGAGACCTCAGCTGAAAATGTGTTGCTGGAAAAACGCAGCAGGTCAGGCAGCATCCAAGGAAGAGGAGATTCGACGTTTCGGGAATAAGCTCTTCTTCAGGAATGAGGAAAGTGTGTCCAACTGCTAGACACTCTTTCCTCATTCCCGAAGAAGTGCTTATGCCCAAAACGTTGAATCTCCTGTTCCTTGGATACTGCCTGACCTGCTGCGCTTTTCCAGCAACACATTTTCAGCTCTGATCTCCAGCATCTGCAGACCTCACTTTCTGCTCGAAGATTACACATCTGAGACCTACCAGGCTGAAAGACAGTCAAACGATGTTCACTTTCGAATTAAGAAGCGCCTCACCATCTCACACAACAGTCTATTTCTATGCATGCAGTACCGCACAGCGTTTGAGAAAGTGACTTTGCAGCTACAAAAAACTTGCATCTACCCCAAGGGACATTCAAGGCTCATTTCACATTAGTAGGCAGGGACAGACTATTTATGTTGGGGTACATTTTCAACGTCAGAACAGATGTTGTCACTATAAAGTAGTTAATGATCATATTTAGGCAGTAACTTCACTATCCTGTCCTGAATCTCTCTAGTGGAGACGTTGATAATTCCAGCAGGAGTCTGAAAGGTCGGAAAAAAATAGAAAATCACATTAGCTTGCGAATTTCCAGCAGACAATGCTGAGTTAATTGAAATGAAACCGAACGTTAGTTCATTTGTAAATTACTTGCTCACAACGTTCAACAAATTCTAATTATTTTAATGCACTATGTACTTCAACATTTAATATCCACTAATTCAGTTGAGCATCTTTGTCTGGTAGTTTCAAAGATAACTTCATTCATTCTTCTCCTATATTTTCTATAGATAAATCCAGTCGCATGTCCCAGCTGTTCTTTAATAATTTTTCCTTGAAAATGGTGAGTGAAACACTCAGTGGTATTCATCGACGAGTTTTACCACAGTCCAATCCTACAATTGAGCACAAATGCAGTTGCAACACTCAGGCATTGAAATTGATGATTTGAGAGGAGACTCATTTCAACATCACCTTTCAAACAGTGCAGCAGCATCTTCTCTTCTTTTCTTCTCCCTCAATGCATCGGCCCATCAGCTATAATTCCCTGAAGTAGATTGAAAAAAAAAGACAGTCACACGCTGTTGGAATTAGCCTCACTCTATCTAAGAAGGGAGAGTTTAGGCCTAGAACTTTAGCATGTTTCATGAAAGCACAGTATCCGACTGAACTAAAGACGACCATGAGGTTGATTCTGTGAAATTTAGCTCTTTAAATGGGATCACTACGTCCAATCTGCCCACTGAACACACCCTCTCAGTACTGCCCTCCAAATGCTAGAATACAGTGTTTTTTGAAATAATGTCAAAGAGTTACACAACACCGAGACAGACCCTCTTGTCCAATGAGTCAATGCCGAACATAATCCTAAAGTAAGCTCGTCCCACCTACTTGTACATGCATCTATCCAAGTGTCTTTTAAACATTGTGATTGTACCCTCTTCCTCCACTTCTTCAGTGGGTTCATTCCTCACATGAACAAACCACTGTGTGAAACTTTTGTATCTCGAGTTCTTTTTTTTTAACTCTCTGTCCTCTCGCCTTCAAAACGTAGCTTAAGCCTTTAAATTCCCCATCCTTTGGAAAAGACAAATACATTAGCTCTATCTATACCTCTCAATTTTTCATAAATCTGTGAGGTCATCTCTCAATTTCCTTTGCACCAGTGAAAGAAGTTCCAGGCTATACGGTCTTTTCTTATATCTCAATCATTCCATGCCAAGCCACTTCCTGACACATCCGTTCTGAACCTTTTGCAACTTAATAATATCCTTCCTATAAATGGGTGATCAGTAACTGATGCAACACTTAAGAAGAGGACTCACGAGTGTGTTGTATAATTTCAAAAGGACTTCCCAACTCCTATCTTCAAAGGATTGGGCAACAATGGCAAGCACGCCATCGCCAAATAAAACGTTTTCTTAAACACCCTGTCGATATGTGACACAAACTTCAAAGAATTATGTATCTGCATACCACTCTCCCCCTGTTCCACAATACTGCCTAAGGGCCTACCAGGAAGTGTGTAAGCACTACTTTTGTTTGATTATCAAAATGCAATTCCACACATTTATCGATATTGACCTCAAGCCCGTATTTCTCTGCCCATCGACCCGTTTTATCAAGATCGTTTTTTAATTTTACTGTCTACTATGCCACTAAATTTTGCATTCTACAAGAACATACTAACAGTGCTTTCGCTATTTGCATTCCAATCACTTATATAAATTAAATGAAAACAAACGAGTACCCGGGACATATCTTTGTGAAACACAGCTGATGACAGGTCACCAGTCTGAAAAGTAACCCTCCACCATCAAACTCTGTCTCCTGCCGGTTGAGCAATTATGAATCCAATTCGCAAGCTCACAATCCCATGTGACCTAACTTTACTAATTCATCTATCATGCAGCAGCTTATCAAAGGCTATACAAACATACAAATCAGGATGCCTATCGCTCTGCCATCATCTATCTTTTTGGTAACTTACAAAAACACTACCAAGCTTGTGTAAAATGACGTTCCTCACCCAGAACCATGATAACTATCCGGAATCAATTCTTGTCTCTCTAAATGTCCATAATTCCTCGCTTCTATGGTCGCCTCCAACAACTTACTCACAATCGAAGTCAGACTCACAGGTCCACAGTCCCCCATATTTTCATTGCAACCTTTTCTTAAACAAAGTCTATATCAATAAATGACGTTTTGAGGAAATATTTGCACATTAAAATGAAACAATTCAAAGCTTGTTCCAAATCATTGTGATCACGAAACCGTGTTTAAAATACAGATACTCGTATCTGTTTCACCAATGTTATTTTGGGAAAGCGATCTAATGTCCTGCCCACATCAATCGAGCTGACTCTGGAGGGTCTCTGGAATGTTCCAGCAAAACCGTGGATGAACAGAAAAGGAAAATGCAAGAAGGCATCTCATTATCTCCTTCTCAAGGAAAAGTGCCAGCAAAGTCCAAGTGTTTTTATTGGTGGCCTATGCATACTGAGATACAGGAATAGTTTACGGACCCGGGATAAATGTGTTCACCAATATCGTTACCTGTTCTCGCTTACATGTGACTCCAGACACTCAACGAAGTGTTTAGCTCAGAACTGTCCTCTTGGCAATTCGATATAGGCAGTAAATGTTGACTTTTCTGGCGATGCTTTCATTTCATGAATGACTTTTATATAAAATAAGGCATATATAATCAATGTTAGTCCAGCCCAGATACAGATTTGCCAAGAAATAATTAAAGAATTGGTCTCCAATTTCTTGTGAACGTTGTTTATCCCTGAAATTCCAGTTTATCAGTTGTATATGCATTGGCAGAGTCTCGACATTGTCACGGTATTTATTTCATCTCTCTCCACCTGCTCTCTCCATCATTCTTGATATTTCTCTTTACGTTTATTTATTTTAATCGTTTTGAAATGTGGTATTATTACACTAAAACCACACTTTCAGACAATGCATTTCAAGTCATAGCATGTCCACATACGAAAAACTCCCTTCATCTCCAACTTGCACTTTTATCTTCCATCACCTTTCATGCTTGGAATCTTGTTCCTGATAACTCAATTTTTTAAAAAAATGATCTCTGTTTATCCAAACTATCTCCTCCTTGTTGAAATTTGAGCCATGTTATTGACACTGCCCTGTCGTTTCGCAATAAAATTGGTCACTGAAAAATGTAGCACAATAGAGCTCATGTTTCACAGCAAACAGTGACGGGGAGAGAGATAGGAACCGGATGTGGTATATTTCATCGGATGGAGCAGAGAAATTGCCTTCACAGGTGTCATGCACAGCATTTCTTTAACAGAGGGAGCCAATGCTGAATGACAGCACCATGCTATATGCAATCTGCTACCTCATCTGGATTTTTGCACTGCTGCAAGGTTAGTAAAAGTCAGACGATGGAAAGTACAATGCGTTGTCAAACAATAGTTCACCGGTTAGCATTATACCATCTTAGTTGCAAAGTTAGAGGTCCGATTCTTACTCCAGATCCTGAAGCTTGATATCATGGCTTTCATTACTGATGAAGCTCTGCAGTTTTACAAGGTTCATAGGGAAGCCATTGTGTTGAAGAGATCTGCATTCTTCACATTGAGATCATGATTCTTCTTCAGAGAAACGCATTCCCTACTCCTTAATTGCAACATATAACAACGCTTTAAAAATAATATCTATACTGCCCATTCAACGTTGTTGTGGTTATTTCTGGGTTTGCTGAAAACGGATTGGATGAATTTTAAAAGCAACCTGATAATCCAGTTAAAAAAGAACAATATGCTACTAATTTGCTTTAAAACATGCTTTTATTTTGATAGGTTTTATATTATTGAATATTCTCCGTTTAAATTCAATCATTGTCTTCGTGACATATTGTCAGAAATTTGACACTGTTCCAATTTACGTTCGACAGGAATTCTGGCCTCGTACGTGGAGCAGTCTCCAAATATCATTTCGATTTCAAGAGGAGACTCGCCTGAACTCAGATGCATGCTGAAGGATACAGCTTATAGCAACATGTACTGGTATAGACAGCAACCAGGCAGGGAAATAGAAGCTTTATTCCACTCTGCTGGAAAAGGGTTTGTTACAAATTACACATCGGAGCCTTACCAGGCTAAACGACACAGTGAAACGCTGTTAACTTTAGAGCTGAGAGGCACCTCTGCACCTCACACAGCTGTCTATTTCTGTGCTTGTAGTAGTGCACAGCGTTTGATGAAGTATCCTTGCAGTTACAAAAACCTGCGTCCGATCACATTGACAACGTCCATTACCCATTCTCCACCAGAAGGTGTGGTCAGATAAGTCTGTTGTTATTATTTAGATGTTATTGTCACCTGCACTCAAGTGCAGAAATACAGGAGTACAGTGAAAAGTGCAGAAAGCGCCATGGTGTCATTTCAGATACACCTACACCTAGGTACAAAAAAAGAACTTAAGAACAAAATATTAAGAGAAGCAAGAATCCAAAAGTTAAGCATTGCTTCATGGAAATAAGGAAAGAAAGAAATGAAGTGATAGTTAACATTGAAATTCTTTGTAGTTGAAACTCGGAAAATAAAGGAATCTTGTAAAATTCGACAGTTTTAGCCAACATTCCACTTGTCTCGCTCTCCAGGCACAGGAATGGCCGCTATGACTGACGCTGCCACCTTCCCGATCTTCCCCAGAGATTCGGGAACATGCCCTATCAGAATCAACTAGAATACCATGCCCAGACTCTGTTATGAACTGCTGAGAAGCCGAGGATCGGTGCTGCGATGAGACCAGGTTGGAACATGCATGTGACACTGACAGACCAGGCTCGTCCACACCATGAGTCGCCCAGAGACCTGCCAAAACCTGCCAATGGTGAGATCTACATCAAGACTCGGAAAGCACCAAAAGGAGAAAGAAAAGAAAGAAAAAAGTACAAAACATAAGGAAGTGAGAAATTAACAGAAGGAGCAGTAGAACTCCAGTTGGAGCTTTCAACTTCGAATCTAACTTGACCAGAAGTTGTAAAAAGTACATTTTCTGTGACCAGGCAAAGACTCATAGAAAGGAGAGGACAAAGAAATAGACTTCAACCAATTCTTTCACTCTCAGCGCGTTCTGTGGATTCTTCAGTTAATCATAATCCAATACCACCCCCTTCCCCGCCCCCCCACTCCCGCCAACTCCCCAAGTGCAATCACGGGCATCATTTTCATAAGCATTTTGTTATACTCTCTTCACCTTCTTCCTCTCGTCACAAGATGCAACAGTTTGAAGACAATTACGATCAGATTTAATAATGGATTTTTTCCTGTTATTATATTAGTTTTGAACAGACTTCCTGTCATTTGAACCTATTCTTTCTCTGTATCTTCTCTGTGGCTGCATTCTGTATTTTTTTTATTCTGATGTTCTAATGTAAGGTATGATTTGCATTACTTTTCACTATATCTAGTTATGTGTGGTAATAATAAGTCAAATCAAACAGTGCTTTCAGTGAGTTACTGGTGAATCAAAAACCTTTACGATTAAGTATAGATTCAAATAGCTTTGAGCAAATTTCAAAACATATTCTTTATCTTTATTAAACCAATCAGTCACTGGGAGCATGTATTTTCCGAACTTGCATCAGGAACGATTGACAATTTTCACTTATCAGAGTGGTGGACTCATTAGAGACAGAAAAAGTGCTCCTGAAACTCTGAAGTTAGAGGGAGAAATCACTGTTACTACTGTTTTAAGGAAATAAAGTTTCCTTTGCACTTCTAAAACAAATCTCAGATTATCACCATTCACGTGGGAATTACCAGCCTAGAAAAGAAAAGTTGGCAGAGTAACAATAAACGTGCATTAAACATTCAATTTTGGAAGACTCCAACCCACTTGAGAGTAAACGTGGATTTGAAAAGACAGTGTTTGATAAGGAATAGGTAGCTTGGCTTTGTGCGTGGGAGATCAAGTCTCATGAATTTGTTGGAGTTCTTTGATGAGGTGACCAAGACGGTTGACGAGGGTTGGGCGGACGGCGTAGTCAATACAGATTTCAGGAAGGTCTTTGATAAGATTCCTCGTGCATAGTAGCTATAGAAGATTGGATCCCAAAGAATCCAGGGAGAGCTGCCAAAACAGTTTACAATTGGCCTGATGATAGAAAGCAGAGCTTGGAAGGATTCTTGTCGGACTGGAGGTCTATAAAATTGAAGTGCCTGAAGGGTCAGAACTGGGCATGTTGCTGTTTGTTAACTGGATCAATTATTTGGATGAGAATGTACAAAGCACGATTTGTAAGTTTGCAGATAATACAAAAATATGAGCTATCATGAACAATGAGGAAGGTTATCACGAATTGCTGCAGGAACTTCATCAGTTGGGGAATCGTACCCGAGAATGGGAAATGAAGTCTAATATAAATAAGTGTGATGTCTTGCATTTTGGAAAGTCAAATCAAGGCAGCAGTTCCATTGTGAACGGTATAGCCTTAAGGACTTTTGTGGAACAGGCTCTCAGTTGCACAGTTCTCTGAAAGTGGAGTCAAAAGTAGACAGGGCAGTGAAGAAGTGGCCACCATTTTGTCAGGGCATTGAGTATAGAAGTTAGGAAGCAATGTTACAGTTGTGCAGAACGTTGATGAGGCTGCACTTGGTTTATTGTGTTCAGTTTTGGTCAGCTTACTATAGGAAGGAGTTAATAAACAGGAAAGACTTTAAACAAAACTTACAAGGATGCTGCCAGGACTCAAAGGTTTGAGTTGTAGGGAGAAATTGAACCAGCGAGGATTTTTTATTTTACAGTGCAGGTGACTGAGGGAGTACCTCATGCAAGTGTATAACATGAGGAGAGGCGTGGGTAAGGCGTATGCATTGAGTGTTCCTCCCAGAGTTGAGGAGCCAAGGTCTGGAGAGCATCTATTTTACGTCAGAGGGAAACGAATAAAAGATAACCCAAGGGACAACATATTTTACACATAGATAGGTATGTATGTGGAATGAGATGCCAGAGGAAGTGGTTGAGACAGGCATATTTATAAGATCATAAGACATAGGAGGAGTAAGGCCATTCGATCATGGAGTCTTCTCCACAATTAAATCTGCTCCCCTTCCCCGCACTCTGCCCGTATCCTTTAATTCATTGCGATATTAAGAATTTATCAATCTCTGCCTTGAAGACATTTAACATCCCAATCTCCACTGCAGTACATGGCAATGAATTCCACAAGCCCACCATTCTCTGGATGAAGAAATGTCTCCTCATTTCCGTCCTAATTTGAACACGTCTAATTCTAAAGCTGTGCCCACGGGTTCTAGTATCACTGTCTGATGGAAAGAAATTACCAGCATCACCTGTTCTCAGCCATGCATTTTCTTGTCAGTTTCTGTGTGATCTCCTCTCACCCTTTTAAACGCTAATGAAGACAATCCCAGGATCCTCAGCCTTTCATCACATGGTAGGCCTGCCACTCCAGGGATCATCCATGTGAATCTCCGCTGGACACGTTCCAGTAACAGTATGTCCTTCCTGAGATGTGGGGCCCATCTAGAACACAGTATTCTAAATGGGGCCTAACCATATTTTTGTAAAGTCTCAGTAACACATCGCTGTTTTTACATTCGAATCCTCTTGAGATAAATGAGACCTTTACATTTGCTTTCTTTATCACAGATTCAACCTTTAGAGAATACTGTACTAGCACACCCAGATATCTTTGTTCTTTGGCTTTACGAATTATCTCACCGTTTAGAAAATAGTCCATGCCTGTATTGTTTTTTTATCCAAGGTGCAAGACCTCGCATTTGCTCACATTGAATTTCATCAGTCATGTCTTGCCAAATTCTCCTCAACTGGCTAATTCATTCTGTAGTCTAACCATCTCCTCAGGACTACCTGCCTGTCCACTAACTTCGCATTATTGGCGAACTTCATCAGAATGCCCTCTGTCCCTTCATCCAGATCATTGATATATAAAGTGAATAGCTGCAGCACCAACACTGATTCCTGTGGGACGCCACTTGTCACAAGCCACCATTGCGAAAAATAACTTTTTATCCCTACTATCCGCCTTCTGTCAGAGAGCTAATCCTCAATTCCTGCCAGTAGCTCACCTCGAACACGATGGGTCCACACCACATTCAGCAATCTCATGTGAGGCACGATTTCAAAGGCCTTTAGGAAGTCTAGGTAGATAATATCCGTTGGCTTTCCCTGGTCTAACCTACTTGTTACCTTTTCAAAAAGAATTCTGGCAGGTTTGTCAGGCACAGCCTTCCCTTACTTCTTCTAGTCCGACCTTGCACATGCATGAAATTAGAAATCTCATCTTTAACGATGGGTTCTGGAATTTTAAATACAACCATGTTTAGGCTAATTGGCATATAGTTTTCCATCATTTTTTCTTGATCCGTTCTTGAACAAAGGGGGTAAAACAGCGATTTTTCCAATCATCTGGGACTTTCACTGGCTCCAGTATTTTTTGAAAGATTACAACCGAGTATTCTGCTCTTTCTTAAGCCACCACCCCCAGAATACTAGGAAGTAGCCCATCAGGGCTAGGTTATTTGTCAATGTTTAGACCTTTATAGCTTTTCTAGCACTTCCTCTTTTGTAATGGCTACCGTACCTAACTCTGCCCCTTGACACTCCTTAATTATTGGTATATTACTCATATTTTCCACAGTGAAGACTGACACAAAGTATTTATTAAGTTCTTCAGCTATTTCCGTATCTTCCATCACTTGCCTTCCTGCATCAATTTGGACCGGTCCACTTTTGCCTCTCGTTTGTTTATTATGTATTGAAAGAAACTTTTACTGTCATTTCTAATATAACTGGCTAGCTTACCTTCATTTTCGATTCTCTCCTTCCTTATTTTTCTCATTTTTTAAATACTCTGTTTGATTTTTGTAGTCTTCCCAATCTTCTGATTTCCCAGTGTTCTTGGCCACTTAGTAGGCTCTCTATTTTTCATGATACACTTCTTGACTTATTTTGTCAGCCTTGGCTGTCTATTACCTCCTCCAGATAATCTTTGTTTTCATTGAGATTAACCTCTGTATTGTATCTTCCTTTACAACCAGAAAATCTTGCCATTGTTGCTCTACTGTTTCCACTATTGGCACTGCCTTTTCAGTCAATATACGTCAGTTCCTCTATCATGCTATTGTAATTACCTTTATTTAACTGTAACACTATTACATCCGATTTTGCCTTTTGTCTTTCCACTGCAGATTGAACTCTACCATATTATGATCGCTGCCTACTAAGTGTTCCCTTACTTTAAGACCTTTTATGAAGTCTAGCTCATTACATATTACTAAGTATAGAATAGTCTGGTCCATTGTAGCCTCCATCACAAGTTGCTCCAAAATACCATCTTGTAAGAATTCCATGAATTCCCCTTCGGTGGATCCACCGGCAACATTATTCACTCAGAATATTGACATATTGAAGTCGCCCATGATCACGATTATCTTGCATTTCTGAAATGTCCAATCTATTTCCTGGTATATCTTGCACCCCTAGTCCTGGCCACTCCTGAGAGGTCTGAACATAATTCCCATAGAGATTATGCTTGCTTTTATGGTTCCTCAACTGCATCCACACAGACTACACATCACCTGAACCTATGCCATTCAGTACCATAGATATAATTTCATTCGTAACTAACAAGGCAGCCCCGACCCCTCTGCCTACCAGCCTGACTTAATGCTTCAATATTTAAATGCCAGTCCTGGACCCCCTGTAACCACGTCTCTGTGACGCCTATCACATCATAATCATTGACGATGATTTGTGCTGTGGATTCATCTGCTTTGTTACGAATATTCCGAGCATTCAGGACAGGAACTGTCTATGTTCTATGTTCTATGTTCTAGGAACATTAATTTTAATTTTCTCATCCTCATGATTTCCATCACCTCTAGTAATATGTCCTAAGTTATTCTTTCCTAGTCTGCCTCGAACGTAAGACATGCTCAAATGTTAGCCTGCTGCTTATCCTTCCACTTGACTCCATGCTCCCTGTTGCTTTCCCTTTCCCTTCCCCCACTCACAAGTTTATAGACAACACTATTTATCCTTTCAACAGAAATTGGTTCCAGACTAGTTCAAGTGGAGACAGTCCCAATGGTACAGATCGCCCCTTTTCAAAACCTAATGCCAATGTCCCAGACAAATCTCTTAGCCACTTGTTCACTTCCCTAATTTTCGTCTCACTCCGCCAATTAGCACGTGACTCGGGCAGTAATCTCGAGATTCTGACCCTCGAGGATCTCTTCAATTTCCTTCCCAGTGCTTGATACTCCCCAAACAGGCCCTCCTTCCCAGCTTTGACTGTGTTGTTTGTGCCAAAGTGGATCACAACAGCTGGATCCTCTTCCTCCCTCTCCAATGTCTTTTCTAGCCAGTCACGGATGCCCTGCACCATCACACCGGGCAGGCAATGTAGCATGCGGGACTCCCAATTCAGACGACCATCATGCCAGTACGAAGAAAGCCCATGCAACTACCCTTAATGACTGTGAGACTGTCGTTCTGACCTCCATAACCTTGCAGTGCTTTGAGAGGCTGTTAATTTTCCACTGCAACTCTAGTTTCCAAGATTGACTTGGTCCCCTGCACTTTGCCAACAGACGCAACAGGTTCACAGCAGTTGTCATTTCTGTGTCCCTGCACGCATCCTTGTAACATCTGGACAATAAGGACGCCTAGGTCGGACTCCTGCTCATCGAATATACCTCCATCTTCAACACCATTATCCCCTATAAACTGATTTTAAAAATCTGAGACCTAGTGCTTGGCTCCATCCTTGCAACTGGATCCTCAGACATTAAATCCTTTGACCACAATCAATGAAAATAGACAACTAAACCTCCTCCACGTTAACACACAACACTGGACCCCTCCAAGGTTGCGTTTTAACATCCTTAATGCAATCTCTGCACACCCAAACTATGTTGCCAAATTCCTAATGAACACCACCTACAACGTTGCTGTTGGCACTATTGTGGTAAGAAGAATATCCACCAATGATGAGTCAGAATACTGAAAGGAGTGAGAGGGCTTGTTTCCATAGCGTAATTTTAACAACAGCTTTTTCAGTGGCGGTAAAACTAAAGAACTGATCATGGTTTTCATGGTGTAATTGTACATACATCCGCCAGTTCCTTGGTATTCTCATTTGCTATGAGATGCACATATGTACAAATAAGTTAACCCCTCTTGTCTTTTTCGAAACTTTATTTAAAGAACAGCGTATCTCCACCCCGTAGTATTTCTGTTGTACAACGTCATCAAAAGTCCTACCGTTGATTATGTAAGCCCTATCTTTGTTTGGTGTACCAAAATGCAATACCTCGCATTTATCCAGATCGAACTAACTCTGCAATTCTTCATCCAATTGATTCGTTTCATCGAGATCTTTTTGTAATCTTAGTCAAATCTCTACATTGTCTAAACTCACACCAATCTTGATGTTGTCCACAACCTTACTTTCCATGCATTCTATATCCTTATCCAAATCACTTATATAAATGTCAAGGAATACCAGGAACCAATCCTGCTGGACCATCATTGATGACTGGCCTCCTTTATGAAAAGCAACACTCCAACATCACCCTTTGTCTCAAGACATTTTTGTGACCACGAGGCAAGCTCATCCTAAATCTCACATGACTTAACTTTACTAATTAGCGCAGCATGAGGAATTTTGTCGAATGCATTGCCAAAGTCCCAGTAGACACCACCTACTGCTTTGCAATTATCCATATTTTGGTAACTTCCTCAAAAATCACATTCACTTTCGTGAGACATAACTTGCTTCGCAAAATCCATGCTCACTATTCCTAATGTTTTTTTTATCTCTCTAAATGTCCAAAAAATCCTACCTTTGAGAATCACCTTCAAAAATTTCTCCACAAGCGAAGTTGGACACATAAGTCTCTTGTTCCCTATTTTTTCTTTACAACATTTCAGAAGCAAAGATAAAAGATTTACCACCCTCCAGTCATCAAGCACCTCACCCGTAGTAATAGATGATGGAAACATTTCGAGTTTCCAATTTCCTCCCTGATTTCACAACGTTCTTTGACACATTGAGTCAGGTCCCAAAACTGTATACAACTTGACATTCTCTAAGTCCTCCAGAACGTCCACTTCTGTTTTTTTTAACAGTTTAGACCATGTCAAAATCTATTTCTCTGTATTCTCTAGACTTAATTTCTGTCTCCAGAGTAAAAAATATGGCGAAATATTCATGCAGTACCTCTTCCATCTCCTGCAGTTCGAAACAAAGATAACCTCCTTGATGAGTAAAGTATCCTACCCTTTTTCTTTCAATTTGTACAATCTCTTTGGAATATCCTTAACATGATGTACGAAATGCTAGCTCGTATATCCTGCTTGTAGTCCTGATTTCTTTCTTAAGAATGTGCTTTAAGTCTTTATATTGATTAACAGATTCAGTTGAACAAGTTGTCTCTTTTTTCTTGACTATAGCCTCAATATCTTTATTTATCCATTGTTCCTTAGTTTTGCCAGCATTACCTTTCATTCAAGTGTCCAATTTGACCAACAGCAGAAACGAAGGGATCTGGTGTACAAAATCTCCAACTGGGCTTCACCAGTTTCAAGGGGGTGAAAGCTGTTGGAATCATATAAAGCTCATCTCTGATTCCCACAACGGTGAGCTCACTGGATCACCAGTAACAGCTCAAATGCCAAAGTTCCTCTAGTTAAGTGGTACTCCTGATCAATGCCACATGATCCACAGATATGTTCTTATATAATTCTTAATCAATCGGGTCATAACTGCTCTTCCACGCCTCCGTATCAGATGGATTTCCTGGTTCAGAGATAAAGTCACCACTAATGCGTCACCAATGCCTCCTGTTAGAGCACTGTGCGCAGTCTGATGTGCAGATACTTTCTTGAGATTGCATCATATAATGTTCAGATAGCTTGGTAATAATACATCAGGAGTATTGATTCTAATTATGCCCCTACTTAAAATCAACATAAAGTGGGAATCTGCACATTTAAAACAAGACAGGTAATACTGGAGAAACTCACCAGATCCGAAAACTTCTGTGGAGAGACAGACACAGTTAATGTTTTCAGACTGGTATGACTCTCCTTCAAAATGGTCTTCATACGTCTTAGCTTGATAACATCTGGAGCACTTTTCACCTAGCTAGAAGAAAAGAATGAAGAACAGTAAAACACAGGAACACATCTTTCCAAGCCTGAATCGGCACATGTTACACATCCATACTTATAATGTCCTCAAATAGAGGATCAGTATCCTTCTATTCTCTTCTTGTTCAGGTATTCGCCCGTGTGGCTCTTGAAAGATGGTACTGCGTCGGTTTCTGTCACCTGCTCTTGTAACACCTTCAAGGTCATGACCTTCCATTGCGTGAAAATGCTGGCTCGTGCACCTCCATTAAATTGCCCCTCGCGCAGTTTGAAGGTGTATTCATTAGTAATTAACCCCTCCACCATGGGAAGAAACCTCTTACTTTCTAATCTATCAATGCCAGTCACATTGCTATGAACACTCTCTTACGTCATCCCCAACTCCTGCATTCCAGTGAAAACAAACCCTCTCTATCTATTCTTTCCTCATATCTGTAATTACCCATAACAAGCAGTATCCTTGCAAGCACTTTTTGTACCCTCTCCAAAACATGCACATTCTTTTGGAATTGTGGTGATCAGAAATTTGCGCAATATACCCAAGTATGGCTTAACTAAATCTCTGGAAAGCTACTGCATAACTTTCCCATCTTTATAACAAATATCGTTTTCAATGAAGGTAACCATGCTATAGACTTTTGAAAATCATTATCTACCTGCACTACCACCTTCAGTGATCTGTCGACCCGCGCACCCAGGTCTATGTATATCAATGCTCCTAAATGTCTACCAATCACTGTCTAATTTTCATCTGTTCTTGACCTTCCAAACTGCATCACCTCAAATTTATCTGGATTAAACTCCATTTTCTCTTCTTCTGCACTTACCTCCAACTGATCTCTATCCTGCTGCATCCTCTGACAATTCTTCTCATGAGCCTGAACTCCACCAATAATTGCATCATCTGCATACTTGATAATTAGATCATCTACACTTTCATAAAACATAGAACATAGAAATGGACAGCACAGAACAGGCCCTTAGGCACACGATGTTGTGCCAAGACTTAATCCAGAAGTAAAATATAGTAACTTAATCTGCACACCCCTCAACTCACTGCTTTCCATGTGCATGTCCAGCAGTCGCTAAAATGTCCCCAATGCCTTCGCTTCCACTACCTCAACTGGCCATGCGTTCACAACTCTGCACAAAGAATTTACCTCTGATGTCTCCTTTATACATTCCTCCTAATATCTTCAAACTGTGACTTCTTGTACTAGTCAATACTGCTCTGGGGAAAAGTCTCTAGCCATTGACTCTGACCATTATTCTCGTAGTTTTGTACACCTCGATCAGGTCTCCTCTCTTCCGCCTTCTCTACAGAAAGAAAGGTCTGAGCTCATTCAACATTTCTTCATAAGGCCAGCGCTCCAGTCGAGGCAGTATCCTGGTAAACCTTCTTTGTAACATCACCAAAGCCTCTGTATCTTTCTTATAGTAGGACGACCTGAACTGGACACAAAATTCCAAGTGTGGTCTCACCAGGGACTTCAGCAGCAAAACCTCACGGCTCTTCTGTTAATGAACGCCAAAACGCCATATGCTTTCTCAACAACTCTACCCACTTGGCTGGCAAGTTTGATGGATCTATGTACTTGGACACTGAGATCCTGTTCTTCCACTCTGCCAAGTATTCTGTCTTTATTGCCATATTCAGCATACGAGTTCGACCTTCCAAAATGCATCACTTTGCAGTGATACAGATTGTACTCCATCTGCCATTTCTCAGCCCAGCTCTGCATCCTTTCTATGTCGCGCTGCAGCCTGCAGTAGCCCTCTATACTATCGATGACACCTCCAACATTTGTGGCATCTGCACGTTTACTAACCCACCCTCAGCCTCCTCATCCAAGTCATTTATAAAAACTGCAAAGAGCAGAGGCCCAAGATCAGGGCCCTGTGGGGCACCACTCATCGTTGTCCTCCAGGCAGAACACTTCCCATCTACAACCACTCTCTGCCTTTGACAGCCAGCTAATTCTATAATATACTTCCTGACTATATGAATGAGCTTACCATGTGGAACCCTATCAAATGCCTTTCTAAAATCCATATACACCACATCCACTGCTCGACCGTCGGCGACCTGCCTTGACACCTCCTCAAATAACTTAATAAGATTTGTGAAGCATGGCCTGCCCCTCACAAAGCCATGCCGACTGCCTTTAGTCACACTATGCTTTGCCAAGTAGACATAAATTATATCCCTCCGAATTCTTTCCATAAATTTGCTGACCACAGATGTAAGACTTACTGGTCTGTTATTGCCAGGGATTTCCATATTACCTTTCTTGAAAAGTGGAACAGCGTTTGCCTCCTTCCAATCTTCCAGTACGACTCCCGTGGAGAGTGAGGAAGCAAATATCCTCACCAGTGGCTTAGCAACCTCCTTTTTCGCTTCCCGGAGCAGCCTAGGAAAGTCTGGTCTGCCCTGGGGACTTTTCAATCTTAATGTTTTCCAAACTTACTAGCACCTCAACTTCAGTTCAGCCCAATCATCTCCCTGATCAGTCTATTATTTCTCAGTTATGACTAAAATGCTTTTTTTGGTTCTCCCGAATACGTCTTGTCAAGAATGTTTCGTGCCCTCTACTGGCTCTCCTCAGTCCATTTCTGAGCTCCTTTCTCGCAAGCATGCAATTCTCTAATGCTGTGCTAGATCCTTGCTTCCTCCACCTTACGTAAGCTGCCTTCTTCCTTTTGATGAGAAGTTCCTCTCCTCTCGTCATCCAAGGTTCCTTAATCTCACCCTTCTTACCTGTTTCATGGAAACAAATTTGTGCATCACTCGCAACAACCGTTCCTTTGATCATCTCTGCATATCTGCTGTGCCCTTTCTGTGGAACGGTTGCTCCCAATCTGTACTTCCCAACTCCTGCCTGATAGCGTCATAATTTTCTTTTCCTCAATTAAATATCTTCCTTCAGGAACTGCTCCTTTCACTCTCCAAGGCTATGCTAAATGTGAGGCAATTACGATCACTTTCACCGAAGTGCGCTCCCACTGCGAGATCTGACACCTGTCCTGGCTCGTTGCTGAGCACCAACTCAAAATGGCCTCTCCCTTCGTCGTCCTGTCCACATACTGAGTAAGGAAACGCTCCTGAACACACCTGACAAAAACGGCTCCTTCCAAATCATCTGCACTTAGGAGGTTTTAGTCAATATTGGGAAAGTTAAAATCATGCACAACAACAACCCTGCTACTTTTGCATTTTTTCAGAATCTGCTTGCCTATGAGATCTTCTATCTCTCAAATTCTCTACTGTAGTCTGTAGAAAACCCCCAATGCAGAGGCTATTCTCTTGCTGTTCCTAACTTCCACCCATACTGACTCAGTAGACAAACCTTCCTCAACAACCTTCGTTTCTGTAGCAGTGATGTACTCTCTGATTAGCAATGCGGCAACCTCTCCTCTTTTTCCACCCTACGTTCTTTTTAAACGTTCTAAACCCTGGAACATCAAACAACCATTCCTGCCCCTGTGAAACCCAAGTCTCCGTTATGGCCACAACGTCGTAGCCCCAAGTCCTGATCCATGCTCTGAGTTCATCACTCTTATTCCTTGCATGAAAGCAGACACATTTTAACCAATCCCTCTCTTTCATCGGGTGAGAAACCTTCGTAGTAGATTCAATATATCCTGTCACTGTCCTGTGTGCAACTGATCCCCTCTCAGATATATGACTATGATTCCCACCCTCCTGCCAAAATAGTTTAAACCCTCCTGAATAGCACGAGCAAATCTCCCACCCAGGACATTTGCACCCCTCCAGTTCAGGTGCTACCCGTCCTTCATGTGCAGGTCCCACCTTCCCCAGAACGTATCCCAATGGTCTTGGTATCTGAAGCCCTCCCTCCTGCACCAGCCTCGCAGCCACGTATTAAGCTGCATTTACTGACTATTGCTCCTCTCACGATCTCATGGCATCGGTAGCAAACCTGAGGTCACTATTCTATTCGTCCTGCTCTTGAGTTTCCAACCTAAATCTCTGTAGTCACTTTTAAGATCCTCAATCCCTTTCCGGGCTATATCATTGGTGCCAATATGTACCACGATTTCTGGCTGCTCACCCTCCCTCTTCAGACTCTTGTAAACTCGATCGGCAATATCCCGGACACTGGCACCAGGGAAGCAACATACCATTCGGGAGTCCCGTTCCTTTCCACAAAGCCTGTTGTAAGTCCATCTATTTGGTCCCGTACCACTAGCACTTTTCTATTTTCTCCCCTTCCCTTCTGAGCCACAGTGCCAGGCTCAGTGACAGACACCTGACAACTATGGCTTTCCCCAGTAGGCCTTTCCAAGAATCAGTATCCAAAAAATGTATACTTATTGTTGAGGGGAACGGCTACAGAGCATCCCTGCTCTGACCGTTGGCTCCCTTTCCTCCCTCGATTGTAACCCAGCTGTCCTTATCTTGTGTCTGGGGAGTTTCCACCTCCCTGTATATCCTTTCCATTTCCCCCGAGCATCCTGAATGATCCGCAGTTCATCCAGCTCTAGCTCCAGTTCCCTAAATCTGTTTTGGAGGAGATGGAGTTGGGTGCACTTACTGCAGATGTATTCAGCAGAGACATGTGACGTGTCTCTCACCTGCCACATTCTGCATGAGCAACATGCAACTGCCCTTACAGCCATATCCCGCTACTGTGAAAGCCCACACAGAACTAAACAAAGGAAGAGAAGAAAAAAATAGAAACCTGAAAACCTACCTCGTTTACAGACTCTTAGTAAGTTTAGAGGAGGTGGCTGGGAGGGAGGCCCTAAGGTGTAGCGTCTCCGGTTTAGATCTCACCCACTTAAAACTTTCCCAGAAGTCCTTCGCTCCTCCCTCGCACCTCTCAGCAAATGGAGGTCCCGACACCTGTAGTGAGTGTTTTAAAATGTTAGACTTACCTTCCCAGAAGTCCTTCGCTCCTCCCTCGAACCTCTCGGCAAATGGATGTCCTGACGCTGGAAATAAGTGTTTTAAACCGTTAGACTCACCTTCCGAGAAGTCCTTCACTCCTGCCTCGGATATGTCGGCAAATCAGTTACATAGATCACCAACAGCAGATGTCCAAACACTGATCTCTATGGAACAGCACTAGTTACAGCCGTCCATTGTGAAAAGCATCTTCACCACTACCCTCTATCTCCTATGACTAAGCCAGTTGTGTATCTATTTTGACAGGAACCCTCTGATACCATGTGACTTCACAATTTGTACCAGTCTACCATGAGGGACCTTGTCAAATGCTTTATTACATTCCATATAGTCAACATCTACCACTTTTCCCTCATCAATCATTTGCATCAACTCCTTAAAAAAAACTCGATTAAGTTACTGAGGCCCGACCTCCCCTATAGAAAACCATGTTATTTGTCGCTAACCAGCCCATTTGCTTCTACATTTTTATGGATCTTGTCAATGAGAATCTTTTCCAAACATGTCCTTACCACTGATGAGAGGCTCAAGATGCGTGTAATTTCCTGTCTTATCCCTGGTAACCTTTTTAAACCACAGGACTTGACATCCATTTGCCACCATTTAACCAGCATTTTGGATACAACCTCTCTCCAAAGAGTTTAACTCGATAATGATTCCATTCTGTGTCCATACCTATTGGTTATGAAACACCTGTAACATTGTGTTCAGTTCTGGCTCCACTAACTGCGGTTAAACCGGACTTAGATATCTGTGCAGAAGACAGAATACTGTGAATACACAACGCAAGTTGCACTGCTAGCAATGGAACACATCACTAGACTTTGACAACACTCGATCAATATGACTGCGGACCTTTGCTCAGAAGGATTTGCTACCTGACCAAGCTTACCTTGCACGGTTACAAATTGGGCATATAGCCAACAATGTGTAAAAGTAAAACAAAAACAGAATTTTTGGAAAAGCTAGCAGGTCTGGCAGCATTTGTGAAGAGAAATCAGACTTGACACTTGGAGTCCTGCAACTCTTCCTCATGATATGGAAAACTAGTCAGCTATGCTTTGTTCACTAAACAAAAGGACTAATTCAATTTTGCTATGCAGCACCCAATCCTACATTCTCGATTAGTAGCAAGTACTGAAAGGTGTCATCAAGATTGAACGTGGGATGATATTGCAAAGATTAAACTTATTCATCAGCCTTGTTCCAAATATAGGAAAAAGGGCTGAACTCTACACATTAGCTAATTTTGACTGCGCTTGGACATCAAGACAGCAATTGAGCTCGGCACAAAAGACCCTTATAAAAGTTGACTCCGAGTGAATCTAGGGGCAATAGTCTGCGCTTATTGGTGTCCTACTGTGACGATACAGGGAAGAAAAAGGCGCTTACTATGCTTTCCTGGATTGGTGAGTGTATCAAGTGTAGGACATGCAAGATTATTTTGCAGCTGCTCAGAACATTAGCTCGGCAACTTTTGGAATATTTTGTGCAATTCAGGTCTCTTTCGTATAGGAAGGACTGTGTAAAACTTCAAAGGGTTCAGAACGGTTTATAAACATGTTGCCAGAGCAGGGGCATTTGAGCTACATGCAGAGGCTCGTTTCGCTGAGGCGCTGGGGGCTGATACATTCTTGAGAGTCATAAAAAAATAAACAAGATATGTTCCCTGTAGTGGGAGAGTTCAGAATTGGAGGACATAAGTTTCAGGTGAGAGGGATAATAATAAAAGTGACATCGGGACAATTATTTCAAGCAGACGTTATTGCATGTAAGAAATAAGCTAACGGAGGATGGGATGGAGGCTGGCACAATTGTAACTTTTAAAAGATATCTGGATGGGTTTATGAATGGTAACTGTTTGGAAGGATATGGCTAAGAGCTGGAACACGAGACCAGATTCGTGTAGGAAACCTGGTCTGCATAGACGAGTTCGACCCAAGGATCTGCTTCCATTGTGTACATCTCGATGATTCTGTTGGAAAGCAACCAGTGCAACGGTAAAGAATCACTGCAAGAACTCCTTAGAGTAATGAACCCTTTCATATACACTTGTTTCATCAAGCTTATTCACTCCATCATATGCTGTATAAATGATTGTTGGATACTTCAGACAGGGGGGAAATCGTTACAGGGAAGTGGGAATATGTTTACAATGACGTGCATGTGAAGAGAAGCGTGATGTGAGAAATGAAGCTTGTTCACACTACGATTAACTAGGATATGCAGTGCACAGCCTGAAAAATGGGAGAGGCAGAGTCGACATAGAAGCGTTAAAGAGGGGCAATTAATATTGATTTGGTGATGAATGATGTGCAGGCAAACGGGGAAAAGGCAAGAGATTGCCATTAGAGAATAGAATAGGCGGGGCATAATAAACGTGTAGTATCCTTCTACAATATGCTAATTCCACATAAATGCGACATAGATTGGGAATGATTGCTGAAAGTTGCATATTCATGTGTACCATTAACAACTACGTGAATACTGAAGTGTGAGTCTGTTGACCTTTACGACCTCGAAGGACAACGGCAGCAGATTCATGGAAACACCACTCCTTTCAAGCTTCCCTGTATCCATGCAGCATCCTGGCTTGGAATTATATTGTTGTTCCATCAGAGTTGCTGTGTTATCAGCCCAGAACTCCACTTGGAATTCTGTGCACAGTTTTAGATCATTTATGTAAGGAAACAGAGACTGGCATTTAAAGTCGTTCAGAGAATGATCACGAGGCTGATTCCAAGCCAGGAGGGATTGTCTTCTAATGAGGGGATAAGTGAACTAGACGTTCACGCATTTCAACTTAGAAGATTGAGACCGTCCTTATTAAGGCATACAAGGTGAAGTTATAAAGTTTTATTAAAATCATGAAGGACATGAGTAGGATAAATAGACAAGGTCTGTTCTCTGAGGTGGGGGAGTCCAGAGCTAGAGAGCATAGGTGCAGGGTGAGAACTGAAAGATATATAAGTGAACTAAGGGGCAAACATTTCTCACACAGAGAGTGGTGTTGTGTGGAGTGAGCTGCCACAGGAAATGGTTAAGGCTGGTACAATGACATCTTTTAGAATGCATTTGAATGGATACATGGAAAGGAAGGGTTTAGAGGGAAATTGGCCAACATTTTGCAAATGGGGCGTGATCAGATCAGCATATCTGTTCCGCAGAATAAGTTGGACCGAGGAGTCTGTTTCCATGCTGTACGTTTCTATGAATCTTTGACTCAGTCTGAATCATTAAGTGGATCCTCGATTGGGACGAACAGATTTTAATTCATATTCAAAGGTTGTGGGAGAAAAGCAGGAAATTAGGGTCGATAATTGTCAGATCTACCTTTAATGGCAGAATGAACTCAATGGGCTGAATGGCCTATATAAGTTTCTATGTATTATGGACTGTGTGCTTCTACATCAATTTCATACCACAACTTCAAATTGCTTCTGTAGTATATTTTCATTTTATAAATGGAAAGTTGCAAGTTGTATCAGCAGGAGGCGCTGAAGGCTTAGAGACGATTGAACAGCTAGACCTTGGGATAGAGATTGACAACACAAGACCAGCTCTAGCAGTCCCATGATGCATATCTGGTGCCTTTTCATTTGTTTTTTTTTGCCTTACTTATTTCCACAAGTGTCTTCAGGCTGCTTATATACCAGGCCATGGTGCATGCCTTTCTTGAGATTGACTACAATAGACGATAGGTTAGTATTGAAGAGGACACCAAAAAATGACAGGTAATTGGGAGAGTGGTGAGAGTAAAAATTATCGATTTATCTGCAGAAGATACATAATTAATTCCTTGCATATTTACACTCCTATCAAAGAGATAGCGTATTGATCAGCCTGAATGAGTCTAAATTGAATATCTTTTCTAAGACCATGTCAGAGACATATATACCAGAAGATTGGAATCACCTCATATGCAAGGTAGACTCCTTGTTGTTGACAAATACACTAGGTGTCTAGGTTGCACACTCCTACCCCAGTCCACTTCGAAATTGGGCACACTCCTATCCTAGTGCATGCTGTATAAAGTGAAGACTGAACTTTGTAGATAGTGCTCACTGGATCTTGTGTATGGTGCAAACTTTACCTTTTAAATGATGTATGTGACATTCTGCATATGATGCACACTGGACCTTGTAAGTTTTGCACATTGCATTTTTTTCAGATCGTGCGAAATCCAGTGCAACGTGTGAATGATTCACATTGTGCTTTGTATGTCGTGCTTACTTCATCTCGCATATCAACTACAATGCACTTTGTAGATGGTGCCTCCTAAAACTTGTAGATGGTGCACTGGTCCAGAAAAACGTGGAATATTCCAAAACAGTCCTACTTTGTGCTTTTCAGACGTGGAACGTAATTGTGGAGGCGGGAGCTTACTGCACTGTAGGATTCCCAACCTTTTATCTGTTATGTAGGTAGAAGTGATGGGCTGCTCCAAACCAATGCTTGGTCACTAGAAGACTGCAAAATATTAACTCCAAAAGATACTTAATTTTAAATATCAAGGAGCTGTGTTTAGATCCTCCCTTTGGGAAAATCGGAATTTCTTGACACTTGGTGAATATTGTTGGAACAGCAAAATTAGAATTATCTTCTTCTGATGTCACTTCCTGGATTCGAGCTCTGGGTGTTGTGCAGACGGAAGGCGAGGGGTGGGAGCGTGTTACTTACATTGAGACAAGCTTCTAGAGTGGTTGCAACGTGCAGAATCATTTATGTTTCTTGCCTTCCTGATAAAACAGCTTAAATAACCGAAATCAGGACAAGATACAATCTTGAACTGCAAAGAGAGTGACTGTTGGAACAAACGTTGCAGCCAGGATGTTTTCGAGTTTACTGCAGTTTACAGTCCTCTCGTTAATTTCATGTAAGAATTGATCATTGAGTAAAATAAACTTGCAATATCCTTAGCTCATAAAAAAATACTTTTACATCGAGATAAAATGCAAGAATTGAACCATCTGCAGTATAATTACCTCGACATTATTGCATGTTAGAATTATGTATCTATATTTTATGTAAATTGACAGGCTGACTTAATATGCAGTCTACTTTAAGATATTCTTTCAAAATTGCACTTTTTTCACGTGATGAAGGCGCCTTTGGCATAAAAATGTTTCTGAACCACTAGCTAGCTTCTGGGCATTGACAAGATCATTTTTGTATTTATTAACTGTTAATACACTGTCCGAGTTTTAAAAGTGGGATGAGTCTTTGTGTCTGTCTGTCGATGGATCCATTGGTTCTGTTTATCTGATATTTGCAGGCAATGTCTGGGGAAATCTCGTGTACCAGTGGCCTCGCCAGGTCATCACGGAGAAAGGAAAATCGGTCGAAATCCACTGCTATCAAAACAGAACAGTCCAGGATAACATTCTCTGGTACCTACAGAGACCCAGACAGGCATTAATTTTAATTGGGTACTTTTACATCGGTGGAAAACCTGAGTATGGAGAGGGGTTCAAAAATCGATTTGACATTAGCAGGACCAAAAATGACAGAATGTCAAAGCTAAAGGTGGAGACAGTGCAGCTAACGGACATGGCGGTCTATCACTGCGGGACTGGGGACAGTGCACACAATGACAAACTCATTTAGCACCTTGACAAAAACGGGAACCACTGCAATTAATTAACCCAGGTCTGCTTCCTTCATTGCCAGTCATCTAGTTTGAATCAGCTACATTTTGATTTAAAACTATAAAGGGCTTTTTCCTTAATAAAAGCAAAACAAATCAAAACTGCTTCCAACAATGAGAAATGTCAGTGATGTGGATAGATTGAAGAATTTGGGACTGTACTCTTTGGACAGAAGAAGGCTGAGGGAAGATCAGATAGCGGTTTCCATTGATGGAAATTGATGAAAAATGAATAGTTAATTTTGTATCTGTGTCTTAGATTGTTGTGATCCAAAGTGGCATGAAATATATAACGTGAGCTCGTGTTCGGTCGGCGGATGTGAGCGAAGTACAAGACATTAAGATGGAGATCACTTGCATTTTTAAAAGCTACTGCTCTAGATCCTAAATTCTGTGCTTGGATCAACAATGAATTCCTTTCCTAAATGTTGCATTCTTTCAGAGGATATTTCTCTTGTCTATGCTTAAATTCCTTCTCTACTTTAGTAATGAACCTCCACATGCATTGTTTCCACTACTCTTTGCATGCAGAACACTTGCTAACATCTCCCTTGAACGGTCTGGCTTTCAGTCTTTCTATTGCTCCAATGGAAATTGATTATCTTTATTTAACATGTCTTTCCCTGTCGATATCCTGAAAACTTCAATTCGATGATCAACTTAAAATTCTAAGCTTTTGATGATAAAGTTCTATTTCTCTAATCTCACCTCTGAACTGAAATTCTAAAATCCCGGTTTCATCCTTGTAAAACTGCGGTGAACTCCTGTCAGGACCAAGACATCCTTCCTATGGTGAGGTCCACAGATCTGCTTGCCGTACTCCAAGTGGGACCTAACAAGAGTTTTGTACAAATGCAGCAAATCATTTGAATCCATATACTCCAATCCCTTAGGCATGAAGGCCAGCATTCTACCATCCCCTTGCCTATGTTCCACACCTGTTTGTGGCATTTTAAAAAGCAATGTCCTGAACTCCCAAATCTTGTTGGCCATCCACTGTAGTTCACTTTGCGCCTTATCAAAAATACCCTGATCTATCCTATTTTCGGTCTGAAATGCATAACCTCACACATGTTTTTTTTTAAAAAATCCATCTGCCAGTTTTTACCCATTTACCTAATCTATTAATATACTGTTGGGATTTTGAACTGTCTACCAACATAGCCTAATTAATTCCGTCAGCAAATTGGGATGTTTGAATGTTTATGCCATTGACAAATCCGGTAATAAGTATTGTGATAACTGGCACTACCGATGGGGAATTCCATAACGGAAAAAATGTCTATGAATTAGGACCAGACGATCTAGGAGAGAGGTTTGGAAGCACTCCTACCTACAAGATGTTGTAGATACATAGACGTCCGTTCCAAAAATCGGAAATTGTGACGGCCATTTGTTAATTTTAAGTCTAAAAGTCTGTTTTAAGCACCTTATAATTTGGAACACGTGCATTAAAATTGCATTCAACTTTTCGGAAATATGCAGTGCTACCTTTGAATTATTTACATTTCCCAAGGCAAATACATGGTTTAACAAACTTATAAAATAGAATGCAATGTAACCATCACATATATCGCTTCCATCTGTACGGATAAGAAAGAGACAGATTTGAACTATGCTATTGGTGTCACTTGCAATGATGCAACTTCCAAATTCAGTCACGAAGTAAATGACGGCAGCAGTTACTATGCAGGGTGTTTGGATACAGTGCAGGATTGTGGACTCAAATTGGGAAACGTCTACGTCTGTCTACTGTTTCTTATGCTCAAAGATAACCGTTCATAATTGTCTAGACATATAATTTTTTACTGCTAAAGGAACAAAGAGATCGTTCGAAAGATTACCACTTGTTATTCTTCCGTTGTGTAGTTGTTATAGTCCATAACAATCGAAGCATCTGAATTAATTACTGAGGTTGTCAGAACATCCTTGAGAAAACAGATTGGGAAAACGGGTAAAACATTTTTAAGAAAGTATCTACAAGACAATTGTTTCGATTCTGGAAGAGGGTCATTGGACCCAAAACGATGACTGTACTTTCTTTTGCCACAAATGTTGCTGAGTTTCTTCTGCAATTTCTGCTTTTGGTTAAATACAGAATGATAGAGGGTGGAGACGTTTCAACTCGGAAACTTCATCCCGAGTGGTGACAGAGGCAAGATTGACTTCGCCACACCTTTGGGAACTGGTGCTTTTTGTGGTTCACAACAAATGCCGACCATGCACGGTCTACTTTCTAAAGAATAAACTGGGTTTTAAACCTACCCAAACTGTAAAAGATTCCCTTTTGGAACCAATGTTGAATTTACAAAATTAATAGAATAAATGATTTTCAGCCCTGAACGGATCACTCTAAGGAACATACGTCCCTTTGTATCAAAATATATAAAGTAATCATACAAAATCTTTGCACACATACCAAATCTCTTTGGAATCATTGAATTATCTGCTGTCTTTGCATATGTCGAATTAGGTAAACATTGAAATTTGATTTCCTCACAGCTGCTCGCAGGCATTTCTTACTCATTCAAGATATTATTCGCATACATTTTAGCCACCTGGAAGATCCTCATTATTCCTTGGCAGAAAGATTTTAGACCGCCTTGTAAGGTGGTCTAATGTGGTCACAAATCACCTATGAGAGGAATAGATTTCATTTTGTAAAGATATTTCTCATTCATAAGGTTTTGCACTTGCATTTGTTACACATAGAGTTCTTTACATATTTTGCAGAGAGAAGAAATGCCAGACGATACATTGCAATTTAACAATTCTCAGATCGTCCTGCAGTTGTGAAAAAAAGAAGCATTTTCCAGCGTGCAAGAAACTGCTTCCATTCATTTTCGCTAACTGATTTGAAAAATGAGCAAGTCTTAGTAGGAGCAGCTCTTTTCATTTCAACAGAATACTTTAATTGTAAAACATCTTTCTATGTTATGCATTCGGTGTGTGTGTATATATATATATATATATTACATGTGCATATAAAATAAAACACACGCATTCTGAATAATTGCATGTGAATAAAGCAAGCAATCATTGGAGTTTGACTCTACCCAATAAAGAAATCAAACACAAGTCTCATTTGAACTAGACTATATTTGCATGCATTGAGAGACCAGGAATGTCTGAAAATTGAATTGAAGCAGAAAAATCAAGTTTCCAGGCAAAACCCGTTCATTATGAATGGTGAATTCCAGATGAAGGGCGTTTGCCTGAAACGTCGATGTTTCCTGCTCCTCGGATGCTGCCTGACCTGTTGTGCTTTTCAAGCACCATTCTAATCTTGACGATAATTGAATGGACCCCAGTTTCACTTCTGCAAGAAGACACAGTCACCGGTGTTTACCAACACCACCTTGGCAGCAACTGCTCCAGCCTTTAGTTCGTCACTCAGCACGTTGTCCTGCGCCTTGGTATGTGCCAGTTCGCAACAATTGATCAAGATCAAATCCTTGTTTAAAGTAGATGCCCTCCAGTGTGGAAGCAGGCGATTTGGCCCTACAAGTCCACACTGGCCGTCTGAAAAATAAGCCACCCAGATACAAGTCCCTCTGAAGGATTAATCAAATGCTATGGACAATTCACGTTGGCCAATTCACCTGACCTGCATATCTTTGCATTGTGGGGTAAATTTGAGTCATGGAGGGAATGTGGAAACTTCACACAGACAATCGCCCATGTTAAGAATTGAAACCAGGTCTCTGGCGTTGTGTGGCAGGAGTGTTAATGACTGAGCCACCATGCCGCCACACACGTAATTGTTCGAGTTTTGTTTTGCAGAACCAGCAAGTTTTGGGCTGACCAAAGAGTGTCTTTCACCGAGCTGATCATCGTCCACAGTTCCACTTTCTTCACTGTGTTCATTCTGATGTACAGAATTGAACAATGCTGCGACCTCCAACTGATTCTCCAGTCCTTTCAGGAGAAGTGACTTATCTCTGCTGCCCGCCCCCCAGACAATAAACCAGATATGTGAATCTTCGCAGTCCACATGAATCTGCAGTGGGTGAGTTATATTGTTAAACTTGCATTACGATCTTGTGGGGCTGTTACTGGTCTATGCACAGTCTGACATGTATGTTTTGTACAGAGAAACGGGGGAAGTCTATTGGTAGTTCTCGCGATGATGTCATTTCCATACATAAGCATTAAATCCGGCATCAGGGCGAGAGGGTTCACCGTGTGTGAGAGCTGTATCAAGTTGGGGAGGAAAATGTTCGGTTTTATTTCTATGCATCTCATGTTCCTGCTGCTCCCAGGTAACATTCCAGGCTTGGTATAGTATTCGAGCTTGTCTTAATCTGGTTTTAGTACCATAATGAAACATTGGCCAGTCAAATCACTTGCAAGTTTCATTCTTCTCTACTGTCAAATAAATTAGCGAAATGTTTTCAGAATGTTCTGTACAGTCAGAGAAGCAGCTATAATTGTCCGTCATGAAAGGGACTTTAATCAATAAACAAATTGGTACCATGTACTGGTTTTATAAAAATGCAGCGGGCAGTGGAACTGTAAATTGGTTGAAAGATGTTCAGAGAGGGGATGCAATTCAACGAATACATATTTTGTAGCTGTACTATTCTCCGTTTCAGCAAATAGCTTCCATTTGCTTCCGGCCTGCATTTAAGCAGCCTCTGTTCGTGTCACGTCTACTGGAAGTAGCAATGCTGTGAGTCTAAAATAACCGGGCTCAAAGCCCACATCCATGAGCGTCAGAGGCCACTTTCTGTGTATCCACAATGGAGAAACGATATGTCTTTGTAAGGCGGGGTGGGGGGGGGGGGGGGCTCGAAGTGTGTGAAAAGTGAGAAACTGGAGAACAGACCTAGGTCTCTTAAGCAATTGACAGTTCGTCACAAATCATTACTTTTTTTCTCTCCATCTTCTTTACTTAGCGAGTTGTATAGGTTCGCTCGTCTCTCAGTGGCCGCAGGACTTGTCTATACAAAAGGAGAAGGCGGCAGAGATGCACTGTTACCAAAATGGCACGAGTAATACCCAAATGTACTGGTACCGCCAGTTAAGGGGAGCAGGCCTTCAGCTCATAGCCACCTCGATCGGTACGTCAGAACCAACGGTTGAAAAGGATTTCAAGACAAGGTTCAAAGTCACCAGGAGCGATCTTAAATCGTGCAGCCTGAAAATTCTGAAGCTGGAGGTGTCAGATACTGCGGGTTATTATTGTGCAGCCAGTGATCACAGCGATACAAACACGTGTAGAGCTCTTTCAAAAACCTCACGCGTGTTAAGATAGTTAGCACATTGATTGAAATCTGGAGCGGACAACATTTACCAATAGACCCGCTCCTCGCTGATGTTTGCACCGTTTCCCAAAACCCACCTAAATGGATAAACGCATTATACTTTTTATGCATTCTTCCTTATACAATTCAAGACCAACAGCCCCTATTTAGTAATTGCTCAGCTTAGCTGATAGTATCATGTCTAATAATAATTCTTCGAGGACAGAGATTGCATTCCTGGCAAACTGTTGTTCTTGATAAAATCCTTCCTATTTAATTTTGCGACTTATCCTTTCTCAAGGAAAGCGACTATAATCGCGTTTAAACGTGCATTTCATGTTCTTGTAGTCCAGCAGAATAATAGAACCCTGACTGTGTGAAAAAAGGCCGTTAAGCCCACCGAGTCTGGACCTAGTGTCTGAAGAGTATCCCGCCAGTTGCGCTCCCCTACCTTATCACCGCAGCCTCCCATTCACTGATGCTAACCCAACCATATTTTTCTGCACAGTACGGGGCAATTGAGCACTAACAATGCACCTGACCTCGCAGTAAAGAACGCAGGTTCAGGAATCATTGACAAGTTTCTTTAACAAGGCGCGATTCATTGACTTCTGCCAGACATCATCTGAATACTCTGCACATACACTGAATGTGTTTCTTTGTTCTTTATATATATATATATATATATGTTGACCCTGCAAGCCTGCTCCAGCTTTATCAACTGATAGTTCCAGAACTTGGGCATGGAACTGGGCATATGCTAGTTTGTCTCACTAAGTCCAATTATGGCTGGGTTGGTGACAAGAACTGTGAGGGTCTGCCACTTTTAGCAATCATATCTGAGGTCAATTGTACTCTGCTGGCATGAAACCACTTTCACTCACCAGCAACTCGTTGTTATGCCATGAGTGCTCTCTTTGTTGAAAAAGTAAACTGAGACTATGCGGCATGTGGCATGTGTGTTGACAGATATTTTATCTCTATTTTTATGGTAGCAATATTTGTTTGATCAGCCTGTTTCTCAATCTTCCTCTGTACTGACATCAGGAAGACTCGTGTTTCCCAGTGTGTTGAGAAACGAAAGAGATGGAAATGTATATTAACTCAAGGATACTGATAACTTGAACATGTGGTGGTATTGCTACTGGGGTGATAAAGAGTAGAAGCTCACAGGTAAAGCCTTTACCGCCTCTGATATCTCTCTTTCAGACAGTTACAGGGAGAGGTTTAAACCAGGAAGAAGGTCTCAAGCCTGATGAAAAGATAGAATGCAGACATTCTGAGACGGCAGTTCATTACTAACCTGTTGGTGATCACAATTATCAAAATAGACTCAGAGCATCGTCAGAAAAAGAAAATGACAAACCTCAAATGAGCCATCTTCAAAATTAACATCCTTTGCATCGATGTGGCTTCTCTCGGTTCCCAACAATCGAGCAACAATTTGGGAAGGCATTATTGCAAGAGTATTAATTCAGAAACTCTGCTAATATCCTGGGGTCCTGGCTTAGAAACACACTACCTCAGGTAGTGGAATTTTAATTTTATGGTACACAAATAAATCTGGATGACCATGAAACTATTGTTGATTATCAGATGGGTTTTTCATGGAAGAAAATCTGCCATTCTTATCTTGTCTGACCTGCATGTATGTCCATAGTTGCAATGTGATTGACTCTCAATTGTTCTCTAAAATGGGCTAGAAAGCCTATCAGCTATATGCATTGATGGATCACCTGACATCGACCTAAGTATCAGATAAAAAAATATACATGGTAGAGACAGCCCTGCAAAGTGTGCCTCTCGAACATCTCTGGGCTGGTGACAATATTGAGAGAGCCATCTCACAGTCTAGTCAAGGAATGATTCCTGATAATGTCCCAAATACCAGCATCACAATCGCTGGATAACTCCTGGCCCACCGACAGAACAGATCCAGCAGAGGTGGTGGCACAGAGGTGTACACTTGGGACGGATTTTACCCGAGGATCGCAATATTAGCGCCGGACTCCATGAAGTTACATGGTTTCGGGTTAAGAAAAGGCAAGGAAACTTCATGCTTGTTGCCATGCACTGTCTTTCTTCGGCCGAGGAATTGGTATTCCTCTATGTTGAGCAGCACTTGGAGGAAACACTGAGAATGCAAGGGCACAGAATATACTCTGGGTAAGGGATTTCAATGTCTTCCCACTAAGTTCGGGAGCAGTAGTACAGATGGTACTGGTCGTACTCTAACGGACATAGCCAAGAGGCTGGGTCTGTGGCAAGTGGTGCGGGAACCAACAAGAGAGAAAAACATATTTGAACTCATCCTTAACAATCTGAACGTTGTAGACGCATCTGTCTATGACAGTATCTCTCAGAGTGAACACTGCATAGGTTTTGTGGAGATGAAGCCTTACCTTCATATTTGGAATAGACGCCATTGCGGTGTGTGGCATGATGATGGTTTTAAAGTGGTCAATTATCAAACAGATCTAGCAATTCAAAACTGAAAAACATGAGAAGCTGAGAGTAACCAGCAGCAGCGGAATTCCACTGCAACACAATCTGCAGCTACATTGGAGCGGCACAGTGGCACAGTGATTCGCACTGCTGCCTCACAGCTCCAGAGACCCGGGTTCAGGTAACTGTCTGTGTAGAGTTTGCAAATTCATCCCATGTCTGCGTGGGGTTCCTCCGGCTACTCCGGCTTCCTCTCACAATCCAAAGATATGCAGGTTAGGTGAATTGGCCATGCTAAATTACCTGTAGTGTTAAGTTAAGGGGTAAATATAGGGGAATGGGTCTGGGTGGGTTGCTCTTTGGGGGGTCCGTGTGGACTTGTTGGGTTGAAGGGCCTATTTCCACACTGTAAGTAATCTAATCTAATCTAATGACACAGTCCATCCCCAACTGAACCATTGCCACCAAACCAGGTCTAAAACATTGGTTCAAAAGAGCAAAATGGCAGACCTGAATCAGAACCAGGTCTGAAAATGAGTTTTCAACCTGGTGAAGACACCAAGCAGGTCTACCTGCTTGACAAATAGTGTTAGTGATAAATGATAAACAGAGCTAAGTAATCATGTCTAAGCTCAGCACTGCTGCTATATCCAATCGTGAATGGTGGTTGACAATTAAACATCTCACTGGATCCTCAAATTCCCCATCCTCAATGATGGAAGGGTCCAGCACATCAGTATAAAACGTAAGGCTGGAGCATTCACAACGATTGTCAACCAGAATTGTTGTGTAGATGATCTATGTCGGTTCCGTCCAGTAGTGTCCAGCATTACAAGTACCAGTCTTAGCCAGTCTGATTCGCTTCACGTGAAATAAACGTTCACAGTCTCTGAGTCAATTATTTGCTGATCAAATATATTCTGAAATATTTTTCAAGATTAAGTCCTTGTGCAACTGAATGCTAGCACTTATTATCTGAGTGAATCAACATACAGAATGAAATCTCGTCAATCCTCTTTGATGATGGCATTGAATCAACGTCAGCTGAGGAAAATGTTAACACGTTTTTCTCTGCAATCGCATCCAGACTCTTGTGCCGTGTTAATGTTCCTATCTCTGAGCCAGAAACTAGGGATTCACTCCCACGGTTTTCAAAGGTAACAACTCTGAGGAGGAGAATACGTAGAATGAATGAAGAGGGTTCTTGTGAGGCAATGTTGCAGTCATATCTCTAAGCCAGGAAACTTGGGTTCTATACACCTGATGCAGAGCTGTGAAAAGACATCTCTCAACGACTACATTGGAAAATATCTAATATCTCTTCAGTTTCACTGCATCAGAATACTGTATGTAGATAAAAAAAAGCCTTCTTATGCAGATAGAGGGCCCCGAGGTATTACAAAAGCAACTATCCGAGAAAAGGAATCGTGTATACATATCGCAAAAATACATCACATGCATTTTTAAAATTGGATCCAAAAGATCGTCAAACAATCTTATAACATTTTTTGCGGAAAGTAAAAAAAAAGGCAAACGCTACAATGGAATTTGACAACGCTCAAATCATCCTTGTAGTTTTGACAAGAGAGGCACTTTGCACCTTGCAGAAACCATTTATATTCATTTTGAATTAACAAGGTTGTTTAAGAAACGACCAGAACCTGTTCAGAACAGCCTGATCAGTTTTACTTTCTTCTCAATGTCTATTCTGAGGTGCAAAATGGAGGAATGATGCGACTTCCAAAATAATCTCCAGTCATTTGACGTCAGATTATTTGCATTCCACTACCCCCTCAAGAAAAATCCATACACGATTCATCTTCCAATGTCTAGGAATCTGCAGGGGCTCGGCAAATATCTTTATACTTGCGTGCAGATATTGTGAGTCAGTTACCAACGTATGGGACCGGGGGTGGTCCACTGCAAACTGTCGTGATGGTGTCATATCCACAGCTAAGGATTAAATCCCGCACCCGGGCGAGAAGCTTTGCAGTATGTGAGAGCTATACCAGGTTGGGAGGGATAATGTTTGATGCTGTTTATCTGCAGTTTTACTGCTGTTCCCAGGTGACCTGCCTACCTTACTGATCTGTTTCATCCAGTTATTACCCACTTTTGGTGCTTCGCTCAGTAAGATCAGTTGCAATTTTCGTTCTTGTTCACTCTTTAAAAAAACGTTTTGTTTCCGAATGTACTTTAAGACCATAGAATTAGCTACAATTATCACTTATGAACGGGTCATAGATAAATGTCCTAATAGGTATTATGTTCAGGATTTGTGATAGTACAGAGTGCAGTTGAACTGGAAATTTCTTGACAGATACTTGGAAAGTATCTGTCTGCTATTGTTTTGTTTTCGTCTCTTACGAAAACCCTTTTCAATCTCATCAACGAGAAGTGGCAACACCGACGACCTACATAAGGTTGATAAGGTTGTCTCTTTCTATTTATCTGTCTCTGTCTCTCTGTCTCTCTGTCTCCTTCTCCCTCGCTCTCTCTCCATCATTGAGAGATAATATATTTTCGTGGGAAAGGCAAATTTTGAAGTGTGTGGAATGTGGGAAACCAGAGGATATACCTGCGTCTCCTCAAATACCAGACAAATCGTTTTATTTTCATCATTTTAATTAGGGAGTTGTAAAAGCGCCATCATCACCCAATGGCTAGAGGATTTATCTCTACAAAAGGAGAACACAGCAGAGATGCACTGTTACCAAAACGATGAACTGGTATCGCCAGGTAAGGGGAGCAAGCCTGCAGCTCATGGCAACTTCGATTGGTACCTCAGAGCCCACATTCGAAGAAAATTTCAAGGCAAGGTTCGAAGGTGCCAGGAGTGATCGTGTAGCCTGAAAATTCTGCGGCTGCAGTTGTCTGATACTGCAATTTATTTCTGTGCTGTCAGAGATAACAGCGATACAATCGTGGGTAAGGCTGTTGCAAAAACCTATCGGGGTGTTATACTGTTTGCAAGGGGATTGGAGAGCTCGAGTGGAAAACGTGCATAAATACAACTGCCTGTTACTGATGATTGCACCCATTCCTGTAATCACCCAAACGGATAAAGGCATCCTCGAACATGTATTCCACTATCCGATCAAATGCCAAGGGACGCTCTTCTATAATCACTGAGCAGAGAAGATGGCATCATTTAAAATAATAATTTGTAGACAATGGAGTGTTCCATCATGGCCAACCTGTCAGTTTTCTTAACAGATTCCTGTTTGATTTAAGTCCTATCCTTTGTGAAGGAACAGTAAATATAAGCGCTCACGCAGCACAGCTAAACTATAAATTCCTCTTACGAGAGACCATTAGGTCCATCGGGTCTGCATCGAACCTCTTAAGAGCGTTACATCTCATCCTAGACCACCACACTATCTCCATAATCACGAATTTATCATGGGTTATGCACGTATAAGAAAAGACAGCAATTTTGCATGGTAAAAAACCTTACTATGTCCACAGTACAAAATACAGGAACATGGCTAATACGAAATACTCCGAATGATCTGGACAAGACACGATTCAGTGAATGATCTCTTCTGTCAGACAGCATCTGAATACTTCGCATATTACCAGACAATTTTCTTCGGTTTTCCTCGATTTTTTTTGATAACCTTACCAGCATGATCATTTTTTTCACCCGATGGTTCCAGTGCTTAGAAATGGAACTGAGAACACGGCCAAGATCAGAGAGCAACCTCATTTGGTTTTTCTAGATTAGCACACGTTGCAACTGCAGCAGGGTTGGTGGCACCGAATGAGAAACTTACCGAAATTTAGCCTCATTGACCAGTTTGTAATGAAGACAAGCATATTCCATTGGCACGAGAATAGTTGCACTCACCGGTAACTGTGTATTCGACCATTAATGCGTTTTTGGTTGACAAAGCCAACTGAGCACATATGGCATTCATCATGTGCACTGACAGATAACGTCTCTCTATTCTCAGTGCAGCTGCAATTGCTTGATCAGACTATTTCTGAATCTTTTTTTTCCCGGCTTCAGGATGGTCCTTGTTGCCCAGTGTTTTGAAAAATGGAAGAGGTGGAAAATTATACTAAGTGAATGGCACTAATCACAATCATATCACAGCAGAGGGGAAATCCTGGGGATATACGGCGATGTTGTGCAGAAGATCATTTAGTTTTAAAGTACCTCTCTGAGTCTGTTTCATAGCTCATGTTCCTCCTCTTTTCAATGAACAGCTAAGATAGCCTCCAAATACATATAGGAGAAAGTGAGGACGGCAGATATCTAAATACATATATCCAAATTTTGTCCCTTACCTGAACAATGCTGCGCCCGTGTCTAGTCAGGACTTACGTCTCAGCTTTTAGTATGCCGACATCTGCACTTAAACATCCTGTTCATATTATCTCTTACAGACTTTATTGAAACGGTTCTGTCAATTTAGGATAAAATTCCAGGGCAAGTGGGGCTTGACACCAGGGCTTTCAGCTCTGACACAGGGACACGGCCCCGCCTCCAAAATCGACAGTCATTCAAGCTGAGATAATTTAAAATATCAATAAACAAACAAAGTGATATCAGGTTGCGTTAGAGCAGCAGCAAATATGTGCCATCAATATCACTGCCAAGGGAGACATTGACACTTTCTGAAATTCAAATGTTAAGCATATTGTTCAGAACTATCAGATTTTCAACCAACATTCAGTTGCTAATTCAGGCAGTGCCACTGTTATATATAATGCATCACTCCAGTTCTCCACAAGATATTGATACATGTAACATTATCGTAATTTGAAACATACCCACAGCTCTCTCCATCGTCACGGATGGAAGAGCCAAGCGCATCAGTGCAAAAGTTAAGGTTGAAGCTTTCGCAGCAATCTTCAGTCAGAACTGTAAAGTGGATGATCCATTTTGGCATCCTCCAGTGGTCCCCAGCATTACAGATACCAATCTTGATTCAATTCAATTTAGCCCACGTGATATAGAACACAGAAGATAGAACACAGGACAGTACAACACAGTGCAGGTCCTTCAACCCTCGATGTTGTGCCGACCTTTTATACTACTCTAAGATCAAACAAACATGCATGGCCTCCATTGTATTATCTTCATAAAAGATTCAATCTAAGAATCTTTTAAATGTCCCGAATGTATCTAACTCTACGACCACGTCTGCCAGTGCATTTCACGCCCCCACCTATCTCTCTGTAAAGAAGCTGGATGTCACATCTTCCCGAAAACTCTCCTAGAATCACCTTATTTACTCCTCTGTGCTAGCTATTTTCATCTTGGGAAAAAAAAATCCCTGATTATGCACTCTATATCTGTCTCCAATCATCTTGCACACCAATGTCAAATTGGCTTTCACCTTTCTTCGCTCCAATGTGAAAAACCCTAGCTCCCCGACCATTACTTCAGAAGACCTGCCATGTAGTCTCACCTGTTTAATCAATGATCTTTTATTCACAGTAAAAAGACAAGGCCTTCACGATATTAGCAAGAAAAGGCAGGGTCGGTGGTGGTAAGTTAGGGCTAGATCGTGAGGAGATTGGTGAGAAAGCACTTTGATGCAAAAAAACTGGCAGATGTTTGGATCTCTATTCCACAAATGGCAGTTGTGACGATCATTTATTAACAATCATTTGTTAACTTATACTCTGGTGTAGATAAATGCTTTTTAAGCAAACACATTTGGGGATGTATCAAAAGTAGATCTGACGAGTTAGAACAGAGATCAGCCATGATCTCATTTCTTGGTGGGACAGGGTCGAAATGTTGAATGGCCTACTTCCGTTCGTACCTTGCTATATCGTATGGCTAAACCATTTGGAAGGTTCTTGACAAATGTGCAATAAACGTCGGGCAAACAAAATCCCAAGAATAAATTAAAGTTTGTCCAACACCTCGTACTTTGGAAGTCTTGAATTAGAAATTACATTCAATGTCTCTGATCTGTACAGTCCTGCCTTATAACATTTGCATTTCCACAAGGCAGACACATGGCTTTACAAATTATACGACAACATGCAAGGTACCTGTCAAGTACTGTCACTGTAAACTGCACAGAAAGAAACAGACGGCTGCGTCGATTAGACCTCTGCCATCGGCAGAACATGCAACGACACAATTTCTGCATTCAGCCTCAATGCAGCGAGTAAAACAGGAGCTAATCTCCAGTGTTTTGAGACAGTAGCTGAAAATGTGTTGCTGGTTAAAGCGCAGCAGGTCAGGCAGCATTCAAGGAACAGGAAATTCGACGGTTCGGGCACAATCCCTTCATCAGGAATGAGGAAAGTGTGTCCAGCAGGCTATGGTAAATGGTAGGGAGGAGGGACTTGGGGGAGGGGCGATGGAGATGTGATAGGTGGAAGGAGGTCAAGGTGAGGGTGATAGGCCGGAGTGGGGTCGGGGCCGAGAGGTCAGGAAGAAAATTGCAGGTTAGGAGGGCGGTGCTGAGTTCGAGGGAACCGACTGAGACAAGGTGGGGGGAGGGGAAATGAGGAAACTGGAGAAATCTGAGTTCATCCCTTGTGGTTGGAGGGTTCCCAGGCGGAAGATGAGGCGCACTTCCTCCAACTGTCGTGTTGTTATATTCTGGCGATGGAGGAAGTGCATGTCCTTGGTGTAGTGGGAGGGAGAGTTAAAGTGTTGAGCCACGGGGTGGTTGCATTGTTTGGTCCGGGCGTCCCAGAGGTGTTCCCTGAAGCGTTCTGCAAGTAGGCGGCCCGTCTCCCCAACGTAGAGGAGGCCACATCGGGTGCAGCGGATGCAACAGATGATGTGTGTGGAGGTGCAGGTGAATTTGTGGCGGATATGGAAGGATCCCTTGGTGCCTTGGAGAGAGGTAAGGGAGGAGGTGTGAGTGCAAGTTTTACATTTTCTGTGGTTGCAGGGGAAGGTGCCGGGAGTGGAGGTTGGGTTGGTGGGGGGTGTGGACCTGACGATGGAGTCACGAAGGGAGTGGTCTTTGCGGAACACTGATAGGGGAAGGGAGGGAAATATATCCCTGGTGGTGGGGTCCGTTTGGAGGTAGCGGAAATGACGGCGGATGATCCGCTGTATACGGAGGTTGGTGGAGTGGTAGGTGAGAACCAGTGGGGTTCTGTCCTGGTGGTGGTTGGAGTGGCGGGGCTCAAGGGCGGAGGAGCTGGAAGTGGAGGAGATGCGGTGGAGGGCATCGTCGATCACGTCGGGGGGGAATCTGTGGTCTTTAAAGAAGGAGGCCATCTGGGCTGTATGGTATTGGAACTGGTCCTCCTGGGAGCAGATGCGGCGGAGACGAGGGAATTGGGAACATGGGATGGTGTTTTAACAGGGGGCAGGGTGGGAGGAGGTGTCGTCCAGGTGGCTGTGGGAGTCAGTCGGGGGTGGTGCCAGTGTAGTTGCGGAAGATGGACTGTTCCACATATCCTACGAAGAGACAGGCATAGCTGGGGCCCATGCGGGTGCACATGGCAACTCCTTTAGTTTGGAGGAAGTGGGAGGATTGGAAAGAGAAGTTGTTCAGCGTGAGGACCAGTTCAGTCAGTCGAAGGAGGATGTCATTGGAAGGGTACTGGTTGGTATGGTGGACCAGTTCAGTCAATCGAAGGAGGGTGTCAGTGGAAGGGTACTGCTGGTACGGCGGACCAGTTCACTCAGTCGAAGGAGGGTGTTCAGTGGATGGGTACTGGTTGGTACGGCGGACCAATTCATTCAGTCGAAGGAGGGTGTCAGACCAGTTCAGTCAGTCGAAGGAGGGTGTCAGACCAGTTCAGTCCCAAAACCAGTGTTTTGAGACAGCATTGGTTTGCTGTGTCATGCTGTGGTCTGTCTGCATGTATCCACTGGTACTCATTCTGCCAGTAACTGTAAAAAATTATTGAGCAACATAAGTTCTGCTTGTTGAAGGAACAACGAGGTCAGTTCAAGGATTATCAATTGTTCTTGGTAGTGTTGTAACTTGCTGTGTACAGTTACGATGGAAGCTGCATAAGTCATACCTCAAATGGCAATCCTTTCAATACAGTTGAAAAGAGCCTCTTGTGGCATCGTGGTAGTATTCCTTTCTCTGAGCAGATCAACCGGGTTCAAGTCGCATCCTGTTCCAGAGTTGTGCTATAAAATTCTTGCGCTGGTTGACTGGAGGTATTTTTATATAGAAAAATCTACAAGACAATAGATACGTTGTGAAGGATCGTCACTGGATCCGAAATGATAACACTGCTTTCTCTCTCGACAGATGCTGTTGAGTTTCTCCGTACATTTTTGCTTTTGTTTGGAGACAAAATAAGGGTCAGAGAGTACAACTTGGAATTTTCATCCCAAGTGATGAAAGAGACAAGATTGATCTTGTCAACTCTTTGGAAACTGATGCTTTTCATGGGTCCCAGTAACTGGTGACTGCCTTTCGCTGACATTGCAAAACAAAAGTTGTTTTAAACCTGAATAAGCTGGGAACGGACTCCAGACATACGTTCATCTATGTGAGGGGTTGGCGGGATGTACAAATCTCGTGCAGTATGTAAGACATTCAAAGTGCCAAATACGTTGGGACAACAGCAATTGGATTGAGTTCAGTCGTGATCTAGGAATGCACACTGTTTTCGTACGCACAGCGACTGAGTTTGTGAAATTTGACGCAAATTGTTTCGCTTCTCTCTCTGAGTCCACATTGTGTCCATCCCGATTTCATCCCAACCGCAACATTTTCCTGTCGTTTTCCCTTAGTGAGTTATAAAGGTGCCTTCATCTCCCCATGGCTGGAGCAGTTGGCTTCACAAAAGAGGAAGAAGGCAAAAATGCACTGTTACCAAAACCACACTAGCGAGATTTACATGCACTGGTACCGCCAGCCCAGAAGTGCAGGTCTGCAACTCATAGCAACCTGTCACTAGGTCTGATCACACCCTGAAAAGGATTCGACAGACCCAGTCAAAAGTCATGAAACAAAAGATAGGTTGAATACGCTGAGCTTGCAGCCGACAGATTCAGCAGTCTATTACTGCACTGACAGTGATCACAGAGATTCAAGCAGGCGAAGATATTATCCAAAAACATAGCTGTCTATCATCCCAGGATTAGAACTAATTTGAAAGCACGGGGGTCATGTTTCAATATGTTGGTCATTGTTGTAGAATCCCTTGCCTTATCACTTGGCAGAAAACTTTTTTCTGCCTTGTCAGCTCTGTTGAACATCGAAATATTTCTTCACTGTAAGGAGAGTTTCTGCTTCTATCACCTTCACAGACAGTGAATTCCAGGTTGCAAAAACACTCTGGGTGTAAAGTTTTTCCTGGTAGCTTCTTCAAACCTCCAACCCCTGAGCTTATGTAAATGCCCACCCTCACCTGTCATTTTCCAGAACACATGTCCCCTCCTCTCGTCATTGATATACTTCGTGAAGTTGGTATTTTAACAGTCCTTTCGTCCTTCCCGCCTTGTCTTGTTGTTCTGGACACTGCATTCCCTTTGTACCCTGCTTACCACGATGATGCAGAAATTGCGTTATTTCTCAAAGACTCAATATACTCCTCGCATCTTGACAAAGAACAGTAAGGTCGGCAGTTTTGCACGGATTTGAGGAAAAACATTTTCATTCACAGTGTGGTTGAGGATCTGGTAAGTACTGCCTGGGATAACAGTTCAAACGGGAAACCCTTCCCTAAATTGATGTCTCCTTTTTATTTTTGATTTTCTGCCAACAACACACGTTTCTTGCTGTGTACCCTGTTTATGACCCACATGATATGACGAGACCGAAGGTGGGCGCAGGAATAGAGTGAGAATGAAGAAGGAGAGAGAAGTTGCGTGCAGGGATAGATGAGAGTGAGGAAGGAGAGGGAAGGTGTGTGCAGGGATAGAGTGCGTGTGTGTAAGGAGAGAAAGGGTGTGTTCAGGGATAGAGTGTGTGTGACGAAGGAGAGAAACGGTGGGTGCAGGTATAGAGTGAGCGTAAGTAAAGAGAGAGAATCTGGGTGCAGGTATAGAGGGAGTGTGAGGAAGGAGAGAGAAGATGGTTGCCTGGATTGAGTGAGTGTGATGGAGGCGGGAGAAGTTGTTTGCACGGATAGAGTGAGAGCGAGTGACGAGAGAGAAGGTGTGTGCAGGGATAGAGTGAGTGTGAGGAAGGAGAGAGAAGGTGAGTGCAGGGATAGAGTGAGTGTGTGGAAGGAGAGAAAAGGTGGGTGCAGAGATAAAGTGAGTTTGAGGAAGGAGGGAGAAGGTTGGAGCTGGGATAGAGTGAGTGTGAGGAAGGAAAGAGAAGGTGTGTGCATGGGTAGAGTGAGAATAAGAAACGAGAGAGAAGGTGGTTGCCGGAATAGAGTGAGAATGAAGAAGGAGAGAGAAGTTTCGTGCAAGGATATCGTGAGAGTGAGGAAGGAGGATGAAGGTGTGTGCAGGGATACAGTGAGTGTGTGCACGGAGAGAAAAGTTTGCTTAATGGATAGAGTGAGAGTGAGGAAGGAGAGAGAAGATGTTTGCAGGGATTGAGTGAGTGTGATGAAGGCGGGAGAAGTTGTGTGCTGGGATAGAGTGAGAGCGAGTGATGAGAGAGAATGGGTGTGCAGGGAAAAAGTGAGAGTGTGGAAGGATAAAAAAGGTGGGTTCAGGGATAGAGTCAGCTTGAGGCGGGAGAGAGAATGTGGTGCAGGGATAGAGTGATTGTGAGGAAGTAGAGAGACGGTGGGTGAAGGGATCGAGGGAGTTTGAGGAAGGAGAGAAAAGGTGGTTGCAGGGAGAGAGTGAGAGTAAGGAAGGAGGGAGAAGGCGTGTGCAGGGATAGAGTGAGTGTGTGGAAGGAGAGAAAAGGTGGGTGCAAGGATAATGTTAGTGTGAGGAAGGAGGTAGAAGGTAGGAGCTGGGATAGAGTGAGTGTGACGAAGGAGAGAGTATGTGCTGCAGGGATAGAGTGGGAATGAAGGAGGAGAGAGAAGTTCCGTGCAGGGATAGAATGAGAGTGAGGAAGGAGAGGGAAGGTGTGGACAGGGATAGAGTGAGTGTGTGAGGAAGGAGAGAGTATGTGATGCAGGGATAGATGAGAGTGAGGAAGGAGAGGGAAGGTGTGTGCAGGGATAGAGTGAATGTGAGGAAGGAGAGAGCATGTGATGCATGGATTGAGTGAGAGTGAGGAAGGAGAGGGAAGGTGTGTGCAGAGATAGAGTGAGTGTGTGGAAACAGAGAAATGGTAGGTGCAGGGATAAAGTGAGTGTGAGGAAGGAGAAGATGGTAGGAGCTGGGATACAGTGAGTGTGAGGAAGGAGAGAGAAGATGCGTGCAGGCATAGAGTGAGAGTAAGGAAGGAGAGAGAAGGTGTGTTCCGGGGTAGAGTGAGTGTGTGGAAGGAGAGAAAAAGTGGGTGCAGAGATAAAGTGAGTGTGTGGAAGGAGGGAGAAGGTGGGTTCAGGGATAGACTGAGAGTAAGGAAGGAGAGAGAAGGTGGGTGTAGGGATAGAGTGAGAGTGAAGAAGGAGAGAGAAGTTGCCTGCAAGGATAGAGTGAGAGTAAGGAAGGAGAGGGAAGGTGTGCGCAGGGATAGAGTGAGTGTGTGGCAGGAGAGAAAAGGTGGGTTCAGGGATAGAGTGAGTGTGAGGAAGGAGGGATAAAGTAGGAGTTTGGATAGAGTGGGTGTTTGGAAGGAGAGAAGTGGTTGGTGCATGGATAAAGTGAGTGTGTGGAAGGAGAGAGTGGAAGGTCTCGCTCATCATAACAACAAACAACCTTTTGTTGCTCCTGTCTAAATTGATAGACTCCCATTCACTTTTTTTTCGTAAAGCTGGTTCGTCTAATTGATCATTAATGTGCTGGATGCTGTTCCTGACATTTTTTAAATTGTTTTGGGACTCCTCGTGTGGCATGGACAAAATAGCACCCGCATTCATACAGGATGGCACCTTAGTCATGCTAAACTAAAAGAATATATGTGTGTGTCATAATAAGTTTCTACGTAAGAACAGATGAAGGAATATGAATTTATTAACGAAATCTCACGTCTGATCGTAACGTGACATGACCTCCTCTAGACAAAAAAAAACAAAGATAAGTGAATTATTTCAATCTATACAAAATGCAGGGGGTGGATTATATACTTAAACTTGCGAGATTATCTCATGGGTCAGTTACCAACGTATTCAGAGAGAGGATATCTGCATTTCATTGGATGGGAACGGGGAGGTCTATTGGACGCTCTCGCAATGATGTCACATTCAGAACAAAGCATTATTGTCACCACCTCTGCCCAAAGCATAGCAATTGTTTGCTGACAAAATATGTTTCGAAATGTTTTCTCAAGATTAGCAACCTTCTTGCTCCAGCCCTGAGAAGTTGCGCAGTAGCTTTCAGTAAATGACTGAATCAAAAGAGTCAACAAAATTTCATCAATATTCGTTGATAATCACCTTTAAACACAGTCAGCTGCGGATTAGGAAAATACTTATTTTGTAATCATACCTGGGGTCATGTGGATCTGTGGTAGTGGATGTACCTCTGGACCGGGAAAAACGGATTCCATTTCCACATCCTACAGAGATATATGGTAATATATCCGAGCAAGTTGATTTTGGAATGAATAAGGAGGGTACTTTTGATGCAGTGGTAGTTTCTCTACCTTCGAACCTGAGGTCTCAGTTCATTATGCACCTGCTGCATAGTTGAATAATAACATTTCAGAAGTTTCATTACAAAATATTTAAAATTTTTGTGTTTTTCCCATCTGAACATTATATCAGTTTGAAAATCTCTCTGATCACACAGAGGGTGGATTGCATTTATTGTATTAGAACAGCAATATGTTAGGTGGAGTCTTTATAGTGCAAAAATAAATCGAGTTCATAAAAAGAATGCACATACAAAAGCTACACAAAATGTTTTCTACGGATTTTTCAGAAAGAAAATTGTCCGAACAACACAATGGAATTTAACATCTTTCAATTCGTCCTTTCATTTGTGAAAATAGAAGCACTTTCAGCACTGCAGCAAAATATTTGAGCAAGAGTGTGGTTTGAAACCTGAATGGACACTGGACTATCTTGCCCAGTTTGACATTCTTCTCCGTATCCATCCTGAGATGCAAACTGGACCAATGTTGTAACATCTAACAGAACCTTCATTTGTTTGACATGACGTAACGTGACCTCCCCTAGAAAAAAAAACAAAGACAAGTGAATTGTTTCGATCTATACGAAATGCAAGGAATGAACTATATACTTAAAATTGCAAGATTACCTCGTGGGTCACTTACCAACGTACTCATAGACAGGATCTCTGCATTTCATTGGACGGGAATGGGGAGGTCGATTGGACGCTCTCGCAATGATGTCACGTCCAGTGCAAAGCATTAAATCCGGCAACAGGGTAAGAGGTTTTGCAGTGTGCAAAGCAGTACCAAGTTGGGAGGGATAATGTTCGATGCTGTTTCTCTGTATCTCCTGTTACTGCTGTTCGCAGGTATCCTTCCAGGCTTGCTTAACTATTTTAGTCATTCTTTATCCGCTCTTCATGCTGTGAGATGAGTTTAGGTCAGTCAGGTCATTTGCAAGTTTCGTTCTTGTTTAATTTATTAAAAATAATATATGTTTCAGTGGCATGAAGTTTCCAAATAAAACAGGGCACAGTAACCAAAACAGTGAGTGGCTGCGGTAACTTAGTCTTTCTCTCTGTAGTGGAAAGATGTGTTATACTTTTGCAGCAGATGGATTTTGAAGTCTGTGGATGTGGGAAAATGGATGATGTACTTATATCTGTGCAAGCAATCGGAATTGCAGCCAATCGTGACAATATGGTTCGGTATTGCTCTACCGTGACTGGGTGCCCAGAGATCTGTTGCTTTGTCTGAGAATGTCAACGACTCGATCTTTTATGAGTGACTGGGGTGGTGGTGCTATCTGCAAAAATAACCTCCCCGTTATAATAGCAAGCAGTTGAAAAATGACCACATCTGTTTTCCCCGTTCCTCCTCAGCTGGCTGCAAGAGCACCTTAATCTTCCAGTCGGAGAACATATTGTCTGTTGGAGAAGGGAAGACGGCGGAGATGCACTGTTACCAAAATGATACTAACCATAACTACATGTACTGGTACCGTCAGCTAAGGGGAGCACGCCTGCAGCTCATAGCAACCTCGATTGGTACTGCAGCACCCACGTTCGAAGAGGATTTCAAGGCAAGATTTGAAGGCACCAGGCATGATCTTAAATCATGCAGTTTAAAAATCCTTCAGCTGCAGACGTCTGATACCGCACTTTATTACTGTGCTGCCAGTGAACACAGCAATACAAACAAGTGCAGGTCTGTTGCTAAAACCGAGCAAGCAGATGTAAGCAGATGGATTGGGAACCTCGAGTTCACAACGATCATAATTGCACCCACTCCTCACTAATGATTGCACCCTTTCATACAAACTGTTCTGGGGTAAAAGTATTATCGAAGTAATAGCAGCGATTTACAACCCAATCAAAGAATAAGGGAACCTGTTCATTTATCATCGAGCCGGATAGATAGTCTCATGTACAATGATAATTTGTAGGGGGCAGAGCATTCCATTCTGACCCACTGTTGTGTTTTACAAAACTACTCTCTGTTTGAGTTTACAATTGATCCTTTTTTAATGGAAACGCGAATTTAATCAAGTTGAAATATGTAGCTAACGCTCATTTGGCACAGTATAAGAAGAGAACCCAAAGATGGGGTAATAGACCATTCGGCCCATCGAATCTGCACTGTATCTCTGAACACTGTCTCACAGAGATCCGCTCTCCTATCCCAATCACCGCGCATTTGTAATGGTTAACTCACCTGCTCATTTTTGTGCAGTATTCAGTAATTTCGCACGGTCAATTCACTTAACCTGCATGCAATAAACAGTACAGGACTCGGAATAATTGAAACCCTTCTGGATGATCTCGAGAGGGCAATAAACCACTTCTGCCAGGTATCATCTGAGGAGTACACATATCCCCAGATGCGTTTGCTGATATTTCCTTTTTGAATATGTATTGACCCAGTCAACCTTCTCCTTTTTTGTAACGTCGTGGCTCCAGGGCTTCAGAATGGAGCTGTCTTCACGCTCCAGCTCAATGAGGGACACCAGTTGATCTCGCTGGACGAGTTCACATGCAACTGCGGCCGAATTGGAGGCACGAAGTGTTGGAAACTGAATGAAATTCCGTCTCTGTTACGAATTGGTAACGTAGCCAAGTGTACTCCATTGGTATGGGACCTATTAAATCCGATGATAACTGGGTGTCCATTCACGACTGCTCTCTTCGTTGACAAAGCAAGCTGAATCAATGTGGTATTCATCATATGCGGTGATAGGTAATGTCTCCTTATCTTCATTGATCTGTCTGTTTGTCAGTCTTTCTCAGTACTGCTTTCAGGAAGGAATTATTTCCACAGTGTTTTGGAAATGAGAAGAGTTGTATGTGTAAGTTAGATGAAGGCCACCAATAATTTAAGCTTTTATTTTTGGTGCTAGTGCAGTGACAACGAGTAGCAGCTGACAGTGAAATCCCTTACAGCCTATGGGACCTGCTTTTCTGAATGTGTCAAGGACAGGTTTTAGCAGGCAAGAAGATCTGAAGTCTGAACAAAAGGTTGAACGTGTAGAAGCCTCAGACCTTGATTCATTTTAAAACTGCTCGCTATCACAATGTTCAAAACAGACCCAGAGCAGTGCAAAAGCCTTCTGCAAAGTCATGTTGCGAGGAGAAATCATGGCAAAACTTCAATTTGAACCTTTAAAATTAATAGCCTATTAAATTCTCGCAGGACCCAGTGATGAAGCAGTAATGTGACAATGCAATTGCCTCGTGGTCTTATCGTTTGACGATTAATCCAAACATTTAGTCAATATTCTAAAAAAAGGTTAGAATGCTATGACAGCAGCTCGTGTAATTTGATTACAGTCATAAACCTAACATAACAGATCGACATAAATCAACCCTTCTTTGTCTGAAAAAAAAACATCTGTTTCCCTAATTTTCTTTAGGACAGGAAAACTGTCCCACAGACCAAGACCAATGCCATTGAATCTCAGTTGCCTGAATGACTTTGAATGCACTTTTATCAATCCTTACGGAGTCTAAAAGAAGTGAAACTGGACGAATCACATTGCACTGACATAAGACAGAAAAACTGTAATAATCGCTCTGTCGACCTTAAAATCCCTCCTTCCAGACATAGAGTTAGCGAGTCAGTGTTTTATAGCATAGAAACAGACCTTTCAGTCCAATTTGACTGTGGCAATAAGGTATCCAAAAATTAAGCTAGCAGCTGGTCCACATCCCTCAAAGTTGAAAGTAATGACTGCAGATGATGGAGATCTGAGTCAAGAGTGCCGTGATGGAAAAGCAAGACAGGTCAGGCCCATCCGAGGAGCAGGAGAGTCGGCATTTCGAGCATAAGTCGTTGATCAAGATCTTGGTGAAGGGATTAAGCCTGAAGTGTCAATATTCCTGCTCTTCTAATGCTGTCTGACCTGCTATGTTTTACCAGAACTACACTCACGACTTTATATCCCTCTAAATCATCGTATTCAAATAATCATCCAGATGTCTTTAAATGCAGTCATTATATTATCTCCCCACTTCCTCTACCATTTCATTGAATACATGCTCCACCTTCCGTGTGACAAAGTTGCCCCTTAGATTCATTTTTAATCTTTCACTCAAAACCTATTCCCTCCAGTTCGGGACTCCGGTATCCCAGGGAAAACATTTTATTTCTTTACACTATTCATTCTCATCAGAACTTCCTAGATCTCTACAAGATCATCATTCCGCCTCTGAATATACGTAAAAAACAGCCCCAACGATTTCAGCGTCTTCTTGCAGCTCAAACTCTTCAATCCAATCTTTGTAAATCCATTCTGAGCCTTTTCAAATTTTAATAGCGTCCTTTCAGACGGAGGAAAACGAGAAGTGCACACAAGTTTCCAAAGGTTGCTGAACCAATGTCATGTACAGCTGCAACATGAACTCCTAACTCTTATTCTCCAAGCTCTGAACAATAAAGGAAAGCACACTGACGGCCTTAATCACTATCCTGCGACTCCATTTTCAAGGAAATATGAATGTAGAATGCAAGGTCTCTTTTCTCAGCAACGCCATCCAGGAGCTTACCATTAAGTCCTGCCATGATTTGCCTTTCAAAATTAAAGACCATCTGCCTTCCGTGGCCCATTGGCCTACCTGATCAAATCCCTTTGGACCCTAACTTAACCTTCTTCGCTGCCCACTGCACCGATAATTTTGGTGTCATCTGCAAACTTACTAACTATATCTCCTATATTCACATCCAAATAATTGTTTAACAAATAATGAAAAGTAGTAAACCCAGCTCTGATCATTGTGGTACACTACTAGTCATAGGCCTCCTGACTGGAAGGTAACCCTCCACCGCCACTGTCTGTCTTCTACCTTCGAACCAGTTTTGTATCCAAGTGGCTAGTTCTCCCTATATTACAGGTGATCTAACCTTGCTCGCCAATTTACCATGACGAACCTTGTGAAATGCCTTACTGAAGTCTGCAAAAATCACGTCCACCGGTCTGCCCTCATCAATCCTCTTTGGTTATTTCTTAAAAAGTCTCAATCGAGTGATTGTGATATGATGTCACACGCACAAAGCCATGTTGGCAACATTTCCCTGGCATTTTCTTACCACCTTCCTTAAATAGTGACAACACATTAGCCAACCTCCAGTCAGCCGGCACCACACCTGTGGCCATTGATGAGATAGATGTCTCAGCAAAGGGCCCAGCAATCATTTTTCTAGCTTTACACAGAGCTCTAGGATACATCTGATCAGATCCTGGGAATTGATCCATCTTTATGCGTTTTAAGAAATCCAGCATCTCCTCATGTGTAGTACTGTCAATTTTTAAGATGTCTCTACCTACTTAGTCACATTTTATTTGTTCCATGTCCTTTTTCACAGTAAACACTGATGCAAAATATTCGTTTACTCTGTCCACATCTCCTGCAGTTCTACACATTTGATGGTGAGTGCAAAGATTGTGAGAGACATCTCACAGCCTAATCAACAGGTGATATAATAATGCTCCTTACCGACAATATCGCAGAAACCACCATCATTTTCCGTGCATAGGACCTGTCCCACTGGCAAGACAGACCCACCAGATTTCCTCGCACAATGGTACACAGTCCACAGGGAGTTGCTCTTGGTGTCTTTGATGTTAGCTCTGGACGGCATGCATTCTCCGGGCTTTGAGTAAAATATGACCAAGGGCATCTTCCGATTATTATTCCATAATGTCCTCACTCGGCTGATGAATTGGTGATCCTCAATATTGAACAAAACTTGGAAGAAAATAGACACATGCAAATCGTTTCAATTTGAAATAACCAAAGTTGGTTTGGATATATCATTAACGTTTTGTGACTACCTTGTTGTCAGTTAATTTTGTACAGTATTCAAAAACAAGTGCCTTTTTTTTACATAAATGGGATCAGGGGAGGTTTATTGGGCGTTCTCATGATAATGTCACGTTCATTGCTAAGTGTTAAATCCAACTCCAGGGCTAGAGGGTTTGCAATGTGTGAAAGCTGTGTGAAAACTTTGCAGGGACAATGTTTGATGCTTTTTTCTGCAATCTCTGTTACTGCTGTGTCCAAATAAACTTCCAGCCTTGCTGAAGTACGTGAGCCTGTCTTAATCCACTTTTAGTGTCACAGATGAACTTCGATCACTCAGACCACATGCAACTTTTGTTCTTGTTTATCATCGGAAAAAAAGGTGTTGCCTTTTTGTGGAATGTTCTGCATGGCCAGCGAAGAATCTATAATTGTCCCTTATGAAAGGGACATAGATAAATATTCAAATTAGCATTATTTGTAGGATTAGATTAGATTAGACTTACAGTGTGGAAACAGGCCCTTTGGCCCAACAAGTCCACACCGACCCACCGAAGCGAAACCCACCCATATCCCTACATTTACCCCTTACCTAACACTACGGGCAATTTAGCATGGCCAATTCACCTGACCCGCACATCTTTGGACTGTGGGAGGAAACCGGAGCACCCGGAGGAAACCCACGCAGACACGGGGAGAACGTACAAACTCCACACAGTCAGTCACCTGAGTCGGGAATTGAACCCGGGTCTCAGGCGCTGTGAGGCAGCAGTGCTAACCACTGTGCCACCGTGCCGCCCACTGTGATAATACGGAGGGCATTCAAATAGGAAATTGTCTCAAAGTTGCACAGAGAGCAGAAGCAATTGGGAAAATGGTCCGTTTCAAGCTGCATCGTTCTCTTTTGCAAATGTCTTCCTTTCGTTTTGGATCAGCATTTTAAAGTCCCTGTCTCTTGCTCAGAGACTGGAAGTGGCAATGACAAGCGTCCAAATAGCCTGACACAATGTGGGCACCGTTACGTGGCGTAGGTCACGATCTTTCTGTCTCCATAATGGGTAAATGTCATGTCTTTGTGAAGCAGGGGACATTTCAAACTGTGTGGAACACGTGAAATCAGAGGTTACACCCGGGTCTCCGCTGTAATTGATGTTACATCTCAAACCAATTCTTTGCCTTTCCACCTTTGTAATTTAGCGACTTGAAAACGTGTCCTCGTCTCCCAGTGGCCAGAGCATTTGTCTCAGCAAAAGAGGAATACAGACGAACTGAACTGCTATCAAAATGACACTGGCAATAACAACATGTACGGTAACTGCTAGCGAGGTAGGACAGGCCGACAGCTCATACCAACCGCCATTGGGACTTCAGCACTTATGTTCGAGTATGATTTCAAGGCAATATTTGGAGACACCAGGTTCAAACTTGAATCGTACAACCTGAAAATCCTGAAAAATGCTGGAGGTATCTGATACTGTCGTTTATTTCTGCATTGTCTGTAATTACACTGATGAAAATAATTCTAGAGTTCATGCAAAAATCTAGAGAGCAGTTAAACTGAGCAGATCAAGTGGAAAGCTCGAGTGAACAACACTTCCAATTACAGCCACTCCTTGCTGATGTTTGCACACGTTCTTACAAGCATCCATTACCCATCTAGATGCTCTTCACTGTTCAATCGAAGATCAAGTGCCCCTTTCCAGCAACAGCTGAGCCGAAGACATAGTGTTATGTTGAGTAAAAGGACCTTGACTATTCAGCATTCGAGTATGCAAATATCTAATCATCTGGCAATAATGCAAGGTCCTGAAGTCTGGCTAAACTATGTTATCTGGCATTCCATTTTCCGGAATTGGATCAACCAAACGAAATACTCCACCCCCCCCCCCACCCCCATGTCCTTCAAATAATCAAAGTTCCGCTAATTTGTAGAGGACAAAGAGTTCCATTGGGGGAAATCTATTATTTTCTAAAATGCTTTCTGTTTCATTTTGCTAATGTTATTGTTCCAAATATATTTAATGCTCATATGACACAGTGGATTCTGAGCTCCCATGCAGTGAGGAAATGGACCATTCAGCCTGTAGAGCTGTTCTGACGCTTGAAAGACCATCCCAGCCAAGATCATGAAACCCACCGTATTCCCATAACTCCGCATTTCCAATGGCCACCCACAGACACATTTCAGGACACCACAGTAAAGTTTAGCATACTAATTCACCTTACCTACACATCATAACGAATGCAGGAGCAGGAATGATTGGAGAGCCTTCGGGAAATTCTCGACAAGGCACAATTTGCAGAATGCCCTTTTCTGCCAGCCATAGAACATGGAAAATAGAAAAGCACAGAACAGGCCCTTTGGCCCACGATGTTGTGCCGAGGTTTAATCCTAATAGATAATGTGATAACTTAACCTATGCAATTCGCAACACATTGCTATCCATGTGCATGTCCAACAGTCGTTAAACGGCCCTAATGACTTTGCTTCCACCACCACCCCGGTAAAGCATTCAATGCATTTATAAATCGCTACGTAAAGAACTTGCCTCTGATGTCTCCTCTATATCTTTCTCCTAATATCTTAAAACTATGCCCCTTCATACCAGTCAATCCTGCTCTGGGGAAAAGTCTCTGGCCACTGTATCTATCTATTCCACTTACGATGTTGTATACCTCGATCAGGTCTCCACTCTTCCTCCTTCTCTCCAGAGAGAAAGGTCCGAGCTTATTCAACCTTTCTTCATAAGACAAGCCCTCCAGTCCAGGCAGCAGCCTGGTAAACTTTCTTTGTACCCTCTCGAAAGCCTCTGTGTCTATCCTATAGTAGGGCGACGAAACCTTGATACAGTATTCCAGGTGTGGTTTCACCATGGGCTTATAGAGCTATAGTAAAATCCTCATGGCTCATAAACTCGCTCATCCTGTTAATTAGATGCAAAACACCATATGCTTCCTTAACAACCCCATCAACTTGGGTGGTAACTTTGAAGGATCTATGTAATTGCAAACCCAGGTCCCTCTGTTTCTCCACACTGCCAAGAATCCTGTCTTTAATCCTATGTTCAGCATTCGAGTTCGACCTTCCAAAATACATCACTTCGCATTTATCCAGGTTGAACTCCATCTGCCATTTCTCAGCCCTGCTCTGCATCCTGTCTATGTCGCTCTGCAGACTGCAGTTTCTCTCGATAGCATTGATGGCACCTCCAATCTTTGTGTCATCTGCAAATTTACTAACCCTCCCCTCAACCTCCTCATCGAAGTCATTTATAAAAACTACAAAGAGCATAGGCCCAAGAACAGAGCCCTGAGGGACCCCACTCAACACTTAACTTCAGGCAGAATACTTTCCATTTACAAGCACTGTCTGCCTTCTGAATCCAGATAGCCAAATCTACCTATGTCTAATTCGGAGTCCAGATAGCCAACTCTCCCTATATCCAATACTTCCTGACTTTATGGATGAGCCTACCATGTGAAACCTTATCAAATGCCTTGATGAAGTCCATATGCGCCACATCCACTGCTCGAACTTTGTCGGCCTATCTTGTCACCTCCTCAAAGTACTCAATAAGATTTGTGAGGTCTGACGTGCCCCATACTAAGCCATGCCGATTACTTTTAATTACACTAAGCTTTGCCAAATAATCATAAATCTTGTCCCTCAGAATTCTTTCCAAAGCTTTGCTGACTACAGACGTAAGACTGACTTGTCTGTAATTGCCAGGGATTTCCCTATTAACCTTCTTGAAAAGACGAACAACTTTTGCCTCCTTCTAATCCTCTGGTACGACTCCCAGAGAGAGTGAGAAGGCAATGATCCTCACCAGCGGCTTAGCAACCTCCTTTCTCGCTTCCCAGAGAAGCCTAGGATAAATCGAGTTTGGCCCTGTGCACTTATTTCCAAATTTCCAGCACATCAACTTCATCAGTTTTGGTCTGGTCAAGCCTGTATCCCTGCTCCTGAAAGTTTTCATTCACAACAAGATTCCTTTACTTAGTGAAAACCGAAGCAAAAACCTCATTTAGGGCTTCCCCTATATGCTCAGACTGCATGCACAAGTTCTGTCCACTATCCTTGATCGGCCCTACCTTCTCCCTGATCATTCTCTTCTTCCTCATGTATGAATAAAATGCCTTTGGGTTTTCCTTAATCCTTCTTGCGAAGCCTTTTTCGTGCCCCCTCCTCGCTCTCAGCCCATTTCTGAGCTCCTTTATAGCAAGCCTGCAATCCTCTAATGCTGTGCTAGATCCTTGCTCTCTCCAACTTGCATAAGCTGCCTCCTTCCTTTTCATGAGAATCTCCTCTGTTCTCGTCATCCAAGGTTCCTTAATCTTATTCCTTCTTACCTCCTTCAGAGGAACAAATTTATATATCACTCGCAACAACTGCTCCTTAAATAATCTCCACATACCTGCTCTGCCCTTTCTATGGAACAATTTCTCTCAGTCTGTACTTCCCAATTCCTGCCTGATAGCATTAAATTAACAATGTGCATACACCCACACATATGTATTTACTCAGCCAGTCTGTTCCCTCTTTCTCAGGTAATGGCTCCAGTGCTGTGATAGCCCAACTCAATGAAGTACACAAGGCAGTCTCACTGGACTGGAGAATGATACAACTGCGATAGAGTTGTTGGTGTAGAGTGTGAAAAACTGACCGAGATACAGCCTCTGAGGCCAGGTGCACTCCTTTGGCATGGAAACTCAGCAAATGTTGGGTGTTTAGACATGACAAAGCAAGCTGAACACCTGTCGTTTTTATCATGTGCACTGAAAGGAAATGTTTCACCGTCCTCGTTGTAGCAGTACTTGTTTGATGAGTCTGGTTCTCAGTCTTCCTCTGTAATGGCCTTTCCAATGGTTTCAAAAACAGAAGCCCTGGAGCGGTACGTAACTGAAGGACACTTATGACTAAATCATGTTCTTGTCTTGCTAGTGCTTTTTTTTTAGCAGAGTCGCAGCTATGGACGTGAGGACTGCAGATCATAGTCTAAGTGTGTGTCGCTGGAAAATCACGGTCGCTCAGACAACATCTGAGCAGTTGTGGCTCGCAGTAAGCTCCTTTACCACCTTTGCCATCTGCCTTTTAGGAGGGTTTCAATGACTGGTTTAAGCTTTGAATTGGAATTAGGGGCTGAAGAAATGGCTGAACTTTGGAAGGACTGAGGCAGCGGCTGTATACTTTCATTACTAAACTGTTGCTGATCCCAAAGACCAAAAATGGTTTGGTGCACCTGCAGCTTTAAAAATGAACAACTTGTTCATCGATGCGGCTTGTCTCAGTTCGCGATGACCAATATTCAGTTCCCCAAGCAGCAATAAAGCGACTCAAGGGCCCAGTCATATTATTCCTAGATTATTAATCCAGAAATTAAGCGACGTTCTCGGGATCTGGGTTCGATTCCAATCTCCCTTCATTATTTCCTCTGACCTTCACGTGATACCAGAGCCACAGCAATGCTATTGCTCTCAATCGAAGTCTGTAATTACTGAGTGAGCCATTGTGTTAGAGCAAGCGCTACGAAGTCTCAAAGAAATGGAAACAGATGGATCACCTGCTCTGACCTAAAAAAAAACCTTCAGAAACATCCCTGTTGATTGTGCAAATTTCTACATTCTGATATCTGGGTGATAGTATTAAAATTGGGAGAGCTGTCTCACAGACTAGTCAATAACTTAGCAGAGACATAATCATTGCCACAACCACCACATCGCCATTCCTGAATTTGAACTTTTCACTGGTAGAACAGATCCGACTGCGTTAACAGCACAGTGATATTCAATCATAAGGAAGATGCACTGCAGTTCCTTGACTTTAGCTCTCGGCCCCATGAAATCTCATGGCTTTGGATTAACTATGGACAAAGAAATGTCTTTCAGGTACAACATACCATTCTCCCTCAGCTGATATATCAGTGCTTATCAATTTCCGAGAACACATGGACAACACGCTGAGGATAGCAAAGATGGAAAATGTACACTGGATGAGGGTTTGCGATATGCATCAACAAGAGTGGTTCAGCAGCAGTTCTAACATATAAAAGAAAATACAGAATAAAATATATAGCTGCTAGGTTGGGTCCGAAACAAGTTGTGAAGTAACCAACAAGAGGGAAACAAAATAAACTTGAAATCATTGTTACTAATCTACCGATTGCAAATGCTTGCGTCCATAAAAGTACTAGTTAGAGTGACCACTGCACAGTGTTAGTAGATGCAAAGTCCTGTCTTCACATTCTAATAACCTCCAATTGATTGTGTGATGCTATCAATATGTTACATTTTACAAATATTGAACAGGTCTCGCAACCATGAGGCACTGTATGCGATCAACAGCTTCAGTGTTGTCTTCAAACACAATCTGCAACCTCACGATCCAGCATGTCCACCATTCAACCATAAACACCGAGACAAGGGATAAACACGAGTTGAATGGAGAGTGCAGGAAATTATGCCAGAAGCAGCACGAGACATACCTGATAATTATGTGTCAATATTGTGACTCTATATGCAGGTCTTCATGAATGCCAAGCCATTTAATCTGCAAGCGATAGAGAGGGTTAAGCAATTCCACAATCAGCAGAGCAGATTTAAGATCTGCAGTTTGAACATATTGAGCCGTTAATAATAATAGACAATTAAACAATGCACTAGAAGAGGAGGCTCCACAAATATCTCCATCGTTAATGATGGAAAAGCACAGCACATTAGTGCAATAGGTAAGGCTGGATCACTCAGCCATATTCAGTCAGAAATACTGAGTGGATGATCCATCTTGGACTAGTTGAGTGGGGCCTAGCAGTACACATACCAATCTTCAACTGATTTGACTTCTCCACGTCATATCAAGAAACGGTTGGGGCCTAGGATCAATTGCTTGCCGATCAAACATATTCTGAAATGTTTTCTCTACATTACCAGTCGGCTTTCTGGTACCCTGAGAAACTGCATGGTAGCGTTCAGCAACTGAGTAAATCAACAGAGAAAACAAAATATCATCAATGCTCTTTGATAAACAATTGAATCAGAGTTAGCTGCCTTCAACCATAACATTATTTTTCTCCATAATCATAATTTTTCTCCTGTGAGGCACTTATAGTGACACTATTTCTAATCAATAAAGCCCGATGTGAATACATATGTGCTCCAGACCTCAATAATTTCATCTCTGAATGCATATATTGGGTATTATCTAATATCTCAGTTTTTACCCCTTCAAATTACTGCATCTAGTTGAATCTCTGTCGTTACAGGTATCCGAAGGAGACTGTGGCATTGCAACAACAATTTTCCCAAAGAAGAATAGGTTGTATGTTTCAAAAATAAATTTCATTCGTAAAAGGAAGTGCATCATAAAGGTCCTCAAACAGATCTAGACAGCGCCTACGAGATCAAAAAAATGTCAAACAAAACATTAGAATTTGATATTTTTCAGATTGCCCTTGCAGTGTGAAAGCAGAGACATTTTCTGCCCATGCAGGGAACTATTTAATTTCATATTGAGCCAACAGAGTGATTAGAGAACTGAACAGACGCTGGTAAGAACAACCTTCTTATTATTTCAAAATACATTTCATTCATTAAAAAAACGTCTTTCTACCTATATAGTTACAAACACTATTCCGCTTTGTACAACAGCAAATTAAGAAAACAAAGAAACATTGGAGTTTGACTCGAATCCAGCAAACAAATAAAAGACATGCCTTACTTTAACTAGACTATATTAACATGAGATCGTTGATGAAGGGCTTATGTCCAAAACGTCAATTCCCCTGAACATCTGATGCTACCTGACCTGCTGTGCTTTTCAGACACTATACTCTATATTTGCATGCAGATAAGGCACCAGGTAGGTCCAATATCCGAATGGACCACTATTTAACTTCTGCAGGAAGTTATAAAACAGTTGCCTTTTCACACTGCACTTTGGCGGCAGTGGCCCCTGACATGCATGCGTCCCTATGGGCATCGTTCTGTACGTTGGAATGTGCTGATCTGCAATTTTCTTTTCGGGACAATTCTTTGTTCTAGAAGGCCAATAGGTTCAATGCTTAACAAAGAGCCGCTTTCAACAAAGTGATGGTCCTCCAGATGTAATATCCTGACCAGTTTTGTGTACCGACAAAAAGTCATCAAATAGTTCTACAGAGTTTCTGCAGAGAGAACAAAAAATCTGCAAAAGGATAGATTGTAATTTGACATTTTTTTGCATCATGCCTGCAGATTCGCAGGTGCAGGAAACTGCTTAAATTCATTTCGAGGCAACAGGCTCGATTTGAGAACTGAAGAGATCCTGTTCTGAACAGATTGCCCAATTTTATTTTCTTCTCTGTGTCGTTTCTGAGCTGCAAAATGGAGCAAAGGTGCAACTTCTAAACAATTACAGTACTCTGACATGAGGTGACTTGCTTTCCGCCACATAGAATCAGACACATGTGAATCTTTTCCGTCTGTATGAAACTATGTGGTTCGGCAAAATTGTTAAATTTGCCTGAGGGTAGTCTGGGTCAGTTTATCAGCGCATTCACAAACAGGACAACTACTTTTCGTGAGGTGGGAGAGAGGCAGGTTTATTCAAAATCTGTGATGATGTCATATCTATAGCTAAGCATTAACTCCGGTGATTGGGGAACACAGTTTGCAGTGCGTGAAAGCTGCACCAAGTTGGAAGGGACAATGTTTGGAGCTTGTTCGCTGCCTCTCCTGTTATTGCTGCTGCCAGGTAACCTTCCTGACTCGGTGATCTATTTAAGCTTGTCTTAAGCCGCTTTTGGTGCAAGAGATGAATTTCTGGCGGTCAGGTCCTTGGAAACTCTCCTTCTTGTGTATTCTTTTTAAAAAAAGAACACAGGTTGGTCTGATAGCAGAATGAAAGTAGTAATGTAAACTTTCTAATAAGCAGGCACTATGCCGACATCAGTGAGCAGCTGAGGTCATTCACTCTCTCTCCGTAAAAGGGAAATGTCCTGTCTCAGTAAAGCGGGCGGAATTCAATGTGTTTAAAATGTGGACAAATCGAAAGGTACACATGCGTCCCCGCAAGCAATGAGCATTACAGCCAAACTTGACAATGAAGAATCTGCGCTAGTGTTGCTCTGTTGTAATTGGGTGTGCAGAAAACTGCAGCTCGGTATGAGGGTTGTAAAAATGAAGAAGGGCTTATGCCCGAAACTTCTATTTTCGTGCTCCTTGGATGCTGCCTGACCTGCTGCGCTTTTCCAGCAACACATTTTTCAGCTCTGATCTCCAGAATTTGCAGTCCTCACTTTTTCCCTCTGTATGAGGGTGTCATAGAGTTGACCGTTTGTGTGGGGGAAGTTCCTAGTTCTTTTGGTAGAAATTACCCCTCAGTATTGATAGTAAACAATTGAAATTTAATTCTGTCTGCTCTCCCGTTTCTCCTCAGGTGGATGCAGAAGTACTATCGTCTCCCAATTGGAGAAATACTTGTCTGTTGGAAAAGGGGAGATGGTGGAAATGCATTGTTTCCAAGAAGGCACTAGCAATAGCTACATGTACTGGTACCGCCAGCACAAAGGAGCAAGCCTGCAGCTCATAATTATCTCCATTTTCGGTTCTGAACCCAGGCCTGAAGAGGGTTTCAAGAAGAGGTTTGAAGTCACCAGACCCAGTCAAACGTCGTGCAGCCTGAAAATTCAGAGCTTGGTGCCAAATGATACTGCAATCTATTACTGCGCTGCTAGTGATCACAGTGATTCGAACAGGCTTACAGCTGGATCAAAAAGCTCCTCGCCTCTAGTGATTGGGTGAGAGCCGCTGGTTGGTTTCAATAAGCTTGTCATTGATACAGACATCTATACCGTCCAACATGACGTCATAAGGGGACAAAATAAATTCTCAGTTTCTCAGGAGGAATTGATAGTGTCATGGAGATCGACAACACGGAAGACTCTTCAACACATTGTGCACACGCCAGTCAAATACAAACACCTAAGTATTCTGAGGAAGACGAACTCAGTCTATTCGGTCTTCCTTCGTTTTCCAGCACGTTTCCCATACCTTTGCATTTCTTGACATCTCAATGTGCACCAAATAATTTTTTAATGTAATTGGGAAACCTAACAGCCAATGACCGCCTTACTCCCCTCACCAATTGTATGAAAGAAGCTTTTCTTCACATCTCCACTAAATCTCCTGCGCTTTCCTTTAAATTTTGGCCGCTGTTATGAACCTTCCATTTAGAGAAAGTGGCTCCCTTTCTGTGCTGTCTGTGCCGCTCATCAACGTATTCCTCTCAGTCCTGTCTGTTCACAGTCTACCCATTGTTTCTTCAAAACATCCTTCCTTTTTTTCCTCCGGTAGTAAATGTTAGTCTCGATTTAGCTCTCTTATCTCCTATTTGTTGCAGCACTTGGGCAGTTGAGGTGCCAGTCTTTCAATTAAGCATTGATGTGCTGGCTCCTGCTCTTGGTAACTTCGGAATTATGTTGAGGTTGCTCATGCGTAATGGCCAGTATAGCTCGTGCGCTTTTGCAGAATGACACATTAGCTGAGAAGAACATGTGTGTTGTCATAAAGTAGTTTCAAAGTGACAGACATGCTGAAAAATAATTTTTATTATTGAAAACCCGATTCTGATTACTTTCTCCCCTTTATCCCACGTCCTCGCACGCTGCAACGGTGGTAACTGTTTGCTGATCATACATATTTTGACCCGTCTTCTCAAGACGATCAATTTTCTCAATTCATCACTGAGAAGTTGCAGTATTTCTCTTAGTGTCTGGGTGAATCAATGAAAGAAAAAACAAAACTTCGTCAATGCTCATTATTACTTGTCTTGATTCAGAGCGAGCAGAGGACAATAAAAATATATGTTGCTTTTTCAGCATACTGAGGACTCTTTTGGAGAAACAAATGTATCCCAGCCTCTGAACCAGCTTTCAGGGCTTACATTACTCAGAAGTGTGTCATGACATCTTTCAGCAGGTTGCTTAGCCGGAATGAATGAAGAGTACCCCTGTGAAGCTGTGTTCATGTCCCTACCTCTCACTGAGAAAAACTGAGGTCAGCACAACCTGCTCCAGAGCTCTGCAATGACATCTGTAAGCATAACGTAACTTTAAAACAATCAAAAAACGGTATGCATCTGAAAATTTGTAGATTCAGCCATAAGGACAATCACGTGCTATTGCCAAAAAGAAGGTTTCCTCTCAATGGATCAGTTATCTTACCAAAATATATCTTATTCAGAAAGGTCATATGCGTATAAATAGTTCTCAAATAATTCTATACGTTTTTGTATAGAGACAAACTAATAGGAATCATTACAATTTGACATTTCTCAGACTGCCCCTGCAGTTTTGCAAACAGATGCATTTTCACACGTGCAGGAGGGAAAAGAATGGGGTTGATGACTGAATAGCCCCTGTTCAGAACAGTTCACCGAAACCAACTTTCTGAAATGCAAAACAGAGTGATGCGGCTTCTTAAAAACAACTACTCAGTTCTTTTTAGACGAGATGATTCACTTTCCCCCAAATAAAACTGGGCACATGTGAATCATTCCAATTAAAAAAAAACTGCCCAATCTGTGTGACAGATACCAATCTGTGTGACAGATAAGAACAGGAGTCTCAGACATCCTGTTCATTCTGAAAACTGGCTGTGAAGGAGCTGGATCAGTATCTCTACATGTAAATAAAGGGTGACTTGGTGACGGCAAAAAAAAAAAAACTGCAGGTTCAGCAATAGCGTTCAACTTCCATGACGAACTTGTGGGTCACTTACTGGTGTATTCACTAACATGTGATTTCCTCCAGATGGGAATGGAGAAGGTCTATTGGACTCTCTCACGATGATGTCATATACAGAGCTGAGTATTAAATGGGGACAGGGCGAGATAATTTGCAGTATGGGAGAGCTGTATGAAGTTGTAAGAGATAATGTTCGGTGCTTATTCTCTGCATATCCTGTTACTGCTGCTCCCAGGTAACCTTGAAACCTTGGCAAACACTTTGAGTCAGTAGTTTATTCGCTGTTGATGCCGAATTTCTGACAGACAGATGATTTGCAAGCTTTCTTTTCTTACTGTTCAATCTCTCAATGAAAAATGAACAGAACTGTCTGATAACAGAATGGAAGTGACAGTGCTTAGCTTCCAAATAATGACGCACAATGCCCACACTAGTGAGCGGCTGAGATCACAAACTCTCTCACAATAATGGGGATATGTCAAACCTTATTAAAGTGGGAGGATGTTGAAGTTTGTGCAATGTGGAGACATGAAGACACACCTGCGTCCCCGCAAACAATCGGCATTTCAGCTAAACTTGAAAATGAAGAGCTTGCAGCACTTTTTCTCCTTTGTTACTGTGAATCCAGGAAAGTATGGATCTGTCTGAGGATGTCTGTGTCAAACAGCTCTGAGGGAAAAGTTCCTCCTTCCGTTGGTATAAATTGCCTCTCAATATTGTCTGCAGATAATTGAAATTTAATCCTGTCTGTTCTCCCGTTTCTCCTCAGCTAGCTGCATGAGCGCCCTCGTCTCCCAACTGGAGAACCACTTGTCTTTTGGAGAAGGGAAAATGGCGGAGATGCACTGTTACCAAAATGACACTAACGAGAGCTACATGTACTGGTACCGAAAGCACAGAGGAGCAGGTCTGGAGCTCGTAGTAACCTCCATTTTCGGTTCTGAGCCCAGATTTGAAGAGAGTTTCAAGAAGAGGTTTGAAGTCACGAGAGGTAGTCAGAAGTCGTGCAGCCTGAAAATACAGAGCTTAGTGCCGACTGATACTGCAGTCTATTACTGTGCTGCTAGTGATCACAGTGTTACCACCAGACTCGGAGCTGGGTCAAAAACCTATTGGCTTATTATACCATGAGCCGAGTGATAGGGAAAGAGCTGCTGTTAGTTTTCAAGAAGATTGTTGTTGGTTTTGCTTCCATGCCAACCCAACATGACTCTCTGAGTGGAGAAAATAAATTCCCAGTCTGTAAGGAGCGAAAATTAGTCATAGTGATTGACAACACAGAAGGAGACTCTTCAGTACATTGTACCCACGTTGGCCAATAACAGTAACCTAATTATTCTGAGGTCATTTTCCAGCACTTTACCCATATCGTTGTATGTCCTGGCAACTCAAGCGTACATCTAAATGCTTATTCAATGTGATGGATCTTTCTATCCTAACGCAATTGCAGACAGTGACTTCCTTAGTCCCTTCAACATCTTTGTGAAAGGAAAGGTTTTCTGAGCAATTCCACCAAAGTTCGTGGCCCTTCTGTTAAAGTTTGATCCTTTTCATTGATTCCTCCATCCAGGGAACCATTCATTCTTATCTATGCTTTGTCATTACTTCATTAGTTTATACATCTCAATCTTGTTCATTGTGATCCTTTTCGGCTATGAGGAAGATGACCCTAAGTCTACCTATTATTTCTTCATGACATCCTTCCTTTTATTCATCCAGCCATAAATGCTCGCCTCCCATTCACTTTCTTATCTTCTTTCTGAATCAGCAATTGGACAATTGAGGTGCCAATCTTCAAATCGAGCATTCATTTACTGGCTGCTGTTCCTGATAACTTTGCAATTGTTTGTGATAATCTCTTTGGCATGTTCAAAGGAACTTCTGCACTTATACAGGATGGCATGCTCGACATGTTAGCCTGGAAGAGCATGTTTGTTTGTCAAAATAGTTTCACAGTAAAATGAATCCCATTCAATTGTATGAGCTAAATGTCACGTCTGTTTATCCTATCTCTCTCACGTCTTCACCTCTCTCTCCCCAAACGCAACAATTGTTTGCGGAGTAAAAAAAATCTGACCTGTCTTCTCAAGATTAATAATATTCTTGCTTCAGCCAGAGAAGCTTCACGGCAGCTCCCAGTAACTGCTTGAATACGCAGAGAAAACAAAACTTAATTAATGCTTTTTGATAATCACCTTGAATCAGAGTCGTTTGTGGACAATGGAAATACTTTTCTGTTATCATAATGTTCACTTTTGTGAAGAGTTGACTAATGTCTCTACATATAAACCAGCAGTCCTGAGTTCAACTCCCACATATTCTGCAAATATTGACAATATCTGTCCACAGACTGATTGGAATACATCTATATATGAGAGATGTTGTTGCGAATCAATACTGGTAGCATTACCTCGAGCTAGGAGAAGAACATTGAACTTCCACCGTCTCCAGAATTCTGTCATGACATATCCCATCAGGTTGATTCGATTTTACCTGAATAAATGAAGATGTCTCTTGTGGTAGTGTTCATACCTCAGAATCAGGAGGTCTGAGTTCAATACACCTGTACCAGAGTTGTGTTTTGACGTCTTTGAACAGATTCATTCGTTTGCCTTAATAAAATACTGTATTTATTTGTCATTGCAACAGCAACTATTGCATTAGAGGAACATTGGCAAACAATATATTATCCATGAAAAATGGGCGTACAAAAGGTTGTAAATTGTTCTAGCCTTTTTGCTGTGAGAAGATAAACAGATATTAGATTTTGACATTTCAGGTAGCACCCTTGCATTTTTTAATGGAGGCATTTTCCACGCATGCAGGGAGATATTTCCATTCATTTTGATGCAATGGGGGCGGGAGGGGTGGGGCGTTGCGCGGTTGAGAAAAGAATGTACCATTCTTAGGAACTGGCTTTAATTTGTTTCTAAACTAAACTTTATTCATTCAAAATCTTTGTATAGATGCATATTGACTAGAACCATTCAAAACTGTACAATATTTGCGTATGGAGAAACAAAGACACGTTAGAATTTGATTTTCTCCGAAGCTGCAAAATATCCAGAGGCATGTCCTCTTTATACAAGGTATTAGCAATATATTTTTGAGACACTGAAAGGGGTTCAATAACAGAATGTATCTTCATTGCGTTTTGGTTGAAAAGAAATAAGACTTCAACAGTGCGCCTTGTCGGCAGTTGCCCACAATTTAAATGCTGCATTAAACACGAATTCCTGAACCATGGAATATGCAGTTCCGTTGTGTGCTGTTCGAGATAGCCTAACTATTTTGACGTTCTTCTCTGTGTCCATTCTACTTTGCAAAGTGGAGCAATGTAGCGGCTTCTAAAGAATTCTACAACCGTTTGATATGAAGTGACTTGCTTTCCCTCCCGAAAAGAAACAAACACTGATGAATCATTCCAATCTGTGGTAAGAACCTACAGGGTGTCAATAAGATCGTCCGTCTTGCATGACGACTGTGTGAGTCAGTTTTCAGCGTTTTCATCGCCAGGATATCTACTTTTCCTTAGATGGGAATGTGGTAGATCCATCGAAAGTTCTCACAATGATGTCACATCCTTAGCTAAGCATTAAGTACCACAACAGGGCGAGAGGGTTGGCACTGCATCAGGCTGTACCAAAGTTGGGACGGATAATATTTGGTGCTCTTTCTCTGCATCTCCTCTTATTGCTGCTCCCAGGTAGCATCGCAGCGAACTATTTGAGCCAATCTTAATCTGTATTTAGTGTTGTACACAAACTTCATCCAGTCAGTTCATTTGCAAGTTTCGTTCTTGCTTACTTTCTTAAAAAAACCACGGAACAGTCTTGCGAAATGAAAGTGTCCATGCTTAACTTTCAAACAACAGGGCGCGATGCCCACGCCATTCTTTCTGTCCACAATGGGAAATGTCATGTGTTGCTGAGGCTGGAAGATTTTTAACAGGTTAGAATGTGGGAAACCGAGAACACATCTAGGATTCCACAACAAACACCATTTCAGCCAAACGTGGCGAGTTGGAGTGTGCCCCAGTCTTTCACGGCCATGACTGTGTGATCAGAGAAACGCAGCTCTGTCTAAGGATATCTGTAGTTATTCTTATAGTTGATGTTTTACCATGCCTATTCTTCCATTCCCCTCAGCTGACCGCAAGAGCGCCCTGATCCTACAGTGGGGGAACCGTTTCTTTGTTAGAAAAGGGAAGACAGTGGAGATGCACTGCTACCAAAACGACACAAGCTACAATTACGTGTAGTGGTACCGCCAGTACAGACCAGCAGGTCTGCAGCGCATAGCAACTTCCTCTGCTACCTCAGAGCCGACGTTCGAAGAGGATTTCAAGGCAAGATTGAAAATCACGAGGCGCAATATGAAGTCATGCAGCCTGAAAATTCTGCAGCTGCAGTTGTCCGATATTACGCTTTATTTCTGTGTTGCCGGTGATCACAGAGGCACAAACCAGTGCAGGGCATTTGCAAAAATCTCACAATTGACTCAACTGTGAGCAGCCAGATTGGGAAGCACGAGAAGGCAATGCACACAAATGCATCTGCAACTTATTGAAGATTTCACCCTTTCCAGCATCAAATCACCGTGACAATTTTCACCCATTAATGCCGAGAATTAAATTTCTTGCGTTTCCAATTGTTGCATTAATGCACATTAAGGGCAGACTCATAACACCAAAGATAAATCGCTCCTGTGATGTTGCTGAAGTGACCCTCCCTCTGATTCAGGATGCTCCAATTCATGTCATGCCTACTCAAGTCATATGTTGCAGCATCTTTCAACAGTGAGATCCAGCACAAAGATCACTTAAGGCATTCTCCTCACAGTATGGTGCTCATCAGATTTTGAGAAGTGTCGAGAGTGTGGGTGGAATGAGATTAACCAAAGAACTTCCGGTGCTAGAAATCTGAAACAAAAATAAAAATTTCTGAAGTACAGCAGTAGGGCTGGCATAATCTGTAGAACGAAAACAGAGTGACTCTTCATCAGAACTAGCAAGGACAATGTTGCTACATATGTTGATTGGAGAAGGAAAAGGTTAAGTTCTAACGTGGGGAAGGAGACCAGACTGAGAAAGCCAGTTGGGCAAAGATTAACATTAAATAAGAGAGAATGAAAATTGGCAATGTTTGAGTGAAAATGGATTGGCTCTGCGGGAAACAATATATATGACGACAGGCCATAAAGTTTGGGAGCATGGTAAATTTCATATGTAGGTTGTAAAATTATTGAACTTGATATTGAGTCCCAAGGACCATGGGGTTATCAAATGGAAATTGAGGTGCTGTTCCTCCAGCGTGTGGTGATCTTCATTGGAGAACTGCGACAAAGATGTTGGGCAGGGGACACAGCAGTGTGTTGAAATGGAGAGGGTTAGTGGGCCTGGTAAACTCCCTCTCTAAAGATATCAGACACGTTGGTAGCTACAGAAGGTAGCTGAAAATGTGTTCTGAAGAAGGGCTTATGCCCGAAACATCGAATCTCCTGTTCCTTGGATGCTGCCTGACCTGCTGCGCTTTTCCAGCAACACATTTTCAGCTCTGATCTCCAGCATCTGCAGACCTCACTTTCTCCTCCAGCCACAGAAGGTATGAAGTCAGTTGTCAGCTATGACCATATCCAGTGGCTGTTGTCTGGACCTTTAACTTCATGTTGTTCAGATGATTTAGAATCATAAACTTATGGAGCACTCAAGCAACCCATTTGGTCCAGCTCGTCCATGTTGACCAGATATCCTAAACTGACCTATTCTCCTTTATCAGTATTTTTCCCATTTCCTTGCCAGCCTTTCCTATTCATATAAACATCCAGATGCGTTTTAAATTTTGCAATTGCACCCACCTCCACTACTTTCACTGGCAACTCATTCCACACAGACACCACCTTCTGCGTGAAAACGATGCCCCTTAGGTCTACTTTAAATGTTACCTCTCTCACCTTAAACACATTCCCTGTGCATTTGGAATCGTTACCCTAGAAAAGGAAACACCTTGTCTATTTATTCTTTCCATATACCTCATGTCTTTAGAAATATCTATAAGGTCAGCCTTCACCCTCCGATGCACCAGAGAAAATGACCCAAGGCTATTCAACTTCTCCTAATAGTTCAATGCCTCGTATCGGGCAACATTCTTGCTTGATGTTTTTTTTCGATTCCTTTCAAATTTAAAAGCATATTTCCAATAACATGTACACAAAAACTTACAGATTATTCCAAATGTGGCCACGCAGATTAACCTGAAAATGGCCTAACAGCTGTAACATAGCCTCACAACTCCTACATTCAATGCACTGACAATTAAAAGCAAGATTATCAAACACCTTCTTCAGGTATCAATGACCTATTTGGTCAGGCCTTGTGCACTAAACACCAACAGCTTCGTCAGGTTTTCTCGATTTATGTCTATTTGGTAGCCTTGCAGTGATGTCATTTCCGCACTTAAGAGGACAAGCCAGACACATGAGCAATATTTTTCTAATTCCATGAGAGCCAGACATAGCTGAATGTTTGAGGGGACAGCTTACAGTATGCTCCGTATTGTTTACTTTCATCTTATGCTCCTGTTGTTCCAACGTAAGGATTGATCATTTTTAAGCAATTTGGAAAAGGCTTAATCAGTTTGAGTGACATTTTTTATGTACTACAGAAATACTTCAAGCAATTGCACCATTTTATAAAATTGCACTAATTATAAAACGCATTCTTATTGAAGAAGAATGATTGTCTGAAATGCTACAAAATGAGCTATAATCTTCGGTGTAGGTAGAGGATTGATCCCAATCAGACAGGCTCAATTCGTTGACACGTCTTCTGAAGTACATCAATCTCCACTTCATTTACTTTTCTAATAAATACGCGTATGTAAATGCCTTCCTTTTGCTAGTTTGCTTTTGAAGATATATTGAACAAAACATTTCTTAAACAAAATCTCAAACTGGTAAAGAAACTTAACAGGTGTGGCAGTATCAGTGGTGAGCAAAACAAACCAAAACGTTTCGTATCCAGTCCGTGGTTCCAAAAGGTTAACCCTGTTTCACTGTCTCCACGGATGCTGCCAGACCTGTTGAGTTTCTCTGCCAATTTCTATTTTAGTTTCAGATTACCACCATCCACAGTTCTTTGTTTTGCTCTTGCTCATTTCTCTTTTGCTGCTGTCTCTGTGTCCAGTGAGCACATCCGTGCAGACGGCCTATGATCAGCCTCAGAGCTAATGTGACAAAGTCAGAAGTGGCCGCCGCGATGGTAAGACACTGGTGGGCATTTGCAAAGCAGGATTAACAGGCGAAGCAGCCCAGTTGTTCAGCAACTGTGGTGTTTTTTCTAGATAGTACCAAGATGTGATAGAAGCGACATTTTTTTTTCTCAACCTCCTACTTGCAGGGTTGCCGATGTTCTCTCGTGTTCCAGTGGATAAAGTGAGTATCCTTTGTCCAGGGAGGAACAGTGGAATTGCATTGTGACTGGACTGACACCAAACACAACTATTTGTGCTGGTACTGCAATCATGGAGGACATGGTTCCTGTACCTCATGATCTCTATTTTTTCTCTGATCCTATGCCTGAAGAGGGTTTCAAGGAGAGGTGGTTAGTCTCCTGTCCCAGGTAGACGTGGTGCAGACTGAAAATATTGAGCATGGAACCGACTGACATTGCACTTTATTATTGTACCGCTGATTATTACAGTGATTCAAACAGTCTCAGAGCTGAGTCAAAGGTTTATCAGTTTTTTCACTATGAGCCAAGCGATTGGGACAGCATCTTTGCATCAAAATGCTTGCTGTGACGTCTGTCAAGATTTTGCAAATAATTCCTGAAAACAGAAGGGACATGCTTGACAATGCAACAGTTAAGGCATTGATTTATAAATTTTCACTGTAGAGGAGTGCAACTGGGCAGGGGGAATTGTGCAAGGCATTCGATGACCTGATGGTATTACTACTCGATTCATTAATCCAGAAAGGCTGGTAATTCTTCTGCAATGCAGTTTCAAATCCAACCATGATGGAAATCACATTTAGAAAAACATTTATAATTAAGTCCATGAAAACATTATTGGCCACCAGGTGAAAAAGATGTATCCAATTCTTTAACCTGCTTTAGAGAAGGAAATCTTCCTTCCATACCTGATCTGACCAGCATGTGACTCCAGATATGCAGCAATGTTTTTGACTGTTAACTGCCATCTGGACAATTAGGAATGGGCAATAAATGCTGGTCTTGCAAATGACGCCCACACTATGTGAAGGAATAAGAAAGAATGCACATCAACCCTGCCTTCTCATACTCCTCCATTCCCATTCTCATCATTCCACAAAGCACCATTACATGTAGAGTATTGTGCGTCCATTACATATGATATCCTAGTGAATGTATTCTAACGCACAAGAAATCCGAAAAATCTCTCAACATGAATTTAAATTACACATCCGTTCTTCTCCATGATAGATCAACATTCTGCTGAAGAGTGGCGACTTTTGTTCCAACTGCGATGGCACAGCGAATTAAATTCGTGTCTGGCCAATGAACAATGGTGAAGTACTTAACAAGAAGAAGTGTAAATTTGGGCACTTCCTTTATTTCTTCATTTTTCTGCTTTATACTCTATGTCTTTTGTTTATTTCTCTATCTTATAAGAGAATGGAAACAAAGTACAACAATTTGCACTGTTGTTTGACATAAGATGCATGTGACAATACATAAATCAGATAAAAAAAGGACATTCCTGCTGGTCTTGGGAACGCTGCCATTACCACAATCGTCAATGAGAAAGTGGACTGTCAGAATGATCAATGAATCTTCATGCTAGTCATCGTTAGGAAGGCCAGCATCCAAATTCTCACAAAACGTCTTCTCCCAGTCTTAGAGGAAACCCTCTCTGAAATCTAATGTGCCTAACAAACAAACCATAGAATTGTGCACATGGCTTTCACTGCTTGGTAACTTCAAAGAAATATCGGCAGCAAAACCAACCACTCCAGCTGTCTTTTGTCAGGCGTTTGACTGAGTCAGTTGAGAGTTGCTATAGGCTGCCTGTCCAACGAACTGATATACGCTCCTTATTATTCCGATTTTTCAGGGGTAAGTGTAGGACGATGTAAAAAGCGTCAGCCGTGGGCTTTTTGCATCAATAGACAAGTTGAAAGGACTCAAGGAAGGCTGGGCTGCGAGAGTTCTTTTTGTTTTCTCCTTATGGTGATCAAAGCACTGGATAGTAGTTACACGTGTTCTCTTTGGTACCGGGATGATGATTTACATATACTATATTTCACCTAAATTCTTTTTGATCACTGAAATAGGTTTTCTTCATATGTGCTCTTCCCAATGTGTCAGCGACAATATTTTCTTTTCTTCTGAATTGTATCGTTGGTACGTTAACTGTTCTGAAACATTTATATATTTTCCCTGGATTCTTTCAAATAAGGTGAGAGTGGTCCTTGCAGTTAACAGTTTCCTTTCTGCTGTTACTCATGCAAAATCTAAAACGATATAAAGACGACACGAGACTTTGTCTCTTTTTTTCTATCTTAGTATGTATTTCTGTTGACGGGCATTCACCTTTTTCTTTAAAAAACATACTGACAGATCATTTGATGTTCATTTCATTTTCTTATAATGAAATGGCATCTTTTTGTTTAAAAAATGTTTCTGGTATAATCAATTTGAACCATTTCTTGTTATAAAACTAGTATGAAGAACATCACTGCGACAAGTCTTTCCAATTGGCCAAAGCATGGGTGTATTATTCTGTCTATTCCAAGTTGCTTACATTATATATTATTGCCAAAGGCGCAACAACAATATGGAAGTTGGGGAGTATTTGTTTATTAAGCCCACTAACGCCGATGTACAGTAGAATCTAGCTTACTTTTGAAATAAAAATCATTTCAGTAGGTGCTTCTTTTGGCTTTATCAATAAATATAGCCCAAATCGTTTACTTTTACTTCAGCAAGTTCACTTTTAGACAAGGCTATGATCATAATGGTTATTTGCTGTTGACTGAAAGTGTGAGCAAGTGTTGTAAAATGTTAGGATGTGAAGCTTTAGTTTTCAAAAGTATTAGTGAGGTCATGTCTGGAGTACTGTGGACACTGTACTTACAAAAAGATATTAATATGTTGGAAGCAATTCAGACAACATTTGGTTGACTAATATGAGTCAGGAGTTTGTTGTCTTATGAGAAACGTCTAGACAGACTCACCATTTCTGTTAGCAGTTCACTAGTTGATCTAGTTCCAAGTTCCAATGTAGATAGACATTGTGTATCACCTTGTCAGAAAAAAAGGTAGACGCAAGAATGTAGGAATGAGAAAAAAACAAGGAGCAAGTGTACACCACTCAGCCCTTAGACTCTAACCCACCATCCAATAAGATCACAGTTGTTCTGATTTTCACCTCACTCCACGTTCATGTGTCACCCAGATAATCTTTAATTCCCTTGGTAACTCACGAATACGTCTATGTCTGCATTTAAAATATTTTAAAATTCTGTTTCCAATACCTTTTGAGGAAAGGAATTTCAAAAACTCTCGAAATTCTTTGAAAATAAAAACATGTTTACTTATCTCTATATTGCAAATTGTGCCCCTTACATTTAGCCATGCTCTCTGGATCTATGACCTATACCTTCCGAGTTAGATTAGAGGTGACATAATTGATACAAATAAGATCTTGAGGAAAACGGAACAGATAGATGTTGAAAAGATGCTTCCTTTTGTTGAAGAATACAAAACTAAGGAATCATGATTTAAAGGAAGACATCTCTAGCTTTTCTTTTTGCTCCTTATATAGATTATTGAATCATTTATTGATATTTGTGAGGTATTGGTATTTGACGAGTTAAATAAGGAATGTTTTCCTTAATTAAAGTTTGACTCAATCCCTGCCTTTTAACTGTCACGCAAAAGAAGTGTACCTGAGTAAATGTTTGAGTACTCCTTTCGGGTAGCATGTTAAATTTATATAATCCGATGAACCAGTGGAATCCGTACGTTGCGTCACCTTCAGCATGTTATCTCACTAAATGGCATTGAAATATATCACTAAGCTTGCAATTTACATAACTTAATGGGAGTATTGGGAATCGATCATGCTTTTTTTTGTTTTTCTTCTTAAAATCACCGAACAACAAATAAGAATGTGCTGCTTTTCATTAACAAACAGTTATAGCCAATCACCGACTGACTCCGTATTGCTCTAGATGGATGTACATGTATATGGTGATGAACATGGATAGGTATCCATCACAATGCATGTTACAACACCAGAGCATGCATCGATGAATAAACGTCTGGTAGTCACAATGATTTATTTCTCTCTGTCTAGTTGATATTTCAGTGCAGTTATGGACAGGGCTATAAAAGACAAAACGACAGAATTTATTGATTGCAATTCAATATTCTTTTTAAAGATCAAATTGGTTTAGTGTAATTATTGCTAAATTGCCTTTGCCAGCTTCAGTAACTCAGTGAGTTTGTTTTCTCTCCAGATTATGTAGTTAAAAAATAGGCACTACCCTAATGTATGAATCAAGATAGCCAATGTAAGCACAGAAGGCTCCCACAAAACTGGATTTTAAGTTCATCATTCTAGCATGTTAGAGTGGAGGTCTTTGAGTATAGCAGTTTCAGGACAGTAAGGCAAATCTGTCGTCCCGCTTTCAAGTAGTGATTGTAGAATTCCTTGCTCAATTTGCGTGAAAATTCCCTTACTTCCCACTCAGATTACACTGCTCCCGTAGTGATCAGATTCTGCCATCTTTCCTCAACATTCATGCTCAGAAAGGGTTGCCCTCCCTCTGTACTGTCGGTCTGAAACTCAATACATCCCATTGATCCGAACCTGCACAGGGCAGTACTCCCAAACACCAGGTATTCCACAGAGCAGCACTCCAACAGTGTTGTTGCAGAGGCCAGCATGTGACGATTCTGCTCTGAAAATAAAGTTATGCTGCCTTTGATCTTTTTCTGGAGCGGTCATAAAGGCACAGACTCAGAAACATCTGGGGTTGAAGGGTCGTAGTGTCAATTTCATTATAACTAGCAAACATTGCCTCAGGATAGCATTCTCAAAGTAGCGGCACGCCAACACTGCAGTGCTCAATCAGTACTGACCTTTCGAATGTGCAGCATTCCCAAAGAGCTAACCCTCCAACTGTTCAAGGCTGTGTCAGTACTGATCTCCTGGCATGCAACACTCCCTCAACACTGACTATCTGACACTGTTGCTTTCCCTCAGTTCTGTACCACCACGGCTATCAAATAGAAAGACAAAACATATGCTGAAGACTTTCTCAGAAGGCATTTCAGAACATATTAACTTGTCTCTTATGTTGGTCACCTCTAATTATGTATCCCACTAAGTCTTCACGGGATCTACCCGATCACACTGTTCAATGTTATGCATCTCATTTCATATTGCAATTAGTGCTCTTTCTTCCAAAGAATAGATCTTCAGACTGTCCAAACACACCAAAAGATATAGCATTCCATTCTGAGATCTTTCAAGATGGCAAAAATGGTAAGAACAGAATAGATATTTCGGCCCTTCGAGACTCCTTTACAATTCAGTAGAACCATGACACATCCAATTTTCTTCTATTCACATTTCTGTCCATTCCCCATAACCCGTGAATCCCTGACTGACTAAGAATCTATCTGTCTCAGCCATAACCATACATAATGACTCTGAACTTAGACGGTTCTCTGTGGCAACGTGTTCCGACGACTGACACCCCTTTGAGACAAGAAATTCCTCCTCATCTCGGTCTAAATGGGCCCCCTTTAATCTGTGGCGATGTCTTGTGATGCTAGATTCTCCTGTGAGGGGAAGCAAACTCTCAGCATTTACCCTCTCAAGCCCCTTAATAAACCTATATATTTTACTGAGATCACTTTTCATCCCTCGAAACTCCGGTGAATAGATTCCCAACATGTTAAACTTTGCTCGTACGACAATCCCTCCAGACCAGCGATCATACTTCTCAGAAATTCCTTCAATGGAACAATGTTTTCCTGAAATAAAGGACCAAGACTGCTCAGTAAATGTGGGTTGAATTAAAATATACAAAAGGCATTTGAATAAGTACACGAACAGGAAAGATTTGAACGAAGACAGGATAAGATCAATCAAGTGGGACTAGTTTAGTTTGAGATTATGTTCAACATGGACTGGTTGGACCGCTGGTAGTGTTTCCGTACTGTAACACTTTATGACTCCACATGGTCTCATCTGTTCCTTGTGCAGTTGCACGAATAATTTTCTACTCTTGTCCTCCGATTCCCCTGATCTATTTTCACTTGTACCTCCTTCAGTGTCATGTGCCATATTAAAATTGATGTGGAATCAGTATTCCACATTCGATGTGGGGGATAAAGCCAATTTCATGAAAGGACTGTACTTGTACTTTTGTCCTGCATTTTCTAATAGAACCACTCTATCAGTACCTTGGACCTTTAATTCAAATGGGGAAAGGGAAAGACAGTTACTTCCTTGACCCTACATTCGTCTGTCCTTGCAAATGCCTTCCTACTTATTTTTCATTACTCACTCTGTCTTTATTAGCTTTGTTGTCAATCGAATGTTGCGTTTGATCTTCCAAGCTACAGACTTTCAGTGCAGGTGCGTGTCAATGCAAACTGCTTCCAAATGAGATGAGTTCAAACGGTGGTAAGCAACACCTGTCAATCAAGTATTGAAGCAACTTGAGCAACTTTGACTGCGCAAACATAGAATGATTCTGAATAATAGGTTGGGAGGTTAAAACTGTATAAATTGCTCGCTATACCGAATCTGCTGTGTCTGGAGAGTTTGTAGACGCAACCTTCCTTGTAAATGGAACAGACACGCCAAGAGACAGGAAAGATTCAATAGTAGGAAGGAACAGGAAAAAAAATCAATAAATAAAGAGACAGAACGAAACTAAGACAGCCGATTAACTGTAGTCAAACAGCCAACTATACACACACTAAATTCTCAGAATGGTCTTCTTCTTGTTTTGTGCATTAGGCTGGAGGAGCAGGTGAGCAGCTTCCTTATCTTCCAGTTTAATTGTAACAAGTTGGAGAACGGTGTTATTGGCCTCCTCCTGTTCTTATGCACCAGGCTGGAGAAGGGGCTGAATGTTTTAACAGGCTCCCTTGGAGTGGAACGATCTCCTCCACAGTTTCGTTATTGCCAACGTCGATTATTCAATAATCACACTATAAACCAGTCTACTTCCACCTTTACTTGGTAAAATGGCAACTTCGAATGATTCAATTTCCACAAACAAAACTGACGTTTCTTTCATTTGTATTATTGCAAAAATATATTTCTTTCGTGAAATATCTTGACATAAATACATATGTACTACAGTCAATTCCAGTTCTGTACAAATAACAATGCAGATGGACTCTATCGAACAAACCAACGAAAGGCAGCTCTTCCTTTTATAAGATTATATTTACATGTATTGAAAAACCAGGAAGCTCCAATAACTGAAAGGAATCCCATTTTAACTTTGGCAGAAATATGTCAGAAGTGGTGTTTCCCCACTGTGCCTTTGTGGCAGCTGCCTCCAAGATATCCTGGAGCTCGCAATGTCTCAATCTGCAACAATAAATGGAGGCCAACCCCTTGTTCTGTAAGACCACAAGTTTCTGGCAGACTAATGACGTCTGCAGGTGGCCAAGTAGGTGGCCATCCAAGCGGCGTTGGTGCACTTCTGGGAATGTGTTCCAGGGAACATGCCCGAGAGTGCAGAATCCTGCATCATGGAGAAGCATGGGCTGAACTTTGACAAAAACCACTGAACTGCAACCGCGATCTCAAAGAACTTCAGAAGCCAAAAGACTCAAAACCCTATGAAGAGGCGGAGCTACTCACTTCATCTCTTTTTTTTTGTTCGAGTATATATCACCGTGGGGACAGGGGGAGCACGATGATACAATCCAATGCAGGTCCCATACAAAAACCCAACAGCATATTAGGCGAAGCAAATTATCCATGGCAATGAATCCTTCACGGTTGCACATGGGTTATGGTAGGAACAAAGGCATTTACATCTTCAAGCGCCATTGGAACTTCCACTGACATTTGCGTTTTCGAATTACGAACACTTCTTGTTGTAATAATTCGAACACACGTGTCTTTCTTCGCTTCGATTGAACCTTAAGCTCTTGGGTGGATACTGAGCCAACATTCAACATTCCAAAATGTGAGATGTTCATGACCCAAACTGTTAGTTCTTAGCAAATTCGACGGTTGATGTCTCCCTCGTTGGGAACCACGCTTGAATGTGCTTACTCTCTGGAAACTGCTTCCGAAGCACTTTGACCTGCTCTCCTTATTATTTATGGTAGACAGGATTGACCCTTTCCATAAATGGGTTGATGTGAAGTGATCTGATGGTGTGCTGGAACACAGGTACACTTCGGACCGGGCTCCAAACTGATGGTATTAGGTAAGGAATTTGGCAATATCATCTCCGTATTTCTTTTTCATTGAAAGCTCCTGATGATTGCCCTGGTCATTCTGCAGCGTCAGTCTGTTATAGGTTGTCTCGACAACGGCAAGAAACAAGGCTGTTTTCTCAGCCACTGCTTGATCTGTCCCGTCTGTATTAATCAAAGCCCGAGAGAAACTGAGGCATATGGTCTGCTTTACAAGAGAATGTGCTTTATTCGCGGAAATAAGTCTCCTGGTGTCAGCTAAGTGCAGTTAGCAATGGAATAAACATTTGATTCAATACATCTAAACTCCAATAATTTCACTCATACAAATCTGGTCAGACCATATAAATCTTTACGCGATGCACAGATATGAAAGTGGATCTGACAGCTGAGGTGAGAGTTATCCTTTTCAGTTTAAGATGCGATCCATGAAGTGTCTTTTGGTGCAGAGATAGCTTCCCTACTTCTGAGCCAGGCGTCGCTCATTGAAGTCTCTCATACCTGCTCTAGGAGGCATGTTAAAACAGGTCGATTAGTGCAATATAGAATAGAATTCATATAACTCGTAATAGAATCACAAAGTTTGTATAATACAAAAACAGAATAGGTCTGTCATGGCACTCGTTTTTTTTGAACAACTGTTGTGTCACTGGAATGCAAATGTGAATTATTTCGATCAAGGCATGAGACGAACAATTTTGGGTAAGTCAATTTTCTCTCTTATCTGCATTACGTGTAAGGAATCGTTTGCTGGGGAGTAAGGTGTTCAGACTTTCAACATCTGGTCATTTCAACATAATCTTCAAACTTCTCAAATGCTTTCCTTTGAAAAGGTGTGTTGCTTTGGGTTATTCCATCATCAAAATTGAGTCTACTTGGACAGTCTATTGGAGAATGTAAGGTCTGGGAGATACAAGCCGCGTTTGACATCTGTTTCTCCATATAAGTTGTTATTTACACGTGAGCAAGATTGAGAATTGATAATAGTTAATAGCCAGATGGAAATGGTTTATGCGATGTTGACTCTGCATTGACTCATTTTTTTAAAAATTCAATTCGTGTTGTTTTAAGAATTTAAGCTGAATAAATGATGGTCGGTAGTTATAAACAAATTTAGAGGGCTTCTCCACAACTATTTCTGTTTCAGTGTAAAAGCTAGGTTATCCACTGCTGATTTCAGAAATCAAGTGTTCGCTCTAACCTTGAATTTTCATGCATACACAAATGATCAATTGAAGTCTACAGTTCGGTAAATATAATTATTTGCAAGGAAAAATTGTTAAGTAGTCACAGAATAGATTAAGTTGAGATGTGAAGTAACTATTATCTAATTGAATAATGGGATAAAATGGCTGATTGGCCACTCACGGCATCATGGCTGTAGGAGCTTTGCCAGTCCTTAGGAAAGATGCAAGTTGAACAGAATTGCTAAAGAGTGCCGGTTGTGCTGGGGATTTTGAGACAGGATGGTACTGCTGTGTTACAACGAAGCTTACTTCGGAACTGGGACAAGGCTGGTCGTTCTGGGTAAGTAAATGGATTAGTAACAAAACAAGATTTGCTTTAAATCGTGAATGCATGTGTGGAAGGATTTGGGGAGTAAAGGAATTGGTGGAGTAAAAGTGCTGGAGTTGAGGTAAATGATTTAGATCTTCGAACTTGTGGAGACAGAGTGCAACGATTCAATTGTAGGAGAAGGGAATACGTTGGAACAAAATGGAGATTCTGTAAATTCAACTGATGGTGCAAATAGATTCCCAAACATGAACGTGTGAAAATATCGAACTTGGCATTAATATAGACTGAAAACTACTTCCATTCAATTGTGTTGTACACAAGTCTAATCTAAAGTTTATAAAATAAGTCGCAGGGACTCTGGCTAAGGTTTTCTGCTAACAGTTGAGGGGGATTAACAACGCTGATGCCAGAACCAAGAGATTAGAGACATCAACAGAGATGGAACATTCATAAAATAGTACAGGAACAGGGTCTTCGGCCCACCATGTCTGTGCTGACGACGGTGCCATTCTAAAGTAATCCCAGCTGCCTGCACTTGGTCTTTATCCCTCTCTTCCCTGCCTAAATAAGTGTATGATTAAATGCTCCTTAAACGTTGTTATCATTTCTGCTTCGAACACCTTCCCTGGCAGTTCAGTATAGGTGGATAACGCTCTCTATGTGAAACACTTTCCTGCTTCCTCCTTAAACCTATGTCCCTCATTATTTTACGTAACACCCTGGTAAAAAGATTATCAACCTACCCTTATCTCTCATTGCATGTCGCCCCTCTCGTGAAAAGAATCAAACACTTTCTAAACTTACTTTATAGCTAATCCAGGTTACATCCTGGTAAAACTCCATTACATCTCTCCAAAACCTCCATATCAGTGTGGTAACTGGAACTGCCCACGATAGCCCAAAGATTGCCTAATTTCAATCTTGTGTAACTGCAACATGATTTGACAACCTTTATTCTCAAAGCCGGGTTCATGAAGGTAAGCATGTCGTGTGCCTTCTTTATCCACCATGTTGCCTCTTTCAGCGAGCTATGTCAATGCCCTTAAGGGAGATATATGTATACATACACACATATATACACATATACGTATGCATGTGTGTATGTGCGCATGAACACTAGCAAGAGATTAAATCCTGTATTCGGGAGAACGACCTGTGCCAAATCAGTGACAGAAATGCGTGACACATGAGATTAAATTGTTGTGAATAATATGGCTGATATAATGTGTGAAAATTGTGAAAGCTGTGAAGACGGAAGGGGTTATGTGAAAATATTTAGGAAGAAACTGTGTGTGGAAAGTAAATGGCAGAACAAAGAAGCTGAAATGAAAACCATTTCTCTCTTAAGTAGATTTATCTATCCAAGTTTATCTATGAATGTTGAATAGGCTGGAATACTTCTGATGAGTTTAAAGGAAAGATTTACTGTGTAATCCCACTGATAAAATACCAAGAACAGGTGAATAGTTGATCTTCTCAAAGTCTAAAAGATAGAAATAGGAAAAGGAAGGGGAAATAAAAATGAACTATTTGCACAGATTGGAGATTCCAGAAGGAAGGGACATAATCTGAGAACTGGGCCAGAGCGTGCAGGAAACATATGAGAAAGCAATTCTGCACTGAGGTAAATGTTTGAAACTCTCTTCCACAAACGACTGTATCAGCTGCACAGCTTATATCTCAGACAGTTTTCTTTTTGTTGTTTTGTCAATATATTAAGGGATATGGCCAAAGGCAGCTATATAGATTTAGACCACAGATCACCCACGAATCTATGAAATGGTGGAACAACTTCGAGGTGCTGAAAGACCTACTCCTGTTTCAATTTTGCCATAATCTCATGAGACTGGTAATATTTCTAATGATTCACAGAGTTTTGAAGGTGAATCCTTTACTAATTTGTTCGATTAAGTTCATTGGGAGTCATTATGATAATCAGAAAAAAATATTTCCACTGGTGTGGTATCCGGTGGGTCGTGGTTATATGAAGAATTAAAGTAGCCGATTAAGGAGTGATGGAAGTCTAGGACCCTTAGTCAGTAACTAGGAGAGGCTAAGACGTGCTTGTCCGTGGGCACTCTCGACTCTGATAATAATAGACTCTGAAACAAAAATACAGAAAATAGTCATGTTAGTTCGTAGTTCGCTAAACAGGGCTAAATGGCCTCCACTCCAATTCCCACACTGCATTGTCGCGTGATTCCATGGGTTCCCTTGTCATCAAGGTGCAACACTCACAAAGAACTGAAAGGTTTTGAGACAGGCGTCTAGCTTTGTGTTCTGCTAGCATCTATTACTTCGGTGCTGGCACGAAGTTGACAGTTTTTGGTAAGTTTGTTGATGTCTCGCTGTATCAACATCCATAGTTCGGTCTATCGGCTGTGACTGGCTGTCTATCCCCATCTTTGTCTGTCTTGCTACGGAGTACGTTAGCTCTGTAGATCTGTTTAACTAATAAACTATCATGTGCCTCTTTACTCAACGTGGGTAATGAAGCATTTCGTAAAGAGTGGAGGCTGTTCATTTTGGGGAAGTGTCAATGCATCTTTATGGCAGCATGGTGGCCAGTGATTATTGGCACCAGGGACTCAGGTTCGATTCCATCCTCGGGCTACCTTCTTTCTTGGTTTTGCACATTATCCCTGAGTTGGTATGGGCTTCCTCCTACAGTCCAAAAATGTGTGGGTTAGATTATCTGGACGTAGTGTTCAGGATGTGAAGGCTGGGTGGAGTCTTGGTGGCATGTTCTTCGGAAGGTCAGTGTGAAATCTATCGGCTGACCCTCCTGTTTGTATACTTCTACTTAAATGTATCAACACTATTACCTTAACCAACCATTTGTGGCAACGAAATACCTGCAACAGCCAGTCTTCAGTGGAAATTACTGCTAAACTGCTCAAGATGAATTTCTAATTGAATGTTAAATGTTAAAAAAAAGTTGATTGTACACCATATTTGGCAACGGCTAATTTGTTCTGCTCATCTTTGAACTACAGTTCTCATAATTCAAGCAGGATATGATCAATGTAACTTTGGAAAGGGGGTAACGTTGTCCATTTTATGTTGGTACACAGCTATGTTTGAATTCATGTCGTTAACGAGGACTCGTTAAAACTGTTGGGCAAGCTGATACATTTCAGAAGATTTAATCATCTCAGGGACATATAAAAACGTTGACAGATAGTGAACCAACTTAGTTTAGAGAGCTCCCATGTTTATTTTTTCACATACTCTTTCTTTCTCTTTCGGTACTTACTCCCTGTCAGCTTTATAAACTTCTTTCATCTTCTGCATGCCATCAACTTTGGATTCATAAAGATTGAACTTAACTACAGACATCCATGCCCTCAAACACTCAACCATGAAACACGTCAATTGCTTTCACTGAGGTTCAGTAATTCAGTTTGCAACTTTGTCTCTTTCATTATCTTGAAGTTGCTTCTTAAATCCCAAATACTTAAACAGACTTTTGATTCTAATGTATACACGTGGGCCAGTATGATTCTGCCACTTAGCCACTGAAATACCTATAGAAAATCTATTTGCATTTAAGTTGCTATATAAACCCATACACTGCGAATCAAATATCCCTATTTTAAACCGGAATGTAAGATTATGCATGTTCAAATATTTCTCACTGAAGATTCCTCCCCGCATGTCTTTTTTTTTTACTTTTTCGTAGTTTTAACACTGCAGACTACCATTGTGATGTTATTGCTATGAGTATACATTTGTCACCTGAACAAAATTAGTGTTTGCTGGTAGGTGAACATTTAATATATTACACAAAATTGTAAATTTAATTACTCCAATAGTAGGGAAGTTTGGCCATTATCCAGCATTGTTCTTACGAGCTTTTTCCCAGTGGTAAGAACTTGACAACCTGTTCAATCATTCTAATAATCTTCATTTGGATTCTCTGCTCTGCGAGATTCACTCATTCTTAATAATATTGATAAAGTTGCTCACAATTGCATCACAACGCCAGATTTTATCCTTGGGTGACTGTCTTGGTGGAGGTCTTATGTTCTCCCCCTGTCTGCTTGGGTTTCCTTTGCGGTTTTTTAGATTAGACTTACAGTGTGGAAACAGGCCCTTCGGCCCAACAAGTCCACACCGACCCGCCGAAGCGAAACCCACCCATACCCCTACATTACCCCTTACCTAACACTACGGGCAATTTAGCATGGCCAATTCACCTGACCCGCACATCTTTGGACTGTGGGAGGAAACCGGAGCACCCGGAGGAAACCCACGCAGACACGGGGAGAACGTGCAAACTCCACACAGTCAGTGTTTTGTCCCATAGGCCTGAGATGTGCTGGTTAGATTGGTGATTGTAAATTTTTCATTGTGTCCAAAGATGTTTCTGCTAGTTAGAACGGCCATGGAAAATTCAGAGTTAGAGGGATGGGATCGGAGTGTGGTTTTGGATGGCATGCTCTTCAGATGATCGCTTTAGAGCGATGGACAAATGGGCAGCTTCCACACTGCAGGTATTCTGTAAAAGAGTATAACTATATCTTCATCTAATACTTCCACTGTCAGCTTTTTCTATGTACGGACTACCCCCTGTGTGAAAAAAAGTGTCCCTCAAGCTCCTTTTAATTATTTCCCCTCTCATATTAAACCTATTTCCTCTAGTTTTGGACTTTCATTTCACGGGGAAGTAACACCGGGAGTTCATCTTATTTATGCTACTTGTGATATTAAACACCTTCATAATGTCAAGCCTGCGTTGCTATCATTCTCCTCCTGGTACCCCTGCACCATAAAGCAGAAAAACATTGCCAAAACAATGCATGGTGCTTAAATAATTGTTTACTGCTACTGTGCATTATCCCTAGGACAATTTTCCCACTTGCTATTCACCTCAAACCATGAACGCTTTCTTGTGTTTTGCTTTTCCCTCATGTTTTATAGAACTTTTCCTTAAAAGTATGAACACTACGAACCTCAACCCACTACGTATTGAGATATCTGCTTCAACCTCTTTTGGGGTTACTGCTGAACTGCTCAATATGTAATTCTAATTGAATATTTAAATTTAAAAATGTGAAATGACGGGCCAATCTTTGCAATAGCTAATTCGCTCTTTTCATCTAACACATAGTTGTTCATTTTAGATCAAAACAGAGCTGAGGTTTGAATTCATTTTGTTGATGAGGGCATTTTAAGTCTTTTGGGTGCATTTATGCATTTCACGTGCAGCAGTCACCTCAGGGACATAGATGATGTTAACAGAGAGTGGACTCTCCCAGTTTAGAGAGCGATCATGTTTGTCTTTAACACACTTGTATTCTTCTTTCCGTACTCACCTTTGTCATCTTCACCAGCTCTGCAAATATCCTGCATCTTCTGCAATCCATCAAATCTGTACTCATATAATTTACGTGTTTAGCCACTAAATACATCAATTTTTGGTTCTCCTGTTCTGTTGGTTACTTTTTTCTCTTTATTAACTTGAAATGCTTCTTAAGCCCCAATTATTTATCAATTTTTTGATCGTGCATCTCAATATGCTCTCCTGTGGCTCAGTATGTCATCTGCGACTTGAGTCTGACCCATCTTTGGATTTTTTCTATTAATTGCATTCAAATTGCTTTCTCAATCCGAGATATTATGGAACAAATGACCTCTGTTTTAATTCAGAAAGCAAGCACATATAAGTTTGAGTTGTGACATTCCTCTTTGAAGATCCTCCATCTTGAGTTTTAATTTATTGGGCATTGTAGTACTATTCTGTACCACTGTGGTGAAATAACTACGATTATACATTTGGCATTGGTACCAAATTAGTGGTTACAGGTGAGTAAACAATTCTGTATATATTTACTTCCTCCAGTGAGAATGGAGTTGGTGCAGAAAATAGTTTCAGTTATTGTCCAGCATTACCTCAAAGGAATTCTTTGTTTCTTTCAGTGTTAAAAAATTGACGACCTGTTCAAACATTACATTAGTCCCAACTTAGATTGTCTGCCCTACTACGACAACCTATTTTTAACCTATTAATAATATTGTTCACGATCAAAGTCTTCACTTTATTTGTTGTGTGTTTCTGCCTGTTGCTCTCTCAGACGTAAAGAGGAAACGATAGACATCTCTTTAACTTTTCATTACATACGGTTCAGAATATTTCTGACCATGCCATTTTGTGATTTGTGCTCTCTGTTTGCATCATTTCTATGCACGTATTTTCAAAATGAGTCGTTGGTGCAAGTCCAAGCTGGGAACAATACAATTAGGGAAATAGAGAAGTCTGGAACTTCAACTGATACGATCCAAGAGTCCTTAAACAAATTTACATTGGTGTCCAGGGGTCACATTCAAACAAGGTCATGTAGAAAGGGAGACATGACGAGGGAGAAAATGGATAATGCGACATAAAGAAAACTCTCTTCAGAGAGGTACTATTAGTTTATTTTTGTTAATGAAATGCCCAGTGACATTAATTGGCATTAAGAATGATCACAACGTCAAAATCAGATACTTATTGTTGTTTGCAAGACTATGAGTCTGCTATCGCTGTTATTAGTTTAGAAATATTTGCTAGGCTATCATTTGTATATACTTGTTCAGAGGATGTTTATGTCTCAGGTTTGGTCAGCATTTAACCATAACTGTCGTGTTAATAATTCAGGGTCAACCACATTGCTGTGGGGCTGGAGTCATATGTGAGGCAGGCCAAGTAAGGGTGGTTGATAACCTTCTGAAACTGAACCATGTGGATTTTTATAAGAGTTGATGATGGATTTATGATCACTGTTACTGCGTCTAATAAGGAATCAGTGTTTGGATATCAATTGCTCTCAATATTCATTAATACTTGGATAGCTGTATAAAAAATTCAAATATACAAACTTAGTGAAAATAAACTTGGGACGGCATTGCATATGGTATTGACAACAGCATCAAATTACAACCAAGCAAGAGTATCAAATTACAACCAAGCAAAAGGGGTAGACAAAGAACAAATAACAAGGAATTTACAGCCCAGGAACTGGCACTTTGGCCCTCCAAGCCTGAGCCGACCAAAATGTAATGTCTAAGCCTGTCGGTCATTTCCTAAGAATTTGTATCCCGCTACTCCCCACCCACTCATACATTTATCCAGCCGCATCTTAAATTAATCTACAGTGTCTGCCTCTCCCACTTCTGCTGGTAACGCGTTACAAACACCCACCACCCTCTGTGTGAAGTACTTGCTGCGTGGATCCACTTAAACTTTCCACCTCTCACCTTGAAAGCGTGAACTCTCGTTATTGAATCCTTCACCCTAGGAAAAAAAAACTTGTCCCTATATATCCTGTCTAGATCTTTCATGGTTTAGATCCTTCAGGTTCCCCCCACCGCTCTCCCCCACCCGCGCCCTCTCCTTTTTCTAATGAAAACAAATCTAACCTACTCAACCTTTCTTCGTATTCAGCACCTTTCATACCAGGCAACATCCTTGTAAACCTTCTCTGTACCCTCTCCAAAGCGTCCACATCCTTTTGGCAATGTGGCGACCAGAACTGCACAGAGTTCTAAATGCGACCGACCAATGTCTTGTACAATTTTAACATGACTTGACAGCTCTTGTACTCAATATCCCGTCCAATGAAGGCAAACATACTATATACCTTCTTGACCACTCTATCCACCTGTGCAGCAACCTTTAGTGTACAATTATCCTGCACTCCCAGATCTCTCTGCCCATCAACTTTTCCCAAGGCTCTTCCAATTCATTGCATAATTCGCTTTAGAATTAGTCTTGTCTAAATGCATCACCTCACATTTGTCTGGACCTCATGAGCATGATGGAACAGTCTCAAGGGAATGAGTAGAAACTCCTGTTCATATGCTCCTATATCCAGGTTTGATTTCTAGAGTTTCATTATCTTCTTACATCATGGCACATTACTCCCGATTGTTTAGATGATTAGTCCAGCGACATTACCACATGAATATTTCCTCTCAAGTCCTGTTGAATTCTAATGTTTAATGGCATGATATTAATGTCTTCGGCTACCTGTCATCATGTAATACTTCACTTGAGCGAGAATATCACCACGTTAATTTTAGTTTGAAAAGTTGTTGGAAAATATGAATTTATTTGATTTCCGTGTTCCAAGTGTGTTGTTCAGGAGGTAATTCGAGATAGGAAAAATAAACATTGTTGGAGTGTTTTCAAAACAATGGTTATGTCGGCCAGAACTTTCCAATGTGCTCCCAATGTTTATCAACGAATTATCTGGTTTCAATTTAAAAATCTGAACTAAAAACAGGAGTAGATTATTCAGTCCTTCGAGCCGCATCTGCCATTCAATATGATAATGTTTGATCCAATCACGGCCTCAACTCCACTTTTCTACCCATACTTCATAACCTTTTTGCCCATTTACTCATTAAAAATCAGCCTCTCTCTTCCTTTAATTTACTCAATGTCCTGGCAACTACAGCACTCTGGACTAGGAAATTCCACAGATTCGTAACGATTGAGAGAAATCATTCCACCTAATCGTGTTTTAGCTTCTTATAACATAACAATGACGTCCCATTCCAGATTATCTTACACGAGTAAACATCCCCTCTGTGTCCATCCCATTTAGCGTCTCATATACTTCAATTAAATCTCCTCTCATTTTCTTGTTTTTAACTCTAGTGATTATCCGCCTGAACTACTCAATCTCTGCTATGAAATAAGCCGTTCATCTCTGGAATAAATCTCGTGAACCTTCTCTGAACGACATCTCATTCAATTACACACAACTGTAATATATATGTAAAGATTGAGTAAAGTGAAATTAATCATTTTGTTCATATATCACTGTTTCCAAGGTGAACTTTGGAACTTAAAGGAAATCAGCGAGAATTGCATTGCTTTCTTCGTCTTGTAATTTGCGATGCTTCAAAGTGCTTCATGGTTTTAGAGCCAATGAAGTGCAGACACTGTTGTAACATTAAAATGGTATTTAGACATAGTTTTGTTCCTCCTAGCAAAATCGAAATAAGTAAGAAGACAATTGTACATGGTTTGGGTGCAGATGTGTAGGGGAATAAATATAGCTGATCTATTGAACACCATTTAACTGCTGTCAATTGTCATCAAAAACCATCTAGTTTGTTAAGATGCTTTACCAATGAAATCTGCCGCCTTTACCCACCTAAGGAGCTAAAAATCATTAACTTTGTGTTGGTAAGTCAGCTGAATCGGTTTACAATGTAGGAGAGATTGTTACCAATATGACACAGCTTTAAAGTGATTGCCAAAATAATCAGTGAGATAACACTTAAACACCATTTAAAGAGCGAATTGTGGAAACACAACATGTATTCTGTCGCATTGATGAAAGCAAACAAATAAGAAATGGTAACGACACAAATTGGGAAAAGTTGAAATGTGCAACTTTAAGGGCTAATGAAGATGGGGTGGTTTAATTGCAAAATGCAACAGAAGAGCCATTACCAGATTAATGGGCTAAGTATACATCACTTATTTGGTATTATATATAGAACCCCACCAATGTGTCAATAGACATTTCAGCCCAACAAGTAGCTACCAACACCCTCCTCCCTCCCCAACCCCCCGGCCCCAACTAGTAACCCATCCAAACCCTTTCCCCTCCCTTGTTACTCTTCATTTATCCCTGACTAAGGCACCAAGCCTACACATCCCTGAACACTGTGAGTAATCTCACATAGCCAATTGATCTAACCTACACATCTTTGGATTTTGGGAGGAAACCGGTGCATCCAGAGAAAAACCACACAAACACGGGTAGAACGTGCAAACTCCACACAGACAGTGCCTCGAGGTTGGAATCGAACCTGGGCCCTGGCACTGTGAGAAAGCAAAGCAAGCCACTTAATAACCATGCCATCCGTTCCAGGAGTTCCCATGGTTTCATTTTAGATTACATTTCGTGTAAAAGCATAGTTTGGAATAACCCTGAATCAATAGACTTGTTATGGCAGAGAAGGTAAATATGTCGCCCATTGAATCTATATTGGCTTCTGTACAGATTTCCAGTTATTCCTATTTCCCATAATTATCCCGTACTTCTGCCAGTTTCTTTAGTCAAGTGGGCATTCAATTTCCTTCTAAAATCATTGACTATCTCTAATTCCTCCATTCTTGTACGCAGCCAAATTCCAAGTCCTTAAGAGTCACTCTGCCTAAAACAAAATGTTCATACATCCCCATGTGTCCCTTGCCCAAATCGTAAATCTGTGGTCCTCGGCTGTTATGAAGACATCAAATGGGAGCAGCTTTTGTTTGACTCATGAAAAACATACTTATTAGGACTGAACTCCTCTGCTTGTTCTCAAGGACCCTATGCCCTTTATAAATCAAGCTGTTAAGAAATTGAAATTTTGTGCAATTTATGATCCCGCAGAGATTTTCAAAGGTTCACCATAAGTTTCCTAAATTATTTGTTAGTTTCGGAATTTGAAAAAGGAGATCAATGTTTCCGTGTTATGACTCTATGACTCTATGACCCCATGAATACCTGACACGAGACATAATTCAACTACACAAATAACGTTTCCTGAATTCAGGTAAAGCTTTTAAAACTGACAATAGAAATTCTGGTGAATGAAACGAGCATATTTCAATCAATAAGCAAAAAACGTTCTGATTAACAACTTAATTGTTCTTAGTTAAAATCAAAAAAAATGCTGACAATTGCAAATGGATTCAGTATCGTGTTCTTAATAGGTTTCATACAAACGAAACATAGTCTTCCTGGGCGTTTACAGAGACAAAGCTACAGGAGGCCATAGATTGGGAAATGAATGCTGGAGGGTATTTGGAAAGACAGGATATTAGGAAATTATGCAGCTTTGTTTCTGTTCATTAATGATCACTTTAATGCAGTAATGCGGGATGATTTAAGTTCTAGAAATGTGATTGGATAAGTGATTTATATAGATATTGAATGATTTAAAGCCAGTAAGTCACTTGTGAAGATGGTGTGCTGGTTTTTTCAGTGTTGTTACGTAGTACACTGGAAGAAATAAAAATACATTCATCCTAGGGCCTTTGAAAACTGGTTAGGGAGACAATTGAGGTTTCTGTTTCAAGGATCAAACTTCCCTTGATATAGCAAGATTCCATTATTGGGAAAATTCTGAAGATTGGAAAATGGCAATGCTACTCTTTGTGCTGAAATGGGTAAAACAGAAGAATACAGACCAGTTAGCCTAACATCTGTCAAAAAGGAGGTGTTAAAAACGATCATTAAGTATGTTATAACCATGCACTTAGAACTGGGAGTAGAGTATCATTTTGTGATAGTAAGATCATGTTCAACGATAAATTCCTTTTGTGGAAGTAGTAAGGGGAAGTAGTAATTGAATTGTGCTTTAAATTTTCAGAAGGCAGGTTATGGGTTACCTAATAAGATGTTAGTACAGAAATTAGAAGTTCATGGTATTGTGTTTAACATATCCAAACAGATAGAATATGGTGTTCCTAACCGGAAGGATACAATATGTATAATGAAGCCACTTTCTTCAACGTAACAAGTGAAAAGTGGGATGCCACAGGGATCCGGAGAAAGTGAGGACTACTGATGCTGTAAAGTCAGAGTCAAAAAGTGTCGACTAGTAAAGCACAGTAGTTCAGGCAGCATCCAAGGAGCAGGAATGTCGCTGTTTAGGGCAGAAGCCCTACATTAGGAAGAAGGGTTTATTTCCAAAACGTTAACTCCCTGCTCCTCAGAACCTGTCTGACTTCTAGCTCCTTTTTTAAAATTCTGCCACAGTGATCCGTGCTGGGACCTGACTTCATAGTATTTATTTTAGTGAATTATGTTGATGTGTGAACAGACGAAAGGTTTCATTTCTAGATTTACGAGTAACATAAGAAAAGGCAGGAAAATGAGCAATGTAGAGGACAAAGGTAGGGTGCGAATGGATGTAGATAAATTGTATGGGTGTAGATTTAACAATGGACAATAATGATAGACGAAGAGGAACAATAATGTAACATATCATCTAAATTGTGAACGATTTCAGAGCTCTGAGATGCATAAAGATCTCGAAATAAAAGATCATAAATTGCAAAAGATTGCTCCATTGATGCAGCTAAGATTAGAAACACGTATAGAACGTTATTTCATATTAAAGGAACAATTGACTAAAATTGTGGAGCTTATGTTGCTATTATATAGGACACTGTTAAGACCACGTCAAGTGCAGTCATTGAATTATCGAAGTCGACAGCCATGAAAAAAAAACTGTCTTGTACATCAAATCTGTTCTGGTCAAAACAATCAACATGAATATTTCCGTATTTTTCCCGTTATTTGGAACTTATAACATAGAACATTTTAGCGTAGTAATGGCTCTTCAGCCCACAAAGTTGTGCCGACCTGTGAAATCAATCTAAAGCCCATCAAATCTATACTATTCCATTTTCATCCATATGTTTATTCAATGACCATTGAAATACCATTAAAATTGGTGAGTCTATTACTTTTTCAGGCAAGTCGTTCCACTCCCTACTCTTTCTCAGATATATATTCTCTATTTAAAGCTAAGTCACCTCGTGCTAGCTATCACCATCCGAGGAAAGATAGTCTCACTCTCCACCCTACTTAACCCTCTTATTTTCATATATCTGAATTAAGTCACTCTCAACCTTCTTCTGACTGACGAAATCAGCCTCAATTTCCTCAGTCTTTCCTCAAAAGAACATCAGTCTGCACCAGGTAACATCCTAATACATCTCCTCTGAATCTTTTCATGCTTCCTCATCGTTCCTATAATGCAGTGAACATAACTGTAAGCAATACTCCTAGTACGGCCGGTCTTTTATACAGCTGCAACATGACCTATGGCTCTAAAACTCAATCACTCTACCATGAAAAGATAACACAGTATGCCTTCTTACTAACCCTATTAACCTGGGTGGCAACTTTCAGGGATCTATGCACATGGACACCGATATATCTGCTCATCTACACTACGAAGAATCGATGAACTATTAGCCCAATACTCTTTACTCCTGATGTTCCTTCCAAAATGAACCATTTCAAACTTCTGCATTCAACTCCATCTGCTACCTCTCAGCCCAGTTCTGCAGATTAGCTTACTCCTAATGTAACCTGCAACATTCTTAGATACTATCTACAACTCTGCCGAATTTATTGTCTTCAGCAAATTTATTAACACATTCTTCTCCGCCCACACCCAGGTCATTTATAAAAGTGACAAACAGCAGTGGCCCCAAAATACATCCTTGTGGTACAAAGATAGTAACTGGACTCCAGGTTCATCATTTCCTATCAACCACCAGCCTCTGTCTTCTTTCAGCTCGTCAGTTTCTGATCCAAACCGGCAAATTACCCTCAATCCCATCCTCCGTATTTTGTGCAATAGCTTATCACAGGAAACCTTATCATATGTCTTACTAAAATCCATCTATTACACATCAACTGCTTTATCCTCATCCACCTGTTTGTTCACCTTCTCAGAGAACTCAATAAGGCTCGTGAGCCAGCACCTATACTTCACGAAACTATGTTGACTATCCCTAATCAACTTATTTCTTTCTAGTTATTTACAAAACCTATCGCTTATAATCTTTTCCAAGACTTCAACCACCACCGACATAAGGCTCACTGGTCGAAAATTAACATGGTTGCCTGAACTCTGCTTCTTGAACAAAGGGGCAACATTTGACATCCTCCAGTCTCCTGGCACTTTTCCTGTAGACAATGACAAAACGAAGATCAAAATCAAAGTCTGTAGAATCTCCTCCCTGCCTTCCCAGAGAATCCCAGGATAAATCCTATCCGGCCCAGGGGACATGTCTATTTTCCAGAATTACTAATGCCTCGACCTTGTGTACCTTAATCCCGTTTCGTCTACTAGCTTGTTTCTGGTATTCTCCTCGACAACATTACATTTTTCTGGCATGAATAATGATGAACAATACTCATTTAGCGTTTCTCCTAACTCCTCGGAATCCATATACAAAGTCCCACTGCTGTCCTTGATTGGCCCATTATCCTATTCTAGTCATTCATTATTCCTGATAGTTAAAAAGGGATGTAATGAATTATAACGAGCTCAGATATTAATTACGAGACTAGCATCTGGAAAAGCTGAGGTTGGGTTTGTATACACTGGAGTTTAAAACTAACAAGAAAGAGACATATAAGATTTTGAGGGGTATTCGCAAGGTGGATGTTGGGGATTTCCTCTTGTCGAGGAATCTAAAATTAACCTTAACCGACGAAAGACAAATCGGATAGCCCCGTTAAAACAGAGATATTAAACACTTTGAGGGACAGAGTCACAGAAAAACACAACATGGAAGCACACCCTCCTTTCCAACTCATCTGTGCTGACCAGATATCCTAACCTAATCTATTTCCATTTACCAGCACTTGACCCATATCTCTCAAAAACGTTCCTATTCATGAACATATCTTGATGTCTTTTAAATACTGCAATTTTACCAGCCTCCAGCACTTTTTCTTCTTATTGCACACAGATGATGAGTTTTGTAACAATCCTTCAAAGAGCATTTCAAGCATAGTTTTTGATTTTTTTTTAAAGATGGCATTCAGACTGGTGTTGATTTTTATTGTATAGTAGAATATTTCAATTGGTGGACCGGTCTACTCCTGCTCCTTTAATGCATATGTTTTTATAAGAATGCATCCTGAGAATTCTTGGATGGCAATCATTGACACCTATGTCATCTACATTGATATTTTCTTTGATTATTCATTATGCAGAGCACCCGGTTCGAGGGCCCAAAATCACGATTTTCAAACCGTCACCAGCAGAGCTGAGAGAGAAAGGAAAAGCGACAGTGGTGTGCCTTGTTAATGATTTTTACCCCGACAACATCCAGATCCACTGGTATGTCGATGGTAAGAAGGAGGAAAATGAAACTAAAATTCTGTCAGACCCCGAATCAGTCGCAGAGGAAGGGGGCAAATCTTACAATGTCAGCAGTCGGATAAGATTCGTTGATGAAGAATGGGTCAAGATGAAGAACGTTGAATGCAGAGTTCATCATTATGCAAATGGATCGGACCCTACTTTGTACACGTCAAAGTTTGAAGTCAATGCTGGTATGTTAATTATTAGGAAACAAAATGCTACACTTTGGACTCCAAAAAAGCAATAACTTGAATTTGGAGTACTTGGATGCTCTTTTAAATGAAATGCAGATCAAGCCCACCATTCATTAATTCAGTGTTATTATTGCAATAAACTGGACACAATAAAAATATTATAGTATATCCATTGTGTATATTTAAGAAAAGTTACAACAGTCACAGCATATCAAAGCCAATGCATCCTCCAACTCTCAATTTCCTTTAATATGATGATTGCAAAAAATATCCCAGCCACAATTCAACTGGGCATAGTGAATTGTAATGAATGTATGTTTTTAAAGGCAGGAAAGATGCAGAGACACAATGAAAGAGAAAAAAGAAATAGAAAGTGCGAATGTGTAGGTATTAGTTTTTTTTTGAAGTACAGAAAAGATGAACCGAAGGGACTCGACAACATTGTATACTTTTCTGATTCTACATTCAGTCGTTAATTGCTTGTATATCTCATTTCTTTCAGAAATCTGTGGCATGAGTAAAGGTGAGCCTCAAAATTACTTCTACCTGCTTGTGATCTGTGATGTAAAGTCTTTGATCTGTCTATACGGTTTCTCAGATCGCTCTGGGTGTGTGTGATGTTAGCTGGAATGTTGAGGTGGAGAATCTAGGGTTGTTCTGTTTGGATATCAGGGCCTTAAATGCCATTTTTCTCAGAATGCACATCTAATACCCTTTGCAAAGACTCAATTAAGCCTGTCTCCACCACATTTCCACAGCTAGATGTCATGTTGAAGAAGCATGGAAGCTGCAGTGGTTCTCTACCAGGCTTGGAGACGGCAAAGAACTAGCAGCTCGAATGGAATATTTAATGTGTGTGAGATAGTACACTTAAGCAAGAAGAATATAGGTGTAACGATTTTATAAACAGGGAAAGGTTGAGGAAATCGAAAGAATAAAACAATTTTGGAATTCCAGTTCAGGACTGTCCTAAGGTTAACATGCAGATTCATTTAGCCGTTAGGAAGGTAAATTATATGATCGCATTCATATCAAGCTGGCTAGGCTACAAAAACAGCTTTGTACCACTGAGGCGCTCGTCAGACCATGTTTGGAAAATTGTGAGTAGTTCTCGGTCCCAAATCTCAGAAATAATGTATTGGCGCTTTGAATGATCCCGGGATGAAGTGCTTGTCATATGAGAAATGCTTGAGGGCTTTGAGTTTCAACTCGATGAAGATTAGAAGGATGGGAGAAAATCTGTTTGAACCTTACAGAATCTTGAGAAGCCCACATATTGTGAACGTGCAAAAGATGTTTTCACAAATAAGAGAGATTATGACCCAAGGCTATAGCCTCAAAGTTAAAAGACAATGATTTAGAACTGAGATTCGGAGGAATTCTTTCAGCCACAGAGTGGTGATTCTGTGGAATTCTTTGTCACAGGGGTTTTGCAGGCCACGTCATGAGTGCATGTAAGATAGGGATTGGTAAGTTCATAATCGCACGCGAATCAGGTGCCACGGGGAGAAGGCAAGAAATGGTATTGATAAACTTATGAGCCATGAATGAATGGCAGTGCAGACTTTATAGGCTGAATGACTTAATTCAGCTTCGATGTTCATGGTCTCGTGTCCTAACTACAGGCATTGCGAAATAGTTTATTTTCTGTCATGTTTCAGTTTGTCCCATGTTCATCCTGATCCATCTGCTGATTGGAAACAATTCTTCCCTATCCTATCCAGTCCTGTCTTGGTTTTAAAAACCGCCACTGGATCACCTTTTAGCCGTCTTCTCTCCAAGCAGCATAGTTCTAAGTTCTTCAAGCCACCTTCTAATTGCAGCAACAATGCGATGGGAGTAAAGAAACAAAACATGAGCTTATTTTGCTGATCTACCAAAAGCCACTGTGGGGCCAAAGCCTGAGAAATCTCCCTCAAACAGAGCATTAATTGTCCCCATCATTGTGATTGATATTTACTGAGGCTTATACATTTTTTTCTAAGGCACTATAGAGAACCAGTACTGCTGCAGTTTTCATATGTGTGGACAACAAAGCAGCCATCTGAAAGATAACACATGCGTAGAGCCCTGTTTCCAGGCTATCAATTTCGATTATGGAACTCAAATACTTTTGACCCCATGACACATTACGGCGCATATCTTACTCATCTTCCTCAAACTGGTTTTCCACTCAAATTTCCAGTTCAGCCATTGTCTTGTACTGTGCGGTAAAACTTACCATTGCTGAGAGTGCCCCAGAGGGATAACTGGCTGATTATGTTGGGAATAATGTCCTATCACAGTGGAAATGCTGCATGAAATATTTCTGTAGTTCTTCATTGGATCTAAGACAAAGTCTTTCCTCAATCATTTTTAAATTGAGTTTTGAGAGATGTTGACTTCGTTGCTGGGTCTAAGTTTATTGCCTGTGCCTCGTCGCTATTGAGAATGTAGAGATGATCTGCCTTCTTGAATCGCTGCAGTTCATGTGCTGGAGGTTGACACACAATCCCCTGAGGGAGGGATTTTCAGGATTTTTATATAGTGACAAGTGATGGAAAGGAACAGTATTTCTACAGATGACTTGGAAGGGAAATTGAAGGTGGTGGTGTTTCCACGTACTTGATGTCCTTTTCCTAGCAGATAATAATGGTTGGTGATTTCTAAGGTGCGATCTGAGAGTACCTGATGAATTGCCTCAATGAATTTTGAATATAGGGCAGACTAATCTTACTTAGTGCCGGTGGTGAAGGGAATTGTTGTTTGTGCATGTGGTACCAATCAAGATGGTTGCTATGTACTGGATCATGTCAACCTGCTTATTCCAACATAACCCTGGGTTCATGACATGGAAAAGTGCCTCTTCAGCAAATTTAGCAGTTTTTTTAACCTGTCAGTAAAGAGGAATACCAACCTATTTCGTTTCATTCACTTCACAGAAGCCAAAGTGCAGAGCATGGGGACAGCAAAATTGACGTACCTTATGATGTTTTGCAAAAGCATCTTGTATGCACTGTTCGTGTCAATAATTGTTTGGAAGTCCAAGGTAAGATTAAATTGACATTAGTACTCAAAAGCCTGTTTTATATCAAAAAAGTTAGATCCTGAATAAATATCCAACAAAATAAATTGTATTAACCCATTGGTTTTCTATGCAAAAGTGCATTCCCATAAAATTTCATCTATTTCACGTTCATTCAAGAGCTGCCAATGTAAATTATATTATTGGCTAGTTCGTGCTCATTCATTGAACTACTATGACGTGAATAATTTATTCCATTTATGACTCCTGCCATTATTGTCACACGTCATTCCTTCATTTTACGATGTACATAGAAATCAATCACAAATCAAAGAGGATTGGAACTTCAGTTAATCTTTGAAAGAACGACGTTCCTGAGTAAATGATGTAGGGTGGTTCAGTCAAAGCATTTAAAGGGAACGAATCGTCCATTTGGGATGTAATAGTGTGTAGATCTACTGGCGGCAGAGAGGAGAGTCGAGCAAAATATAATATCTATTCCAAGAATTGGAATGAAACAAAGTTAATAAGTCACCGACTAGGCAGATTCCATTCAAATCCCATCAGCGTAGTCAGTCAATGAATTAAATCAAAGATTAGATAGAACTTCAGTAAGGACACATTGCATTATGGTGTAGAAATCTATCTCCACACTACCAGAAATCATCGAATGCTGCCCTATCAGTTTTGTTTTTCCAGCATCATACTCTTCGACTCGAAACTCCAGCAACTGCAGTCCCCACATTCTCCTTGCTTTTTCACATACATGTATGCCAATATTAGGGTGAAACATAGGTTTAAGGTAAAACGAGGCAAGTTTGAAGGAGATATCAGAGGCAAGTGTTTTACATAGAGGGCGGTAAGTGCCTGGAATATGCTACCAGAAGAGGTGGTGGCGGCAAATACACGAGCAGCTCTTATGAGAATTTTTGACAGATATATAAATAGGCAGGGTAAAAAATGGAGACCGGCCACACAAAGGCAAGAAAGGTTTTAGTTTAGAAATGTATCGCGTGTTAGCACAGTCTTGGTGGACCAAAGGGGTTCTTCCGTTGTTGTACTGCCATTTGATCTTTGTAAATAATGCATAATTCAAAGCTAGCCTCTGTAATGGTAGAATGAAAAAGCCATTAATTTTTATAGAATTCCATGGCTGTTTTTACAAGGAAATCCGCTCTTTTTATATAAGCTTGTCTACCTGTGCTTCCAGACAAAACGTGAGGAATTCGGCCCATCACTGAAGAGGCCTCACAGGCCATTTAATTGTAATGAGATTACCATCTCCAGCATAATTCACAGCATCATCACCAGGGACATCACACCGAGAAATACAGTTTAACTTTCTGTTATTCGTGTGAAAAGAAACTGACCAGAATCATCAAGCAGTCAGTTGTTGCTCCCAACTTTCTGAAAAATATAATTTATTTTGGCCAAAGTAGCAAGTTTCACAATTCTCTTCATAATGTTCTGTCTTATCAAATATTACAGTTTGTCTCCGTTTTGCTAAGTTTTTGGACCCAGCTAGGTATCCAAGCTTGCTTTACAGCATCAGAAGTGTAGCTGCATTATTTTGAGTCCATTCATGTAATTCATAGGTATAAGTTGCAGCTAATCAATATCTAGCCACTTGTCCTGGTGGCGTTCTGTTGGTTAAAAGTATCGGAGTTGGGGAAATGTTAGTCTTGTGGTATTACTGCTAAGCTCTTACTTTAGAGTTTCAGGGAATGTCCGCTGAATCTGTATTCAAGTCCTGGTGTGGCAGATGGTGGAGTTTGAATTCATTTTGCAAATTAATCTTGGATGAAGAGTGTTTTTTCATAACTATGAAATCATTGTTATTTGTTGGAGAAAACAAATCTGGATTATTAATGCCCTTGAAGGAAGGAAATGTCTGTCCTAACCTGGTCTGGACCACATGTGACTTCAGATGCATAGCAATATGGTTGACTCTAAACTGCCTTCTGGACAAATACATATAGGCAATAAATATTGATGTAGCTCATGATACTCATAACCTGTAAATGAATTTTTTAAGACACATTTCATTATATTCTCAATTTTGTGATACCACTGCAGAAATCAATGCCCATGAGAATAAATTTCGATCTTGATTATCTTTCTTTTTGAGTCACTTATTAACATTTATCAGATATTAAAGACTTTTCGTTGTTGAACAATGCTACTTGTCCTGGAATTGGGCGTTATTTTTTTATGATTCGTGTTGGTTATTGCAACACATGTTGGCTATTGCTATGACAATTGGCGAGTTTGAAGTGATGACTCTATTCGTTTGTAGCAGGGAGAAGTATTGTCACAGTGCAGCAGTACTCTCTCTCTTATCTGCCGCGGAATAGTACAGATAAATAGACAAATGAACAACAGATGCAATTTAATGTTGGTATATGGAAATAGAATATCAGGATAGACAATATTAATCATCTAAGACTCAAATGCTCAAATAGCATCGCCGATATAGAATTTCAGTTTTCTGCAAAGCCTGGAGGAACTAAAATTATTTAGCTTATCAACGAGATTAAGGAGTTTGTACGTTTATGGATGACACCAAGATTGTGTTGCAATGGGCAGTGAAGATTTCAAAGAGATTTGATTATTTGGGTCAATGTGCTGAACAGTGTTAGATGAAGTTTAATTTGGAAAAATGTGAACTAAATTAATTTGGTAAAATAAACCAAGGCAGGACATAAACAGGACCTTTGGTAATATTGTAGAACATTGAACCCAGATGTTCAGGTACATAATTCTGTGACGTTTGCATCACATACAGATAGGGTTGTGAAGAAAAGAAAAAGCATGTTTGTCTTCATTGCACAGACCGTTGAGTGTACGAGTTGAGACATTATGTGGAGGTTGTATAGTACGTTGGTGGGGTCTGTCATGGAGGGCTCTGGCCAGTTATGGTCTCCCTGTTAGAGAAATGGGATTATTGACGTGGAATAATTTGAAGGAATTTACTCGGATGTTTCCAGGAATAGACAGTTTGGGTTATAAGGAAATGTTGGGCAGGCAAGGTCTTTCTTTCAGTGCAAAGCAGGAGATTGAGAGCTGACATTTAAAGAGTTATAAAACCATGCACACTATAGGTAAGGTGAATGGCAAGTGTGCTTTTCTCAAGACGGGGTTTTGCAGACCGGGAGAAAGTGAGGACTGCAGATGCTGGAGATCAGAGCTGAAAATGTGTTGCTGGAAAAGCGCAGCAGGTCAGGCAGCATTCAAGGCACAGGAGAATCGATGTTTCAGGCATGAGCCCTTCTTAAGGAAAGACCGGGGACACATTTGAAAGATGAAAGGAGAAAGAATTTAAGAGGACATGAGTGACATTTTGTTTTAACATAGAGAGTGGTTAGTGTGAGGAATGAGTTTCCAGATGAAGTGGTGGATGTGGGTACCGTTACAATGCTTTACATACATTTAGATAACTATATGAATAACAAATGTTTGGAGAGATATGGGTCAAGCACAGTCAGGTGGGAACAATTTAGTTTGAGATTATGGTCAGCACAGACTAATTCGATCAAACGATACATTTCTGTGCTGTATGAACCTTTGACTATGACTATGACTTTACGAAATTTTAAAAAATTCGAAATGAGGATAACACGTTCCCTGTGGCTGAAGGGCAGGGAGTAAAGGGAACAGAATGGCTATAGGAGCAGAGAGAAGCATTCTGCTATTATTTTGTAGCTGTGAGATGCTATTCTCTGGGATGTGCTATCTGAATCATTACTTTAAACTGGCGCAATATTCACTTAAAAATCCGTGGAAGGTCAATCCTTGATTGAGCAGAACCATGGACACAAAGAAGGAGCAGTGAACAGGAAAAGGTCTTTCGAAGTCGGAGGCTGAAAGGTGATCTTATAAAGATTTATAAAATTATGAGGGGCATGGATAGGATAAATAGACAAAGCCTTTTCCTAGGGTGGAGGAGTCGAGAACTAGAGGGCATAGGTTTAGGGTGAGAAAGGAAGATATAAAAGAGGCCTAAGGGGCAACTCTTTCAGAGTGTGGCACATGTATGAAATGAGCTGCCGGGGATATGATGGAGGGTCGTACAATTACAACATTTAAAAGGGTTTGGATGGATATGAGCCAGGTGTTGCCAGGTGAGACTAAATTGGGTTGGGATAACTGGTTGGCATGGATGAGTTGGATCAAAGAGTCTTTTTCCTTGCTGTATATCTCTATGACTCTAAGTGGTGCATGCAAAGTGTGTTGTTCCTTTCGTACAGGATTATTATCTATTTCTCGATACGACTCAAACGCAGTTCTTTTCATTTCATGCCAGATCTCCCGCAGCAAAAGATTTGACTGAACACAATGAAGAAGGAGGAACACATGAGACAGCATGGATGGAGGAAGTTCGCAATTTGTGAATGCTAAGACAGTGGTTTGCTCTTGTTTACGTCTGCTGCCCAAGCAATGTATCAAGACATTACCCTCAACAATGTGGTCTTGTGAAGTGATAGAGCAGAATTAGAGCCCTTTCTGCTTTCAGGTGTCTATATCTTGACACGTATTTACGTTTTTTATTATATAAATAAGCTTCAGGTTTGAGAAATGCAAGATATTTCAGCAAATAGTTCAGTGATAGCCAATTTGTTTTTGGATTGTTTGAACCTTTAAATACAAGCACTAAATAGCACAAGTCAATTTGATCCATCATGCAAAAACGTCCTCTTAGTGTCAGAATTTGCTTTACGCATTTTCAAGGCACAAAAAAACGGTTGCGTGTTAAATCTTAACTTTAACTTATATACCCCTCCTCTTTCTTTCTGTATTATCATGTGCATATTATTAAGATGTTGAACATTGAAAGTGATTCGAATGTTTTTTTAAAACAAGCTGTTATTTTATCTCGTTTCCATTCAAGCATCAATGTAATTATGAGTTTTTGAATGACATTCTGGGATTTTAGTCAATATTGTGGGATAAAGATATCTCTAAAAAGATATCCTTGATAGAGCTAGCATTGACAACCTGTTTGTGAATTTCTGCGGCCTTCATCCTTGTTTTTCTTTTCTTAGAAGAAATAAATAGATGTAATTAAAAAGCAATGTGTTTTTCAATGTTATTTCATCTAAACAAAACATGACCGAAATATTGTTTTGTTTGAACAATGATGACGTATTCACATCGTTTGTTAGGATGACAGAGTCAAAGCTTACCCAGAAAAGGTAGCTCAGAGTATTAACGTTCACAACAGACATTACTTTTTTTAAATACCAAAACGCAAGTAATTGGTTAAATATACACATGTTCTGATGCAACAGGCATTAGAGGGAAGAATGTTTTCTGTCTTTTTTATGAAAGTAAATTTGATGTCCATGGCATCAACGAACTCATGAAAGTTTACGTAGTAAGTATTTATTGATTAACCTATTAAGAAATGCTACTGCACATCCCTGATGCATGTGGTACTTGAACTCGGTTGTCCTGACTCAGAGACAGGGACACTTCCACTAGAAAATTTCACAACTAATGTCCTATTTCATTGTGTCACTGCAATAAACAAGATGCTTTGAGGTCCCCTACCATAGCAGATATTAATGGATACAAAAGGTACAATAGTATCGGAGGAATATTATTCTTGCTATGGAGTGAATGGCAACGCATGTGTACGAGGCTAATTTCGGCAGACCTGATATATGAAAAAACTTGTATTAATTGGATTACATTCACTGGACGTTTAGGGAACGAGGGTTGATCAATCAAGATTAAATAGGGTATATGCAGGAAGAATGCTCCCAATGACTGGAGAGTCCAGAATCAGGGGTCACAGCCTAATGGGAGAGAACAATCCAATTATGAGGGAGATGATGAGAAATTTCTTCATTTCAAGAGTGATGAATCTTTTGAATTCTGTGCCACAGAAATGGTTAAGGCTAAGTCATTGACTGTATATAGGAAGTAGTTGGATATAGTCATTAGAGCTAACAGGTTTAAAGGGGATTGTCAGAAATCAGGGGACTGAGTTGGATGATCAGCCATAATCATATTGAATGACAGAGCAGGCTTGAAGGCCTGAATGGGATGTTCTCACTTCTATTTTCCGTAGAGACAACGCAGTGGAGTAGGTGAATGATGAATGTACATATTAATACGCAGAGCAGATTACTTGTGGTGATGCAGCTTGGTATTCCTCAGGATAACACTGGAGCCAGTTTAACGTAAGACACAGTGTCTGTCGAAAGTCAATGTTTTTGATCCATAACTCTTCATCAAAATAATTCTGCTAACTTTCTCCAACTATTTCAGTTTTCGTTACTTTATGCACTGTTATGGTGAGGCTGTTTTTTCCTGGAGCGTCAGAGGGTGAAGGGTGACCCTATAGGGTTTATAAAATTATGGGGGTCATGGATACGATAAATAGATAATATCTTTTTGCGAGGGTGGGGAAGTCCAGAACTAGAGGGCATAGGCTCATGTCAGAGGAGAAAGATATAAAGCGGGTTTAAGGGGCAGAAGGTGGTGCGTGTACGGAATGAACTGCCAGAGGAAGTGGTGGAAACTGGTACAACTGCATCATTTAAAAGGCATCTGGATGGGTATATGAATAGGAAGTGTTTGGAGGGATGTGGGCCAAATGTTGGCAAATGTGACTAGATTAGGTTAGGATATCTGGTTAATTTGGCCGAGTTGGACAGAAGGATCTGTGTCCATGCTGTACATCTCTGTGATTCTATGATTATAAGAGGGGCAGGTATAGACTGTTTTACTTGTCAAGACCCATTCAACGGTTCAGTGTGATCACAGTTGAACTGCGTCTTTCACTCAACCTTAAAGCCAGTTCTCTGACTGTTTGAGAGAAAATAAAAACAAAATCTATCCCTTTCTGTCATATCAAAGCATGGAATATAGATATTGCTAGAGAAAATAAGCATTTTTAGCAGTATCTGTGCAGAGGAAGCAGAGTTAACATTTGAGCCCTGTGTTCCTTAATTAGAAATAATGCAATTCTCAGCTACAGAATTCACAATTTATTTTCATCCGGTCAGAAGCAAACTGATGTTGATGAATATGTTGTTGATAAGGGTGTATTGCTTGACAGCACTGTTGTTGACCTTTTTCATCATTTTACTGATGACTAAGAGTAGACTTGTGGTAGTGCAATTGAATGGGTTAGGTTTGTCCAGCTTTTCATTGACAAGATATACATGGGCAATTTTTTTCAGGGCCAGGAAGGTGCCAGTTTTGCAGTTGGACTGGAATGCGACAACTTCTGGAATGCATGTCTCCAGTGATAGTCTCCGAATGTTCTCATGACTTACAGTCATGGTAATATGCAGTGTTACATGAAGCGAATTGGAACAGCTGAAAATGATATTTCGGCTCTTTCAGAATACACTGAGAGGCTTTGTCCACTCAGCACATTAGATTGAAGATTTCTGCGGCCTGCAGCCGTATCTTTTGCAGTAAAATACAATAAAAGAATTGTGTACGTTGGAAATCTGAAACAAGAACAGAAAAGTCTGGAGAAATCAGCAGGTCCCACAGCATCTGGGGAGAGTCAACATTTTCGGTCCAGTAACTTTTCATCAGAAATAATACTGCCCAGTTCCTCCAGAAACTCCTGTTTTCTTCCTTTTTGCACTGTTGTGCTTAACTCCCCCAATATTGAGAACAAGAAATTTATGATGCCTCTTTTTCCAGTGAGTTGTTGAATTACTCACCGCCATTCCCAACAGGATGTGACAGAACTGTAGGGCTTAGATCGGCACCGTGACTGTGGGATCATTTAGTTCCATCTGCCACTTGCTTCTTATGCTGTTTGATTCACAGTTACCAATTTTGAGTGAAGCATTTGCTCTCCCAGTCTTCAATATACAATCCCTTAAAATCTCCCTCTTTCACCTATGACCTTTTCTTCATGTTTTAGCTTCTTAAATTAGCAGAAATAGTTTGTAACAGACGAACCCTAATAGCTACTTCAGGATAATGTATATCCCAAATGAACTGTCACTTTTCTAAGCACCAGAGAATCTTGCCCCAATTTGCTAAGCCATTCATTAAGTGAATGCCTCCTTATCTGAAGTACCAAGTTAGTTATCTTTCTGTATCACCTCAAATATAAGAATATTCTATTCTAACACTCAAACCCGTGCACAGTATTTTAGATGTGGTATGATCATGAGCCTGTATATTTTAGCTAATTCTGCAATCATGACCTCTATTCATGAAACATGCTGCATCTAATATTTTGTGCAAAGATGTTTTACTATCCTTGCCTAAGCATTTCGACCTTGCTTTGACGATAAACATTAATATGTTTTCTACATTTTCAAAAACATTATGCTTCTGTATTATTTTGAGCAATATTAGTTACGTTATTTAAAACAGACGTTTGGACAGGTACATGAATATGACTTGTTTAGAGAGATATGGGCAAAATTCAAGTAAATGTTTTGGAAACCTGATCGGCATGGATGATTTCGACTGAAGGGTCTGTTACCGTTCTGTATGACATTAGGACTCTATAAAAGTATACCACACACTGTTTTACTCCTCTGCTGTGTTTGAGCCCATTCATTAAATCTACCATATATCTCTGTCTCTTTATGCCTAGCCTGTAATTCTCTTTTGCAAACAGCCTTGTACCATTGAACAACTGGATCCAGAATTGTCTGTATATTCATTCACTTCATTAGTATAGATTGTAAACACTGATCCAGTTCACCGTTCATTGAATTGTCAGTACGAAAATCTCCCATTGATGCTTGCTCCCACCAAGCCAACCTATTATAAATCATTTGCATTTCTTGTTTTGACGCTACCCAGCTCTTTTCCCTCCCTTGGGTTAAGGTCAGCAGTGGCTTTGGTTGCCTCTCTCGCTGTGGGTTACACCTCCACATGCTGGATTAACTACCCCTATCTTCCCACCCGCCCCTCCTTCCTCCCACATCAACAACACAATTGCCACCATGCCCTAAAGTCACTTCTAATAAAAGATCACGAGACTCGAAGTTATTTTATTTCTCTCCACAGATGCCACCAGGTCTGCTGAGTTTCTTAAGAAATTGCTATGGGTTTGGAATCCCAGAATGCGTGACTATATTTTTCGTTGCCACATGGCAACCGTTAGGATTCTATTACAATATTTCGGAGAATGATTGCAGCTAGAGTAGCAATATCGAACCTTGAGACCTCTTAAGGCAAAGAATCCAGCTTGATTACAACATTATCCATCACTATTAACATTTGCTTCCTTCCCCTCCTAAGCACTGTGTTAGACCTGTGTGCCATGGACAAGATGCATTGCAGGTAATTCACCAAAAACTGGTCTGACATTTTCCAAACCCGAATTCTCGATCAGCAGAACACTATAAAATTGCCTACAATGTAGGAAGACGCCGTTCAGACTATCAAGTGTTCGTCAACCTTCGAAAGGGAATCACACCCAGACATCCCCAAGCTGTCATCCTGCATTTTCCATGCCTAATCCACCAGCCAGCACACCCTTCTGCACTATGAGACAATGCAGGGTGATTAATCCACTCATGCTGTCCGTTTTGGATTGTCAGAGGAAATCAGAGCATTCAGAGGGCAAACTGAACAGACAGGGTGCGAACATAACAATCCCATACAGAGCATCACCTTAGGTTAGGATTGAATCTGGATCTCTCGTGCTTTCAAAAGCAGAGCTAACCATAGAGATACTATGTTACTTTGGCTACAGCTTAGTGCAAATAAACCCAATTGATGTTCTACTTCAAGTCATGCCCGTTCCTGACTTGGAACAACACAATCATTCCTTCATTCTCATTTCTTCAAAATCTTTGTCGCTATTCCCTGCAGCTTGCTGCGTTTTCTTCTCTACCAAAGAGTCCGCTGGGTTAAGAAGAAAGCTAAAAAAAACCTTCCTCATGGCAGGTAGGGAGAAATAATAAAATGTAGCCTATCTTGCCCTACCCAACCTGATGAGTAAAGAATATGTAGTCACAGCCCTTAGGGAGAAGTTCAGTTTCTCATCACTCTCTGGTCAAAGCAATTGCCCCGCCAGCACCTGTTAAAACCATTGTTTATACTTGTGTGAGCTATGATCCCCATTGCATTCTATACTAACAAATAGAATCACCTTCTTATTGCCCAACTTTTCAAATTCCTTTGCAATTCTTCACTGCGTTATCGTGCAAATTGTTTTCTTCATTTGCACGAAGGTATCTGCTCCGCTTGGCTTGATGATGACTAATAATACAAACTAACACTGCGTTCAGGAAAACAGCCACATTCTCATTACAAGCAGGTAGCAAATAAGACTGGCACTGCGCCAAGTACAATCAATATATTTCTTTATTCAGTTTTAGAATACAAGCCCTGCATGTTTGGATGACTCAGAATATTCGGCTTGACAGAGATCATCACTCTCTGTCTCATCCTAATCCATAAGACTTCATCCAGCAGATAGAAGTGCCCTCTGTTCTTAATTTTTGGAACATTAGTTGTCTGTCACTCTAGGTCTCTAAGATCTGTTTATTTTTCACTATCTCTATCGCCCGTTCGATCAGACTACCTTTGCCTCTGTTCTCTCTCTATGGACAATTATGAGAGATGTGTGCATGTAATTCGAACATCCATAAGACTGCAAGATATTGGAGCAGAATCATGCCAATTGGTCGTTACTGTCTACCGTTCTGTGTATTCTCTCTCTACAGATAAATATGTGAGATGCATGCGTGCAATCAGCATACCCATAAGACTATGAGATATAGGAGCAGAATTAAGCCATTTGGCCTATACAGTTTACCTTTCTCTATGTTCTCCCTCACCAGACAAGTACATGGGATGCATGCGTGCAATTACCATACCCTTATGACTGTAAGATATAGGAGCTGAATTAGGCCATTTGGCCCATCCTGTTTTCTCCGTCATTTGATCATCGCTTGTATGGGGGCTTCTCAACCTTATTCTCCTCTCTTGCCCCATTAACCCTTGATCCCGTTACTATTGAGGAAACTATCTATGTCTGTCTTAAATACATTTCATGAGTTGGCGTCCGCAGCATTTTGTGACAATGATTCAGCAGATTTCCAGCCCTTGGCTGAATACATTTATTCTCATTTCGCTCCAAAAAGGTGGTCTCTTCATTTTGAGGTTGCACCCTCGGGAAAGCATCTTCTACAACTCCAATCTGTTCTAGCCTCTCAGCATTTTGTAAGTTTCAGTCAGATACCCCAATACTTAAGGCGTCTAAGCTCCATGAGTAGAGACCAGGGTTCTCAATTGCTCTTCAAATGACAAGCCCTTTATCTCTGCGATCATCTCGTAAACCACCTCTGTACGCACTGCAAAGCCAACAAATCCTGTTTTAAAATTTCTCACAATATTCCAAATGCAGCCTAATCAGAGGCTTATACAGCAGTGGACGCTTGCTCTTGTGTTCTAGTCTTCTCCAAATGGATGCTAACGTTGCTTTGGCCTTCATGACTGCCACATGAACCTGCATATGAATTTTAGGAGTATCCTAAACTGCGATTCTGTAATCCTTTTCTATTTCAGATGTTCAAAGTCTTTCTCCATTAAGATAATAATCTATGCTTCTTTTCTTTCTACCAAAGTGCATAACCGCATACTGACCCATATTGTTTTCCATCTGCCACATCTTTGCTCACTTTCTGAGTCCATTCAAGTCCTTCCGCAGACTGCCCGTTTCCTGAACACTACTTGCTTCTCGGTCTTCCTTTGTATCATCTGCAAGCTAAGTAATAATTCCCTCAGTTCCTTATCCCAGATTATTAGTACATAATGTGAATGATTGTGGTTTCAACCCTGACACTTAGGGATCTCCAGTAGCCACTGACTGACATCCTGAAGCAGACCCCCTTGTCCACTCTCTCTACCGATTGTCAATCAGCCAGCCTCATTACCTCCTAATACCACTTATCTTTCTTTGCCATCTCCATTGTAAAAGACTTTCAGGAAATTTCAAATAAACGACATCCATAGGTTTTCCTCAAAGTATACTAACGGCTATCCAGGCATGATATCCCTTTGATGAAGCTGACTGATTTTAACAAGCAAGGCCAATCACCGCTTAATCTTTAATTCTCTACATTATCTTTGCATGTCTCCGTATTTTCACCCTTGCCATTTTTTTTCTTTCTATTCCCTGACGTTCTTTCACCCCATCAACTGCCACACCTTGCCTTTCTGTCAGCTATAAGTCATTCCTTCCACATTTTTAGCTGCAATGATCCATCTGACTTTCTTTCCTCTATGGTCCAAATATTTGCTATCTCGCTTGCATTGATTTAATCTCTCTGTCATTGTGTCTCTTCTCCCTCCTACTCTGTCGCTTTCCCATTCCCTCAAGTCTGTCGTTCACTCTTTCTTATTACCTGGTGATCACTGTTTACCGATTCTACATTTGTGTCACTCTCTCTGCCTCTTTCTTTCTCACAGTCTAGCTGTCTCACTCTCATCAATCAATTCCATGTAAAATGTATTAAATATTCCTTTGACTTTTTATTGATAGGTTTAAAATATTTTACGTAAACAGTCAGAAAGAAGAAGAAAATGCCAGTAAGAGATAAAAAGATGGATAGATATGTCTTTCAAAATACTGACAAAATGAAATTGAATTTCTAGCGACAGAGTAGCCTTGTCTTCCTTTTCCTGTATTCATTTTCATTTCTCTTTTCTTTTTCTCTCTACTTACCTTCATTCCTCGGACAGACTCGATGGACCCCACCCTTGATGTGAAGCTGAGCACTCACACACCATTTTAGACCATTATGACTGCAATGCTGAACCATTACCTTTATCTATTGACTTTTATAATTTATACTTAAAACATTGCATTTGGGTATCTTGGCGCCTCGTTTTATAATGACTGCAGTGCTGATTTTAAAAAAAATAATTTCATCATTTTTCTGATGACTGCCTAAGCACTTGCGCTGAGGTATCTGTGCATCTAAGATGGCCACGGAAATGGCGACTTTGAATACTTCTCATTTTACTCATGTGTTCCTGCATTTGAGAACAATAAACTTAATTCTAAATCTAATTCCACTGAAAGGCTTTGGCTGAAGAACTGTTGGAGCTGACATTAGAATGCGTATTGATTTTCAAACTTGTGTCTTGTGCCATTTTGTTTTGTTATTTTTCGCTCTTTCTGAAAAACAGCACTTCAAAACAAGGCTCGATGTGGAAAGAAAAGATATGTTGCAGCTGCACAGAGAGGTCAGATGAAAGATGTGGGATTGAAACTTTCGAGTGAGGCACTGAAACTTTCCATTTTAATGAGTGTCTCAGGTTTGTGTGAAGTAACTCATTGTTTCCAAGTGCAATTTTGGTTGGACTGAATGTCACACCTGCTGAACTGCAGTTTCTGTTTGTAAATTAGTTGACCTAACTGCTTTGCTCCTATTTCCTCTTCAGTGATTATGTCTCTGAGACGCCAACACCTGCCAACTGTCGCTGCTGGATGCATTTGGTAAAGTCAATCTATATATCTGCAGCTAAACTTCTTTCTTCAGAGATATTTCTGCCATTTCTCTTAACAAGGTTTTCTGCCTTAATTGGCAATTTATCTTAGTCTTCACTCAGTTATGAATATTTCCTTGCTCTTTTTTAGTTGTTGAGTTGGTCATTTTTTCCTTTCCTCTAAACAATCTGTCACGTATCTTCCATCATTTGATTCTATCATTCTTTGTATCTTTTTCATTCTGTTAATTTTTCAGTTATCTTCCTCTTTCTTTTGAAACTTTTATTTCTTTCCATTGCTCTTTGGTGTGTGTCCCTTCTCTCCACCTGTTTATTTTTTATTTTCCCCATTGCCACGTTCCTCCAGCTTATAACTTTTTCTAATTCATTTTAACTTAAAACATAACTTAACTTAAACCAGTAAAGCACAGGTGCAGGCCCTTCAGCCCTGCATAACTGTGCCGACCATGATGCCATTCAAAACTAATCCTGTCTGTCTGCGCATTGTCTGCTTTTGCCTGCCTGTTGCTGTCAAACTGCTTGTTAATTTTTGCTAGCATTTCGATTCTACCACTTCCCTTTATAGCGCTTTCTCGGCACCTGCGAACCTCTAAGTAAAAACCATGACTCGTACAAATCCTTCAAACTTTCTCCTTCTCATCTTAAAACCATACGCTCCTAGCATTTGGCCTTCCACGCAGAGTATAAAAGATTTCCACATCTGATTCCTTCAGACTTCCTCCCTTCTTTCATTAATATCAACCCAACTTAATTCCTGCCACGTTTTATATCTCAATACCATCTTTCTTACTGATCCCAGGAACTAACTTATTAGACGTTACCATAAGTAGTAAAAACTTTCCTACATCTACCCGGTCAGGTCCTCTATGAATCTTGTGTGTTTTTGAATTTGTCTTTGCAAATGTTTCTTGTCTGTGACCTGTTATTCCCGAAAAAGAAGCCTGCTGCTGGTTTAAATGCTTCCAACAACACTCCTGCCAAATTAAGGTTTTACATTGACCGCCAGAGTGCAGGTATCATTACATTTTCAAAACAGAGTATACATTAACCACTGTTCAGTGATAACATCTATCTTGTTGTCATCCAGGATGTCAAAATGATTCAGTGTTTAGCACAGCTGAGTCGAGCGCCAGGGACACGGGTTTCAATCTGCACTCGGGCCACTCTCTACGTGATACTTACAAATTCTCCCCAAGCATGCATTGGTTTGCTTCGGTTGTTATGGTTTCCTCTCACAATCTAAAAATGTACAGGTTGGAATGATTGGCCAAGCTGAAATTGCCAACGTTTTCCGGAGATATGCAGGTTAGATGAATTAGAGATAGAGATGCACTTTCACAGTAAAGGTGAGTGCATCATCTTGGGGTGTTCTTTGGAGAGTCAATGTGGACGATGGGTTGAATGGCCTGCTTCTACACAGTAAGGATTCTATTCATGGTTAGCAGAGTGTTAAACCTAACATCAGGCCGAGACATTGTCCTCTCTTCCCCTTCTGGATGCTTTTTCTGTCTCATCCCCTATCAACCCATTTGATCTATATCAATTTCTCAAGCAGAGGGCATTTCAATATTATTGGGAGCGTTTCTGAAGAAAACAATGTTGGGCCTATACGCACTGTAGATTCGGAGACCAAGAGGTGAATGTATCACAGCGTGCACGATCTGAAGTGAACTGCATTATGTCATGACAGAGACCCACCTGGACGTGTTTTTCAACCTCTTTTCGCACAACCAAAAATTTAGGAAAATAGTAGGAAATTATTATACAACATGCAACATTAGATTCAGAATAGTATTGACATCGGATGTGTTTTCTCAATTGTTGGAATTTCACCATTGGGTTAGGATTCATGAGTTCGGAGTCATGGAATATGACATAACGTTTCAAGTGCCTCTGTAATAGTTTGCGTCTGTTTAAAGTAGAATAAACTAATAGGTTCACTCATTAATTGCATTAAAAATATAGCCTAACAGATTCAATTATGAGCTTGTATCTGCATAAACTAGGTTAAGGAAATAGATTCAATTAATACAGCGCCAGGGACCTGGGTTCAATTCCCACCTCAGGCGACTGACTGTGTGGAGTTTGCACGTTCTCCCCGTGTCTGTGTGGGTTTCCTCCTGGTGCTCCGGTTTCCTCCCACAGTCCAAAGATGTGCGGGTCAGGTGAATTGGCCATGTTAAATTGCCCGTAGTGTTAGGTAAGGGGTATGGGTGGGTTGCGCTTCGGCGGGTCGGTGTAGACTTGTTTGCTCCGGTTTCCTCCCACAGTCACAAAGATGTGCGGGTCAGGTGAATTGGCCATGCTAAATTGCCCGTAGTGTTAGGTTAGGGGTATGGGTGGGTTGTCGCTTCGGCGGGTCGGTGTGGACTTGTTGGGCCGAAGGGCCTGTTTCCACACTGTAAGTAATCTAATCTAATCTAATAATTAGTATATAAAGTAGATTAAGCTTGTAGATTCATTTGTTAGTTTGCATTGATATAAAGTAGCTTCAGCTAATACACTTGTTCATTAGTTTGGTTATAAAGTTGATTAAGCTAACAGATTAAGGCAAGAGTTATAGCTGGGGGCAGGGAAATTATGATGCAGTGAGGCATGACTTAGGATGTGTGGATTAGAAAAACAGGCTTCAAGAGAAGAACACTAATGAGATGCGGGGATTGTTCAAGGAGCAGCTACTACGTGTCCTCGATAAGTATGTACCAGTCAGGCATGGTGTAAAGGGCCTTGTGAGGCAGCCGTGGTTTAGTAAGGAATTGGAATCCCTTGTGAAAGGGAAGAAGGCGGCATATGTAAAGATGAGGCGTGAAGGTTCAGTTGGGGCGATAGAGAGTTATAAGGTAGCCAGGAAGGATCTAAAGAGAGAGCTAAGAGAAGTGAGAAGGGGACATGAAAAGTCTTTAGCTGGTAGGATTAGGGAAAACCCAAAGGCTTTGTATAGGTATGTCAGGAATAAAAGGATGACTATGGTAGGTATCGGTCCAGTCAAGGATAGTAGTGGGAAGTTGTGTGTGGAGGCTGAGGAGATTGGAGAGACACTAAATCAATACTTTTCATCAGTATTCACTCAGGAACAGGACACTGTTGCTGATGTGAATATGGAGTCACAAATGATTAGAATGGATGGCCTGGAAATATGCAGGGAAGAGGTTCTGGGAATATTGGAGAGGATGAAAATAGATAAGTCTCCTGGGCCTGATGGCATTTACCCTAGGATCCTATGGGAAGCTAGGGAGGAGATAGCAGAGCCATTGGCCTGGATTTTTATGTCGTCATTGTCAACGGGAATAGTACCAGAGGACTGGAGGATAGCGAATGTGGTCCCCTTGTTCAAGAAAGGGAGTAGGGATAGCCCTAGTAACTATAGGCCAGTGAGTCTGACTTCAGTGGTGGGCAAAGTCTGAGAGAGAATGGTAAGGGATAAGATTTATGAACATCTGGATAGGAATAACGTGATCAAGGATAGCCAGCATGGTTTTGTGAAGGGCAGGTCGTGCCTCACAAACCTTATTGAGTTCTTTGAGAAGGTGACTAAGGAAGTGGACGAGGGTAAAGCAGTAGATGTTGTGTATATGGATTTTAGTAAGGCGTTCGATAAGGTTCCCCATGGTAGGCTAATGCTAAAACTACGGAGGTATGGCATTGAGGATACATTAGAGATTTGGATTAGGAATTGGCTGGCTGGAAGGAGACAGAGGGTAGTAGTTGATGGACTATGTTCATCTTGGAGCGCAGTTACTAGCGGTGTACCACAAGGATCTGTTTTGGGACATTGCTTTTTGTTATCATTATAAATGATCTAGAGAAAGGACTTGAAAGCTGGGTAAGCAAGTTTGCGGATGACACAAAAGTTGGTGGAGTTGTGGATAGTGAGGAAGGAAGTGGTAGGTTACAGCGGGATATAGATAAGTTGCAGAGCTGGGCAGAAATGTGGCAAATGGAATTCAATGTAGCTAAGTGTGAAGTCATTCACTTTGGTAGGAGTAACAAGAAGATGGATTACTGGGCTAATGGTAGGCTACTTGGTAGTGTGGATAAGCAGAGGGATCTTGGTGTCCATGTACACAGATCTCTGAAAGTTGCCACCCAGGTAAATAGTGCTGTGAGGAAGGCATATGGTGTACTGGGCTTTATTGGTAGTGGAATTGAGTTCCGGAGTCCTGAGGTCATGTTGCAACTGTATAAGACTCTGGTGCGGCCTCATCTGGAGTATTGTGTGCAGTTTTGGTCGCCATACTATAGGAAGGATATGGAGGCATTGGAACGAGTGCAGAGGAGGTTTACCAGGATGTTGCCTGGAATGGTAGGAAAATCTTATGAGGAAAGGCTGAGGCACTTGGGGCTGTTCTCATTGGAGAAGAGAAGGTTTAGGGGAGATTTGATAGAGGTGTATAAGATGATTAGGGGTTTAGATAGGGTCGACACTGAGAACCTTTTACCGCTAATGGAGTCAAGTGTTACTAGGGGACACAGCTTTAAATTAAGGGGTGGTAGGTATAGGACAGATGTTAGGGGTAGATTCTTTACACAGCGGGTTGTGAGTTCATGGAATGCCCTGCCAGTAGCATTGGTGAACTCTCCTTCTTTATGGTCATTTAAGAGGGCATTGGATAGGCATTTGGAAGTTATTGGGCTAGTGTAGGTTAGGTAGGATTCGGTCGGCGCAACATCGAGGGCCGAAGGGCCTGTACTGCGCTGTATCTTTCTATGTTCTATGTTCTATATTCTAGATTCGTTAATTTGTTTATATGTGTATAAAGTAGAAAAAGCTAATAAACTTGCTGCATATCAAAATGCTCGTTTCTTCTTGTGTACATTTTGATCAGATCTTAAAGGACCAATTAGACACAATCAGTCTAACAATGCATTGTCTTCACCAGATGATATTCGGGGCTGGGTTTTTTTTTAACGCACTCACAATCAAATTAGATTGTATTTAGATACATTAGACAGTTAAGATTCTGGGCAGTAAAGCGGAGCTAGGACCTCTAAGACATCAAGTATGCTTTTTTTTAATACATGTGTTCATTGGGACATTGGCTTGCCCTGGATTTATTTCTTATCCCGAGTTGCCCCCTTGAGAAGGTGATAGTGAACTGCCTTCAGTCCATGTGCTGTAGGTAGACCAACAATGCCATGAGGGAAGAAATTCCAGAATTCTTTTCTGATGAATTGCAGAAACAGCACAAAGAATTAAATTTCACGGAATTTTCCCTCTAAGCCCCCCCCCCCCCCATTACTGTGAACGTTTTCTTACTGGAATCATCACGGTAGAGCAATGAAACCAGATTTCAAAGAGAACATCACACATAAAGTCATCGGACTATTTCAAGAGCACAGTAGTTTGACATAAACTCTTCTGTCTACCCTGTCAGTTCAATTCATCAAATTCTGTCTCTGCTAGCTCCCAAGAACAACATTTTTTGATGTCCTTGCAGAAACACAGAAACATCATCATGTCACACAGAGAAACAGAAAACACGCTGACTGTGAGTGTGGTTACCAGAGTACAGCTGCCAGCATTTAAGTAGGTCAACAGATATAAGAGCGGAAAAAAACAGACCAGTGTGCGGTTTGAACATTGAGCAAATCAAGCATCGTTTGCAGAAAACCACAGGCACTGGATTTTTCCTTTCGCGTGACACAAGGCACCAAAATAGGCTAACGGACAAAATTGCCATGTTGTCGTGCAAATATGATGTGAAGCAAACAATCTCTAGTAATGAGGGAGTAAGCACTGCAGATGCCGGAACTGGGAGTCAGTTCAATATGGAAAGGCGCAGCCGATCAAGCAGCGTCGGAAGAGCAGGAAAGTCGATGTGCTCACCCGAAACAACCTGCTCCTCCGAAGCTGTCTGACCTGCCCTGCCTTTCCATATCCATATTTTTCAGCCTTTAGTAGTTATCTGGAACAATGTCTCCAGGAGATATAGTTAACATTCAATTCAAGACAGAAATGTCGAGTGTTCTTTTTTCCAAAGTTATTAGTATTAACAATGCTGACGACATTCCCGGATATTTGTCAAACTAAAAGCCTGGATCATAAGGATTTCCCCTATTGGCAACTCCAGGCACTCAAGAATGTCGTTGACTTTTATTTCCCTATTCACTGGCTGCTTCTGTCCTACCTTTCAGGAAAATTGATTGCCAGACTGTTTTAAATTTTGCCCTCACTCCTTTCTATCAGACTCCACCTTTAATGATATACAAGCAAAAATTTAAGCATGATGTGATCTCAGATTCTTCATGAGTCTTGGACATGAAGGGTGTCCCGCAGTTCTAAGGTATGCTGGATATGTCAGTTGGGCATGGCAGTGTCCAAGGATATGTAGCCTATGTGGATTAGCCATAGTAAATGCAGGGTTTCGGACTCACATGGTTCACAGACGTCTCGTGCATGGCATTTCCAGTGCAGATCCAAATGTGTCCCAAACATTGTGTTATATCTGTTGCTGCCACTGTTTCTGGATGAAAGATTCACATTTTTTGAGGTAAATAAATTCTTCTCTAAACTCTGCTAAACCTCCCAAATGTTAGCCTATGTTTATCTCTCCTGGTTTCTTAAATAAGTAAAATCGGCACATCCAATTGGCATGTTTAGAACAAAATAGTTTTGTTCAATTCAAACCAGTCTGCCCTTTCGTCTCTCATTTCAAGTCAAATAGCCACCGACTATGCCATCTCTCCACGTGACTGAGTTTTGTTTTAGCTTTGTCAATGCCTTGTCAATAGTCTTTGTAACTTTTCTGGTTTCTCTTTGTTATTTGGCTCACGGGATGAAGGCGTCGCTTGCTGAGCCAACTTTTAGTTCCCACTACAGGGGGCAATTAAGTGTCGAGCACATTGCTGTTGGTGTGGAATTACACGAAGGCCAGACGACGTAATGATGGTAGTTGCCTTCCTAGTACTTTGTGTTTCCTAGTACTTAGAAATGGTTTCATGAGACTCTAATTCCAGATTTTTGTTGATATAAAATTCCAGGCAGAAATCAAACCTGCATGGTCAAACGTTACTATGGTCTCTGGATTAACAGTCCGACAGTAATACCACTAGAGATCGCCCCCTGACATAATTTAGGGACTGCTGTGATCTGAATTTATTTGCAGTACTCTGAGTGCAGCCTTTTCTCCTATCCCAACTTAACCTCCCAGTTCTTATATTTCAAAGCAGGAGGTGGATTTATGGATCATAGCATATAGTCAGAAAGCGGGAACAAGTTTGGATAATCAGCAATGATCATATTTAATGGTGGAGCAAGTCAAAGGGCCGAAGGGACCACGCCTGCTCCTATGCTCTATGTTTAACTTCGATGTCTCCATTAATAAATGACATTAAGCCTTACAGCTTCCGGAGCCCTTCATCCATTTTAGATTAGATTACTTACAGTGTAGAAACAGGCCCTTCGGCCCAATAAGTCCACACCGACCCTTCGAAGCGCAACCCACCCATACCCCTACATTTACCCCGTACCTAACACTATGGGTAATTCAGCATAGCCAATTGACCTGACCCGCACATCTTTGGACTGTGGGAGGAAACCGGAGCACGCGGAGGAAACCCATGCAGACACAGGGAGAATGTGCAAACTCCACACAGACAGTTGCCTGAGGTGGGAATTGAACCCGGGTCTCTGGCGCAGTGAGGCAGCAGTGCTAATTACTGTGCTACCGTGCCGCCCCATTTCGGTCATGTGATACTGTTGTGTTACTGCAGCTAAACGTTCTGAGCCGAAAATTTGCACATGAGAAAATGCATTCAAATTTGATCTTGCGAAACTGTAGAACGCAAATCTAAGGAATAATTTATAACAAACAAAAAAAATCTTTCTATCCCCTTCTGGCAAGACAGACTGCCTTCCTTATGTGGTCTGGCCTATATGTGATAATAAGACCAAAAGACCATATTGAGCAGGATGAGGACTTGGCTATTCGAGCCTGTTCTCTTTTTAATAGCATCAGGGATGATTCAACATTCCTCACGTCCACACAGCTTTCCCTGTAGCACTTAATTCCCGGATTGATCAAGAGTCTATCCATATCAATTTTAAATAAACGTAAGGACACTAGCCCAACAATTGTTCGTGGCAAATTTCCAAAGACTCACAAACCACTGGGAGCAGAAATTTGTCTTTTTCTCTTTCCTAATTTGGTGCGCCATTAATTTGTGACTATACCATCTAGTCCCAGACTCCTCTGTGAATGGAAAAAGTCGTTTCATTTATCATTTCAAGCTCCTTAAGAATCTTATATGTTTCAATAAGATCACCTTTCATTCTTCTAAACCCCAGTGAGTAGAGTCCTAATCTCTTTAAACATTACATATATAATAATGAATTCCATACTGAGGATATCGGATGCATAGCAATTGATGGATTCTTGGCTGACCTCTAAGATGGCTTTGTTTGTGAGTCAATTAATGGACAAAATGAGCTGGATAACTAATATTTGCCTCATTAAAAATATCTTGTTTTCAATAAAACTGGCCAACAACTATCTTGTATGTTTGAATGACAATATTCAGGGCGTAATCATTACAAGTATCAATAAGCCAAAAATGCAAACTATCAAAATATATCATTCCTTTGTTTGTTAACAATTCCAATGATGAAATCAAAAGATGGAAGCAAGGAAATAGGTGTGCAAATAATTCAATCTAACTTATTGAGCAAAAGGGAAAGTATTAACTGATCGAAACAAGTGCAAAAGCAAAATCTGCTCTGTTAAGAGGTTAACGAGTGAGGAAATAAAAGAAGAAATACTAACATGTTGCAATCCCACTTGTTCAATAACTTTATTTCAATTTCGATGGCATTCCACGAACATAAAATTTCAAAACATTTATCAATGATAGAAACTGACAGAGTATCAACTTTGTAAATGCATTTGATTTTCTCTCCTCCTACTTGCAAATAGTTTTGAAGGACATGGTTTGCACCATGACTTTTTCCGTTATTTTCTTCCTGTCCCGGCTCAGTTAATCAAAACTTCTTGCCAGTTTTCCCGACGAGTAGAAGGGAAACAGGAGTGGAATGTAATCGCAGAAATCAGAGGAAAGGGTCGATGTGGTTCTTGAAAGAAGCTGAGTAAGCAATTCATGGATATCTTGTCTTCTGCTGAGTTTTTGAAGAGGACCCATTTACCAGAATTGGCATGGAAATGGATTCAACTGTAAATCGCAAGTGGACAATTGGAGAGAAGCTCATTGGAGCAAATATTGCTGGATTATGGGGCAAGAATGGGGCAATAGGGCGATACAGGTGGTCCATGAAACATAACATTTCGCTTGACTTTCTGGTGTCAAGTCTGAAATATATTTCACATAAATAAGACTGCTCTCCTTTCGCAAATTTGATATTTCTTTCTCTTATGGACTCGCCTTTACTGTTTATTCATATTTCCTTCTTTCTGTTAAGAATAGGATTTCTGTGATTTCCCAACCTTTCGTATATCCTTCAGCACTGTTCTAAACCCCACTCTGTGTCTATTCCTCTCGTAGTCTTGACTTCCATTTCCCCACCGTATCTCTCTTATCTCACATGTACAGCTCGCCAGCTGACTTGCAACCTTTCAATCACTATCTTACCTGCTGTACCCCAATCTCCCCTCCATTTGAATTTTGTTTCTGCTCCTCTCTTTCTTTGGCAAAAAGTGTTCAGGCCCTAAAATAATTGGACCTCAGACTGAGTTCTAAAGGCCGCAGGTTGCAAAGCAGAACATTAACGCTGTTCCTCCAGCTTGCTATGTGCTTGCTGGAGTACTGCAGCAGGTTCGAGACAGAGGTGTGGGCCCGGGAACACGATGGTATGTTCAAATAGCAGGTAGAACATTTTTACAGCAAAACACCGGTAATCTGCAAAACGGTCACCCTGTCTGTGTTTTATCTCTTCAGTGCAGAGGAGCCCACATAATTGGCAGCTTTTTGATTAATTACCATCTCACTTTGTTAGAGATAGTTGTATTCGAATCAATTTGGTCCAGCGACATATGAAAAAAAAATTCTCACCCGAATCTAAAAGCATGAAGAGTGTTGAATTTGTGTTTCGACAAATGCAGAATAATTCATCCTTTCAGAACTTCTCTGATACATACCCCATTTTGAACAACACGATGATGATGGTGATTATGTATAAGATGCTTTTGGAGATGAGGAAAGTGTAGGCTGTTTTAACAAATCCCTGTTGTGTCTGTATCATCTTTGCTGAAAAAGAAGCAAACACACAACAGCTAGTTCGCTTCAGTAACAACTCATTGTAGTTTCACATTCAAAAACACATTAATGACAGCACATACCTTGGACTATCGGGGTGGATGCGTGCAGTGCTGAGTGAGTGGGTGGAATTCAAGAACACAGATATGAGACAGAGACATAATGTACGAATGTAAAGAAGTATGAACTGGGGGTAACCATTAATCAGAAACTCAACTGAATTCTCCAAGTAAACACAGGGCCTGTCATAGATGAGGAATTCGGCAGCAAGAAACTCTCATCCTGACTCCCCAAAGCCTGTTCAACATCTGCAAGGCACAAGTCCGGATTGTGAGTGAATATTGCCCGAGAAGGGTGCAGCTCTAACAACACTCAAGAAGCTTGACCTCATCAAGGAGAAAGTAGCCCACTTGATTGATGTGACATCCACACACATTCACTTTCTCCATTGCCGCTACTCAATATCATCAAAGTGTATTATCTACAAGATGCACTGCAGAAATTCACCAAAGATCCTCCGAAAGCACATTACAAAACTATGGTCATCTCTATTTAGAAGGATAAGGGTAGCCGATGCATTGGAATGCCAGCACATGCAAATTCCCCTTTGAGCCACTCACCATCCTGACATCGAAATATATCGCCCTTCCGTCAGTGTTGCAGGGTCAACATCCTATAATTCCCGGTCTAAGGGCATTGTGGGTCAACCTACAGCACATGAACTGCAGCAGTTCAAGAAGTCAGCTCACCCCCATCTTCTCACCGGGTAGCTGGGATCAGGTAATCAATACCAGTCTTGCCATCAATATCAAAGAATGAAATAAAAATCAAACAGCGTAAGGTGATCCGGTGAAGTTTTGAAAATGTCCTGTATTTCAATAAGACCATGTTGGACTTTCCATGCTAACTTTACTTATGCCAATTGTATTGATTCTATGTTTATCTAAACTCTATCAGCCTGGAATACATGTAACGAGTGAATGTCCAATGTTTCCTGCAGGAGAACATTCAAAGTATATGCAGGTCTCTGATGAATCTGCCTTTGCCAAACACAGGAGACAATGCAAATACTTGTGTACTATCATGTACCGTTCTTTGCGATTATGCCAGATAACAACATCACTAACCCCATGACATTTACCTTTCTTTGTCCCATGACAAAAGCTTTAAAATTATGATTTATTAAATAAGCTGTTTCACCACACTCGTTCAACTTAATTTTGATAGAACCCAAGAAGAGATAATCGAACCAACAACTTTTTGCATTCAGTGGCGTTACCATTGCTGGTGTTTATCATTGTCCAGGAACTCATTACAGCTGTGCTGAAGGAGGATATTCCTGAACTCCCTCCAGGGAAGTTATCTGGGTGGAACTGAGAAATAAGGAAGGGATGACCACGTTATTGGGATTGTATAATAGACCTCCTAACAGTCAGATGGAAATTGAGATATAAATTTGTAAGGAGATCTCAGTTATCTGTAAGAACAATAGGGTGATTATGGTAGGCCATTTTAAACTTCCAAACATAGACTCAGACTGCCATAGCATTAAGGGTTAAGATGGAGAGGAATTTGTTAAGTGTGTACAAGAAGATTTTATGATTCAGTATGTGGATGTACCTTCTAGAGAAGGTTCAAAACGTGAGAGCTACTCTTGGGAAATAAGGCATGGCAGGTGACTGAGGGGAGCACATTGCGCTAGCGACCATAATTCCATTAGATTTAAAATAATATATGATGCTGGATGACTAAAGAAATTCAGGGTTTGGTTAAGAAAAAGAAGGAAGAATATGTAATGTATAGACAGGATAGATCGAGTGAGTGGATAGAAGAGGATGTAGGCAGTAGGAATATACTTAAGAGGGAAATCAGGAGGGCAAAAAGGGGACAGCGATAGCTTCGGCAAATATAATAAAGGAGAATCCAAAAAGTTTTTACAAATACGTTAAGGACAAAAGAGTAACTAGGGAGAACATAGGGCCCCTCAAAGATCAGCAAAGAGGCCTTTATGTGGAGTTGCAGAAAATGAGGGAGATACTAAATGAGTATTTTGCATCAGTCATAACTGTGGAAAAGAATATGGAAGGTGTAGACTGTAGAGAAATAGATGATGACACCCTGCAAAATGTCCAAATCACAGAGAAGGAATTACTGGATGTCTTGAAACGCAGAAAGGTGGATAAATCCCCAGGAACTGATCTGGTGTATCCTAGAACTCTGTGGGAAACTAGATAAGTTATTGCTGGGACCTCTGCTGAGATATTTGTATCGTCAACAGTCACAGGTGAGGTGGCAGAAGATTGGAGGTTGTCTAACGAGGTGAGAGTGTTTAACAAAGGCTGTAAGAACAAGCCAAGGAGCGATAGACCAGTGAGCCTGACGTCAGTGCTGGGCAAGTTGTTGGAAGTTATTCTGAGGGACAGGATGTACGTGTATTTGGAGAGGCAAGTATTCATTAGGGACAGTCAATATAGCTTTGCTCATGGGAAATCATGTCTCACAAACTTGCTTGAGTTTTTTGAGGAAGTAAAAAAGACGATTGATGAGGTGAGAGTGGTAGATGTGATGTATATGGACTTCAGTAAGGCGTTCGACAAGGTTCCCCATGGGAGACTGATTAGCTAAGTTAGATCCCTTGGAATACAGGGAGAACTAACCATTTGCATACAGAACTGGCTCAAAGGTAGAAGACAGAGGATAGTGGTGGAGGGATGGTTTCACACTGAAGACTTGTGACCAATGGAGTGCCACAAGGGTTGGTGCTGGGTCCTCTGCTTTTTGTCTTTTACATAAATGATTTGGATGTGAGCATAAAATATACAGTTAGTAAGTTTGCAGATGACACCAAAATTGGAGGTGTCGTGGACAGCAAAGAGGGTTACCTCAGATTGCAACAGGATCTGGACCAGATGGGCCAATGGGCTGAGAAGTGACAAATGGTGTTTAATTCAGATAAATGCAAGGTACTGCATTTTGGGAAAACAAATCTTAGCAGGACTTATACACTTAATGGTAAGGCCCTAGAGAGTGTTGCTGAACAAAGGGACCTTGGAGTGCAGGTTTATAGCTCCTTGAAAGTGGAGTCACGGGTAGATAGGATCGTGAAGAAGGTGTTTGGTATGCTATCCTTTATGGGTCAGAATATTGAGTACAGGAGTTGGGAGGTCATGTTGTGGCTGTGCAGGACATTGGTTAGGCACTGTTTAAATATTGCATGCAATTCTGGTCTCCTTCCTATCGGAAAGATGTTGTGAAACTTGAAAGGGCTCAGAAAAGATGTACAAGTATTGCCAGGGTTGGAGGAATTGAGCTATAGGGAGAGGCTGAACAGGCTGGGGCTGTTTCTCAGGTGCTTCGCAGGCTGAGGGGTGACCTTATAGAGGTTTATAAAGTCATGAGAGTCATAGATAGGATAAATAGACAAAGTCTTTTCCCTGGGGTCGGGAAGTCTAGAACTAGAGGGCATAGGTCTAGGGTGAGAGGGTAAAGATATAAAATATTTTTAACGGGCAAATTTTAATTCAGAGGGTGGTATGTGCATGGAATGAGCTGCCAGAGGAAGTGGTGGAGGCTGGTACAATTGCAATTTGGATGGGTATATGAATAGGATAAATTTGGGGGGATATGGTCCGGGTGCTGGCAGGTGGAACTAGATTGGGTTGGGAATATTTAGTCTGCAAGGATGAGTTGGACCAAAGGGTCTGCTTCCATGTTGTACATCTCTATGACTCTGTGACTGTATATCTCAACTGGACTCCAGTTCAAAGCAGTACCCTTAATTGGCACAACATCCACAAGCATCCACTCCCTCCATCGCTGACACTCATTAGCAGCAATGTGTACTATCTACAAGTTAGACTGCAAAAATTTGACAAATCTCCAGAAACAACACTTGGTACCCCCATAAATGTTATCTTGAGGACAAAGGAAACAGATGAATAGGAACATCAGAATCTGCAAGCTCCTCTCCAAAACACTCACAATCCTGACTTTGAATTATATTGCTCTTCCATCTGCATTCTGTATCAAAATCACGGGAATCTTACTTACGTCAAACAGACTTTAAAAGTTCAAGAGGGCAGTATTTATCTATTATCGTAGAAATTTAGTTATGAAGACCTTGGAGGAGAAAGTGAGGTCTGCAGATGCTAGAGATCAGAGCTGAAAATGTGTTGCTGGAAAAGCGCAGCAGGTCATGCAGCATCCAAGGAACAGGAAATTCGACGTTTCGGGCATAAGTTCTTCATCAGGATTCCAGAAACGTCGAATTTCCTGTTCCTTGGATGCTGCCTGACCTGCTGCGTTTTTCCAGCAACACATTTTCAGCTTATGAAGACCTTGGCCTTGCTTCCTGATATGATAGATGTGTGTATCTGTCCGTGTGTGTGTGCGGGTGTGTGTACGTGTGTGTATGTCTTTCTGTGTGCATATTTGCTCGTGTGCTTGTGTGTGCATCTGTCTGCCTATGTCTGTAATATGTTGTGTATCTTTTCTGTGCATGTGGGCGTGTCTGGGTACGCGTTTCTTTCGATCTGCATGCATCTCTGGAACAGAAAAAAGTCTTACCTATCCCTTCACATAGTCCTATAAGAAATAAGAAAAAAAGATTATTGATCTATAAAATGTGACTTTCATTCAGACGAGCAAAGCAAAGCAGGAGAAGTCTACTCACACAGTCAAATGAACAATTATTGAGCCGACAACAACCACCTCAAGAAGACCATCATTTATCTCAAGAGAATAGGAAGAAGTTGGTGGAATAGGTGCAGAGTTTTTAGTTGCATTTTAATTCAATAAGTATGAAGTGACACATTTTGATTGGAATAATGAGAAAGCTGCGTGGATGGGGGTATCTGCAACAACACTCACGAAGCTTGACACCATCCAGCAAAAAGGATCTCGATTGATTGATATTACATCGAGATACAGCCACTCCCTCCTCCACCAATGCTTAGCAGCAGTAGTCTATAATATACATGGCACAGTGCAGATATTCACTAAACATGGCACCTTCCACACCCACGACCACTTTGATCCATAAGGACAAGGGTCTTGACACGTGGAAATAACACAATCTGCAAGTTTTCCTCTAAGTCACTCACTATTCTGACTTAGAAAAATATCGCCTTTCCTTGACTGCCACTGGGTCGAAATCCTGGAATTCCCTTCCTAAGAGTTTTGTGAGTCAACCCACAGGAGTGGACTGCTGAGGTTCGAGAAGGCAGCTCACACCCACGAGGGCAACTAGGGTAAAAAACAAAGGCAGGCCGGCCAGCGACATCCGCATCCCACAGATGATTATAAAGAAAAAAACTGTACAAAATGTTATTATGCAACATTTGAATTTGGGCTCAGCTTGGATAGAAGGACGTGAACAGAGGCAATCCTTGTGAGTTCCAGAGTACTAGAGGCATAGAGACATACAACACAATTACAACTTTGGTCCAATTCGTCCGTGCCAACCAGATATCCGAAATTAATCGAGTTACATTTTCCACCATCTGTCCCAAATCCTTCTAATCTGTTCTATTCATATACCCATCCAGATGCCTTATAAATGTTTAAAACTTTAAATGTTATTGTACCAACCTCCACCACTTCATCTGTCAGCTCATTTCATACACTCACTACCTTCTGCACAAAACGGTTTCCCCTTAATTCCCTTTTAGAGCTTGGCCCTCACCTGAAATCTATGTCCCCCCAGTTTTGGACTGCCCCCATTTGGATAAAAAGACCTTCGCTCTTCTCTCTATTCATGCTATTTTTCATTTTATAAACTTTTATAACGTCACCCCTCTGCCTCTGAAGCTCCAGGGATAGCACCCCCAGCATTTTCGGCCTCTCCCTGTAACTCAAACCCTCCAACTTGGCAAAATCATTGCAAATCTTTACTGAAACTTTGTCAACGATACTGGGGAGACGTACCTCTCTTACTGCTGATTGATTTTTCCCATTGTATCTCTTGGCTCTCTTTGCGATAATGGGTCACTTTGCATGGATACTTCTATTGTCCCCATTCGTCCGCTGGCACGGTCACCCTGCTGGTTGCACTGTAGTGACTAGCCAAATCCTGAACATCTCTCTCCATCACCATATCTTTTCCCTTCACCTACCCGCCAACTAGAGTCCAGGAGAACTTCACATAGCCCGGGAAAAAGTCATGGACCAGGCTGAAAAAGATGACTCTCTACTGGGTCTGAACCTGTTCGTCGGACGGGCCAAAAGCCATAAACGCAAGATGTTTTACCTCTTGACCGGGCTCTGGGGGAGCAAAGAGCGAAAAGGGACTCGTGTTCAAATATGGGAAGTAGAATGGGGAAGTGAGGGCTAGAAATTTCCCACAGGATTCCATCACTATAAATGTGGGGAGTAATGGAATGGTACATTGTTAAAGTACAGAAAAACCTCTTTAGCCCCATCGTGTTTGTACTGTTAAAATTGCACTAGTTCCACCTCCTAACACTTGATCCATCCCCTTTAATGTGGTGGCATATAAGAGTCGGGGCCACTGTAATTTCCTCCCTTGTCTTCCAAAGCAACCTGCTGACACGGACTTGTGGATTTGTCCATGTTTATGCCCACTGAAGCTTCCAGCATTTGCTTAAACTAAATGAAAGCATGGCGAGTGATGGAGGTCTGAAACAAAAAAAATAAAGAAATTGTTGTTGAAACTCAGCAAGAATGAAAGCAAAAGTAACGTTTCAAGCCCGGTGACCATTCATCAGAACATTCAAGAGTAACCGAATTCGCAATGTTAAATCTAATTTCTCTCTTCACGGATTCTGCCAGAGCTGCTGAGTTTCTCCAACAATTTATGTTTTTCCTCAGGTATCTTCTTAGTTCCACTATCAGTCTGCTCAGGAACGTCAGAGTCTATTTTTCTGGTTTATGCACCAACACTCTCCAGCTCCTATGTAAAGATAGGTGAGAAGTATTCATTTAAAATCTGACCAATGTCCTCCAAAAACACATGCAGATTTTATCCTTACTTTCTAATAATCCACACTCTTTCCTTGATTGTCCGCTTTCTTGCGACTTTCCCTCGGCTTGCTTCGTTGCTGAATTGTTTTCTGTAAGTTCCCCCTGCACTTTCTATATCCTTCTGTGTCCTCAGATTATTTGGCTCCCTTTGTATCTGATATACACTTGTCATAGAAGAAAGAACATAGGAAAGAGAACATAGAATACAGCACAGAAACAGACGTTTCAGCCCATCATGACTGTACCGATCATGCAACCAATCTAAGCTCTTCCCATCTGCCTTCACGTGGATATAGCCCTCTATTCAGAGCCTGTTCATGTGTCTGTATAAGTGCCTCTTAAACTAGAAGGCATTTGTTGACTGTTTAACTTTGATGGTAATCACAGTAATCTTTTCACTCAAATCAAATTACAAAATGCTGGACTGAGAGTAGTGAGGATCCTGCGACTGCTACTGAGATTCGAGGGTTCGTTCAAGAAAGGATTGCAGATTTATTACAGTTATTACATTTCGGCACAATCAGATATTTATTTTGATTCATTTTTGATTCTTGTATTGTCAAAGGACAATCAAAAGTTCAAGGACATAGCTGCTAAATTGGGTCTATAGCAGTTGGTGAGGGAACCAATAAGTCAGAAAAATTCTGAATCAACTCCTGACAAATCTTCGACATGCAGATACATCTGTCCATGACATAATCGCTAAGAGCGACCACCACAAATTATGATCCATCTCGGACTCCTCCAGTGGTTCTCAGCATTACAAATACCTGTCTTCAGCCAATTTGATTCATTCCACATTATGCCAAGAAGCACTTTGAGATATTCAATGCTGCAAACTATAGGCCCTGAGAGCATTCTGACAATAGTACAGAAGACCCGTGCTCCAGAACGAGCTATCCAGGGTGATTGGAGAAGTGTGGAGGGATGCCAAGTACTAGATAAAGTGGAAAGACAGATGCGGGCAGATTTGAATCTGAAAAAAAAACAGACGAATCAGAAAATGCCATCAAGAACAAGTCAGATAGCAAACTGCCTCTGAAGAAATAATCTGCAGTTATTTCAATGCAGGGGGTCTTAAAGAAAAGATTGATGCAGTCGGGGCATGTTGAGAAACATGGGAGTGAGGCGTAATAGCTTTCATAGAAACATGGCCGAGGGATGGACAGGACCAGCACCTCAATATCAGGTTCCAGATGCTAAGGGAAGGATAGACAGAGAAGAAAAAGCGGAGGAGCAGTGGCATATTTGATTAAGAAATCGTTGCTACTGTAACTAGAGAGGATTTGTTTGGAATGCTCAGACATAAGAACTTCCTAAAATTGATTGGAGTAGATTCATAAGTGTTCGTAAGTAAAAAGACGTCTGATAAGTGAAATACTTCAGAAGTGTGCTAATGAGAGTTCAGAGACATACACCTGTTAGAGTGAATGGTGAGCCTGGTATGATTAGAAATCAGTGGAAGAATAATGATATCAAGGTTCGAGTCAAGAATCAAAAAGAATTATGCAATAAACATACATAACTAGGTTAAAATGAATCTATTGAGCAGTGCAAACGATGCAGAGACATTCTTAACAAAAATAGCAGGAAAGAAAAGACAGGATATGAGATAAATTCTATAAGTACCTTAACAGCAAGAGACCAACTAGAGAGACAGTAGGGTCCCTTAAGTGTCAAAGAGGTCGTCTTATTTTAGTTGAAACTCAGCAGAAATTATTTTGCTTAATAGTTCGCTATAGGCTGTTTGATTCAAAATAAAAACCAAATATCGATATTGTCCTCTCTCCTGGGGATATAAATCAGACCCAATACCTCATAATGTTTCTCTTCCGTTCATCACCAAACATTTTGTACTTCTTTCATTCTCTCTTCAGCTCTTAAAACTGGACCTAATCGCTCTGCTTACCTTCCCTCATCACAATTCCATGCTCCATCTCATCATGCATTTTTTCCCATCTATCTCTAGCTCTCTAACTCTCAGCTTCCATTGCACTTACTCACTGCTTCATTTCCAAATCAAGATTCCTTTTGAAATCTCCCATTTGAACAGTTGCATTCGCCCCTCCATATTTTCCTCTCAAATCTGTCGCGTTTCCTTAATTCTGTAACTCCTTGCTTCCCTCCCTTACACTCTCTTTCTTTCTCCTTTCTCGTCTTTATCGCATCTGTCTATCTCCTGACAATCACTTTGTCCCATTTTTCTTGTTCTAGCTTTTTTTAAAATCTATTACTCCCTGTCTCTCATTCCCTCGCTGTATGTTTCATCACCCCTTTCCTCTTGCATTTTTCCCTCTCCACCGCTCTCTGCATTTCTGTCCCTTCGATTCTTTTTATTTAATCTCTTTCTCAATGTCTACTTTATCTCTCTCACCCCATTTCTCCTTCATTGTCTCTCTGCTTAAGACGACATTGGTGTTTATGCATCTTATCTTCTCTCAAAAATAAAGCAAGAGCTGTGGATGTTGGAGATCTGAAAAAAAAGGAAAGCAGAAAATGTTGGAGAAACTCAGTAATATCTGTGGAGAGACAAAGCAGCGTTAATATTGATATTCACGCTTTGTGCTACTTCCAGTTGGTGCATATTTTCCTGTGCACAGCACCTTATCCATTGCATCATGTGTCGAAAGTAAAAGCAACATATATTGCCAGGGGAAAAGAAAAAAAAAGCTAGGCTGACCACTCTTCGTCCTGATCAGGAGTGAATGTGAGAGAAAATAATGGCGAATAGTTTCCAGTTTTAAATTCTCAACCCAAATCTAAATAATCCTGTTTGCTATGAGTGAAGATGGAGAAGGGCAATGCACTGTCAACATGACAGTCCCACATAACATGGGTGAAGGTCATTCTAGAGAGTGTATGATAGGCTCATAATGTAAGGAGGTGTGGTCACAGTCCGATAAATGGTTGCCATTTGTTGAGCAACGCTCCACTCTGGTGGCAGTCTGGGGAATTAGCAAACTTGAAAAAAGGTAATCGGTGGAACTTAGGTTATTCAACTCTGAGTGAACTCGCTCTCCACCTTTCGTCCACTGTTGGAGTGTAAAAGATTGTTGACTGCGAAGGCACTGACAAGTGTATAAAGCAGTTTGTTGGTGAGCATGTATTCCAGAATTCATTCCATGCAGCTATTGTTTTTTTTGGAGAAAGATTGATTAGGCAGATGTTGGTCTGGAAGTAATGTCTTATTTTAATCAGAATGCAGTTGGTTGAAAAATGTAATGGAGTAAGCAAGCGTTCACTGCATGACGTCTTTCCATCAGGAAGAAATAAGAAACCAAAAGAAGAGAAATTAGGAAAGGCCCACAGTGGATGAGCAAGAGAGAAAGAGAGAGTGAGAAAGAAAGAGAAAAGAAATTCACAGGAAGAGGGACGAAGTGAAAAAATGCAGGTGCTAGAAGAGCTGGAAAGGCAATGGTTTAGTGGCCGTTTCGTTTGACTATTAAGCCAGAGAACTGCGTGAACCCAAGTTCGAATCCTGCAATGGTTGAATTAGAAATAAATTTGTAAGTATTGACTATGAAACCGTTGTCAGTTGTTCGAAAATCGCGTTATTCATAATCTCCTTTCAGGGAGGAAAATATAATCCCTTCCTGATCTGGCTGGCAACATACTCCAGACTGTGGTTGACTCTTAATATCCCGCTCGGTAGTTGGGGATTGGTGATAGAAACGTAGAAGAGAGAAGCAAGAGGAGGCCATTCTACCCGACAAGCCTGGTCCACCGTTCATCACAATCATGGCTCATTGTCCAACTCAATACTCTAATACTTCTTTCTCCAATAACCTTTAACTCCATTCGTCTAAGTGCAATATCTAACCAAGTATTGAATACATTCAATGTTTTGGAATCAACTACGTCCTGTAGCAATGAATTCCATAGAGTGACCACTCCTTGGGAGAAGAAATGTTTCCTTATCGCCATCATAAATGGTCCACCCTGAATCCTGAGGCTGTGACCCTTGGTTCTGGGCAAATCCATCATCAGGTAAATCCTTCCTGCAACTACAGCTATCTAGTCCTGTTTGAAGTTTATTAGTCTCTATGAGATCCCCAATTCGTCTGAAAACAGCGAAAACAATCCTCACCTTGTCAATCTCTCCCCAATGACACCGATGAATGAATTTACAATAAATAGAAGTGGGACAGGTATGTCGAAGTGGGGTATATCTGTTTGTTCCCTCCAATACTATCGAAGTTAATTCCATTACGTCCACTGCTCCAGCTGTCACATCTTGCCTGATGGTGCATTGCTCTTGATATAGTGTTTGAAACACTGGGATCCTAACCTGGCTTGTTCACGCTCGATTTATTCAATAAGTAGGTAATTGGTATAAGTGGATATTTCACAGCATGCCTGAGCTGATCCCTGAACTTGGACTAATTTGCCCAATAAATAAATATGTTTGCAAAGCAACTTCAGTTGAGCAGCAAAATTCCAGTTTCTTCAAATATATATTCAGCATTGCTTTTGTGATGCTATAATATTTTTTTTAAAAAACTGTAACAGACACCAACCACAGAAGTATAAAGCTGCCAGATATGGTAAAGAGTAAAACCACAGACTTCCTTCTGCTCTCCATCTCTGGGTCATTTCGATTCTCTCCCTTGTGCGAACTTCTCTGTCCCTGACAGAGTTGAGTGGCTTCCTAAATGCGGTTTATTGCCAGAGGATTGAGCAACAAAATGAAAGCGAATAGGAGCAACGTCTTAAGAGAACAGCAAACCTGTCAAAGCCTACCCATCTCGGATCAGTACAATAGCTTGGCTTTATATAACAGAGCCATGATACATCGTTGACCATCTTCTAAGGATTAACAGAGAAGAAGAAGGGGATTTTTTAAAAAACAGAACAAAATGCAAGTTTCCACGAGGGCCACAGTTGTAGTTTTCTGGGTACAGTACATTGTTTTTAGCTTCTGGCAACAAATGGTTTCAAAACATTCAAAGTAAAAATTGATGGTGAACTAAACTGAACAGCCTGTAGCTGCCTGGGATATGGCATAGCAAGTGCTGAAGACAGGAGTGGTATCGAGGAAGAACACTGGGAAATAATAGGCATTGAGCTGATACAGTATGACATCAATGGTGGTGACCAAGAGATCCGCTATTGCCATGGCCACCAGGTAGCGAATAGTTCAGGTAGAGAGGCCACACCTTCCCTGGATCAAGGTCGAAATTGCCACCAACTTACCTATAAGAGAGAGAAGGAAAAAGAGATGGACAACTAATGGTCACAAATTCTTGTTATCAGGGTCTGACAGGCAGAAGAATCAATCGCAAAGAGAAGTAAAGGGATTCACAACAGTCAATGCTTACGTTGGAATGTCATCTTGTCTTCAAACTGTTTCCAAACTGCCAAATTCTGGCTTTTGCAGAGTTATCTAAATTATGCTCAGTTTGCTAAAACTCCATCGAGTTTGAATTAATTATTTTGACAACATCATGCCAAGTACAAGGAATGGTGGTTGGTGGATATAGAATACGCAAGCATTTGGAAAATTGATCAGAGCAACTGTTGTGAAGATGTAGGAGTACTGTTCTTTTAAGTGAGTTGAAAAGCTATCAAGGACGTAGAGAGCCATGGATAATCCAGAATAAGTTATCAGTATAACATTGTGTTGAAACAGATAAGCGATGTGTTGACTATATACAAAAACAAATTTGTCTTTTTTAATCAGTTTACATTAAGCCCCAAATTTCCAAAATCTAACGGTTATCTGTGAACTATCGCAAAGCCAACGCTGTTACAAAGTCTAACGCATATCGAATTCCACGTCTGGAGGACTGCTTCGAAAAAGTGAGACAAGCAAGTTATATTTCTAAGCTGGATTTGCTCAAAAGCTACTGACGAGTATCTCTGTCCGAGTCAGCAAAGGCAATTTCGTAACACCAAATGGTCTATGTCAGTTCAAAGTCAAGCCATTTGGTATGAAAAACGCTCCAGTCACATGTCAGGAACTTACTAATAAGGTCTTTTCCTGATTCCCCAAATGTAAGCAGGACTACGGTTCCTGGGGTTGAGTGGATTTTACTGAAAGTTTGTGCTCAACATTAGCAGTGTTGCTGCTCACTCAGCAAATTGTTGAAAAAAATTAAGACGGTTCAGTGGACAGCAGATTGTCACAAGTCATTTGACAGCCTTAAATCTGAGTTTACCACTTCTCCAGTAATAACCACGCCGGATAACACGAAGCTTTTCGAGGTGGCTATCGATGCTAGTGATGTGGGTGTTGCTGCGTTGCTCCTGCAGCAAGATGACGAGGGAATAGAAAGACTTAGAAAGTATTTTTTTTTCCGGAAGTTGAGCGTTCATCAACAAAAATAGTCAACGGTGGAGAAAGTGACTGTAAGCTTGACGCTGGCATTACAACATTTCAGTGTTTATATTACCAGCAACGCATCTGAGACAAAGGTATACACTGATTACAACCGATTGACATTTGTGGAAAAAATTTAAGGACAAAAATGTTTTTATGGAGCTTGTTGTTGCTGTAATTCAATTTGAGAATTGTGCTTGTGGCAGGTTGTGAAACATGATTTCCGATGCATTATCAAGACTGGAATAAGATATGGAGGCATTTAGTGGTGGGTGTTCAACGGCCTGAATTTGCTTGCGGTTGTGCATATTCACATGTTTATAGCCATTGCAGTGTATATGTTTGTTTAGACTACGAACCATTTTTGATGGGTTAAAAATGGTACTGATGGTTCATTTTTATAAGGGCAGAGATTTAATCAATCTAGTCCCTTTTTTTCTAAAATCTGTTCTTTGGCTAAGGATACTCTTTTCTTGATTTTTTTTTAGAGGGGTCATCCATCAGTCCGGGCTCTGATCAGTCTAGTTTGGTACAGAGATGAAAAAGACTTTGAGAGGCCTTTTGCGAATATGTAAAATTGATGAGACTTCAGGCCAAAGAGGTTATGTTTTAGATGTGACCGGTTCCATGAAATGGGAGTGATCAGCTCTCTGGGTGAGCAGTTTAGTGCAGTCTTGAACTGGTGAGGGGTTCAACAGTGAGCTGTGTGGTAACTCACTCTGCCTCTCATTCTGCCATTCAACTTCAAACTGTAAGCATGTGCTCCATTTATTCTGGTTTTTAAAAGGAGTTTGCTTATTGGGATTGTTGCGTATATTCAGTACAGCATAATTAAGTGTAGTTTGGATAGACTGGGCTCTGTAAGAGTTATTTATACTGTTCTTTGTGTTTCACTGTGTATTTTTGTGAATACATTTTGTCTTTTAAAGTCTAGTAGTCAACGTAGCTAACTTAATCCGGGTAATTTTCACTATGCACTTACCGAAACAAATTGGAAAGTTATAGTCTGGGCTGCCTGCTTAAGAATATTGTGATTGGTCTGCCCTAGTCCATAACAGTAGTCCTTTAGATAGATGGGTGCATGTTTTAAATATAGATAAGACTTTCTAAGAGAGAGATTATTCTGCTCGAGAGTTTAAAAACTTATGCCCAAGATTTGGTGGAAACAGCTAAGAGCTGTGTTTCCAGGAGATGAAACCCTGGTTAAAAAAAAAGGACATCATACCAGCAACATGCAGAAACTTATGTTGACCACCTGTTACGCTGCTGAACGTGATTAATTCCATATCAAACAACGCAAACAGTAGACAGTAGGCAAGTTTGGCAAACAGAAATGTGACTGTGGCTTTTAGGGTTTAGTCATGCCAGCTTCAGGACATCGCTGCAGGAGTTCCTCAGGGTTAAGTCATGAGATCAACCGTCTTTAGCTGCTTCATCAACGACCTTCGTTCCTTCAAACTTTCCGAGATGGGGATGATTAACAATAATGTGCAATATCCATCACCAATGTGCCACTCCTCATATACTGACACAGTCCATATTCAAATGCAACAAAACTCCCTAAACATTATCAGTGCAGCACACCCACAGTGCTGACCTTCTCGCAATTCATCCCACCCACGGTACTAATCCTTTGCAGCACTCCCTTGATAATGACGTTCTGACAGTGCAATCCCTGGCAGAAACGAGCCTCTGTCAGTGCAACATTCCCTCATCACTGACCTTCAAATAGTGCAGCACTCCCTGAGAGGGACGGGCTGTATTCCTAAAATTCCTACTGTGTGGAAAAAGCCACTCATTCCTACAAGTCTACAACGACCCCCTGAAGAGCATCCAAAGACTAACACACCGAACCTACTTTTCTTGAGACAATACGGGATAATTTGGCACTGCCAATTAACCTAATCTGCAAAGCTTTTGACAGTGTAGGAAACCAAAGCACCTGAATAAAACACACACTGCCATGTGGAGAAGCTGCAAACGCTGCACAGAACTTGGATGAAATCAAACCCAGTTCACTGAAGTTGTGAGGTATAAATCTAACCACTGATACACCGTACTGCTCCCAACTGAGAGATCGGTCGAGGGGGTGAGGGGGAGAGGCAGAGTGTGAGACATAGTGGAGGAGTTGTCTCCACAAGAAGAGGATTCAATGAGCATTTGCTTGCTGCACACTGACCAGGTCAGTCACAGGTCATTCAATCCACACAGATTTAAATACCTCAGCCCCAGGGAGTGTAGCACAACAGTACAACGATAGCAGTAAAATTTGTGTATTTGGGGGGTCGTGTGAAGCACATTTCGTGAGGTAATTTTTGGGGTAAGGAAAATAATTAGAGTAGGGCATAACTTTGGAAGGGGAGACAGAATGGGGTGAAGTGTTTTTGCGGAGTGTACAAAGGGAAATGGGCACCGTCTCGAAGGTTGACATGCTCTTACCTCTCCCATAATTATCTGATAGACAAACCCCAAACGGTTATGATGACAGTCGAACTTCCCTTCGAATAATAAAATCGAAAACATCCAGAGAAATTCGCCTCACCCCTCGCATCCTCTAAAAGTTAAAAGGAAAAGAAACTCCACTTAGTATTAACAAATACCAATGCATTTATTCAATATTTAACAGTAACCAATTTACCAGAATTACCGTCAAACCACACAATTTCCCCCTAAATACTAACTATTCCCCAACTGAACTAAATCCTACTGTAATGAATGCTGTTCAATAAACACAATTTCCGTTTGGAAAACCCTGCTTAATAAGAAAGGAATAAAGTAAAATTCAGCTTCTCCAAGTTTGCCCTGTCTATGTTATCTATGCTTTATCTCCAAAGTTCGTTCTGTTGATCTTGCATGATAAATGCCCTTCTTCTGATAATTGCTCTGTGAGAAAGTTTGAGCTGAAAATACTCTCTGAAACTTTGATGGATTTTTTTGGAGATTAACAATTCTGTGTGAAAGCCAAGTTTGTCTCCCATGTTGCAAAATTGTATTTGCTGCAACTTAACATTTGCTGTCCCTTCATATGACAGGTGGCCCCACCCCTCCACCTTTGTATCGTTTCTCACAGACTATGTGAGACCTCATCAGAAAACATTACAAGCTGCAGAATGTATTATAAAATTAATCCTTTTTTCGCACTTTTCTCACTCAGGGATATCTGGATACAATTGCAGTGGAAATGCTCTATTGAATGTGTATAATGTCAGAAATACCACTCAAAGACAAATAATTTCTACATTGCAGAGGTACAACAATAATTTTCCACTGAGTGTGTTGCGTACTGAAGTACCTCAGTACAGTTTCAAAACTGTGCACACTGTGTGTGTGTGTGTGTGTGTGTGTGTGTGTGTGTGTGTGTGTGTGTGTGTGTGTGGTGTTCATGTTGATGTCAGTTTGTTTGGGTTCTGAGTTTCTGTCGTCCCTCCCTCCCTCACTGACTAAATCCTTTATGATTTTCATTCTCCATCACCTCATGTTCAATGGTGAGGGGTGGCCAGCAAAGTGTGACATTTTAGCACTTTCAACAGAAGGAAGGGCCATTGTGCTATTTTGACTCGGCACCCCTGGACAGTACTTTTCTGTGTGGACTGCTTTGGAACAGCATCCCATTACAATTAGAAAATGCGATGCTGTAAAGTTGGGAGCTCAGCCACTAGTTATCATACAAAAGTTTAATTTATTCGAAACGCAAAACTAATTGTAATTAAATATTTTCCTGTGCAACTGAACTCCTCTCTGAACTGAAACGATGATGCAGCATTAATTCACGTTTGTTTGCTGAGTTCTAATAATGTCGTGTAATCACCTGCCACAAAGTCTCACATCAAAACAGTTCATAGCTGGTTGTTTATGACATTAATATGGTATCTGGTGCCTTTTTACTGAGCAATGAAACCATTTATTTAATAGGCCATCAATTTTGGATTAACTATTCTATTTAATTTCATCAGAACATTCCAAAGGAATTGATCTTCGTGGAGGTGCACTGATAACTCAAATCTGATAGAAATCTGAGTAGGAAATTCCAATCCACCACAAAATATCTTTGGATTGTGTACCGATGAGAAATACAACGGTTCCCAGCTAAATTCTCTGCCTGCACTGGGATAAGGACTCTCTGTCAGGATGTGATGGAATACTCCCGGTTTGCATGAATGGGTGCAGCTCTAACAAACAGTCAACAGACTTGATACAATCCAAGAAGAAGCAGCCCACTTGATTGGCACCGCATCCACATACATCCACTCCCTCCACCACTGAGGATCAGTAGCAGCAGTGTGTACCACCTCCAAGATGCACTACAGGAATTCACCAAACTTCGTCAGACAGCAACTTCCAAACCCATGACCACTTCCATCTAGAAAGGCCAGGGCAGCAGATATTTGGGAACAGTATCGTCTACAAGTTCCCCGTGAAGCCGTTCATCACTCTGCCATGTAAGTATGTCGTTGTTCCTTCACTGAAGCCAGTCAAAATCCTGCAAGTCCTTCCCTAACGACACCAGCCACAGCACATGGAATATATTGCTTCAAAAAGACAGCTCACCAGCACCTTCTCAACGGGTAACATGGGATGGATAATAAATGCTGACCAGCCAGCGACGCGCACGTCCCATGAGTAAATAAAAATAATTCAACACCTGGAAACAAGGGGATGCTCCTGTGGGCTTCTCAGTGGAGTTTTATTTATTCATAACGTAAGGAATCCATGTAACTAGATGTTTCGCTGTGTTACTGATCTTCGCTCTGAACCTCGACAGTGTTACTGCTTAAGTAAATACAGTCATAGAGATGTACAGCATGGAAACAGACCCTTCAGTCCAACGTGTCCATGCCGACCAGATATCCCAACTCAATCTAGTCCCACCTGCCAGCACCCGGCCCATATCCCTCCAAACCCTTCCTATTCATATACCCATCCAGATGCTTCTTAACTGTTGCAATTGCACCAGCCTCCACCACATACTCTGGCAGCTCATTTGTGATTGTACAACCACTTACGATCTGCAGTATGTAATCAACTATACTAAAGTTATGTATAAAATTTGAATAATTGTCAGCATGGCTTCCTTGAACATGATTTTTGAAATGCACAACAAAGGTTGACCAGGAAAGATGAAGCTTCTAAAGATGGTGAAGTGCATAAGCACAGACTTCCTTCTGCGTCCTATCTCTGGATCTCCGTGATTCTCTCCTTTGCTTTGACCATTCAGCCTCTTCTGGCCTCGACTGGTCACTAAAATATGTCTGACTGTCAAAACATTGTGCAACCGAATTAAAGCGAATGGCAGTACAGGGTTCAAAACCGTGTCATGCCAATCTAATAGCTCCCACCAAGTCTCGATAAAGAGGCTCGGTTTTTCTTTAAAAATTGAAGGGAACATTGTTGGTTTTTCACGAAGGTTCACATTAAAAAATAGAAGGAGATGCTTTTCAACCAGAACAGAATGCAGGCTATTGCTAGAACAACAGTCACAGTTTTCTTTTTGCAGTATTTCTTTTTCAACTTCTGGAAATAAATGGTCACAAATCAGTCAAAGGAAGAAGTGATGTGGCAAGAGGCACAGCAATTCCTGGTTACGCAATACAGGATTTCCGTAATACTACATACAAGAGTGATGTCCAGGAAACACAGTGGGAGATAATAATAGGGAAGTTCCTCAGAATTACATCAGTGATAATGACCATCAGATCCGGATCTGCAATAAACATCAGGTAGTGAATAGCCCAAGAAGAATCACTGCACTTTCCCTGGGAAAGTATAACAATCGGCAGCAAATTAACTGTGCTAGTCAAACAGGAAAATATGGAGTGAATTTCTAAGTGGAAATTGTCCAGATGGCAGAAATATGATCTCATCAACGAAAATTAGAGCACGGTGTGAGTAATTGAGAATGTGATGCTGGAAAAGCACAGCAGGTCATGCAACATTCGAGGAGCAGGAGAATCGACATTTCGGGCATAAATCCTTCACCATCAGCCATTCTTGAAGAATGGCTTTTGCCTGAAACATCGGATGTTGCCTGACCTACTGTGCTTGTCCAAAACCACACTCACGACTATGATCTGTAGCATTTGCAATTCTGACTTTCGCCTGGTTGATTTCAGCACTCTGTGGTTAGATATGATTGGTGTCCAGTGACATTAAACTGCCATATTTCCACACCCATCGCAGATTGAACTCCAGTCCAATCACTCCAGAGATGATGGAGTGTGGTAAGAGACTGGGCTGGTGGCCCAGCCTCGGAGAGCAGAAGAAAGTTTGTGATTCTGTTTGGCTGCACGGTGACTATCTGAATGAGTGCAAAAGATTCTTACAGTTCTCAGCTCCAACTATGGCAGAAGCCCATTAGAAACCTCAGTACCAACCAGTCACAGATTGATGATTGGACTGCTGAAAAACCAAACTCTTCCCTTCTCCATTGTTCGGTTCATCTCCTGCTCTTGACGTTGGAACAAATCCTGTTTGGAGGAACAACAGAACCAGGAAACAGATCACCAGAACCTGTGTAAGATTTGAAACAAAACTACTCCATTGCTTTACACAAATGCAGTATAACAGCATACAGTGATCCCGTCGTGATAACACCTGTGTGTTCGGACTGCAGTGATACGTATACTGTGTATTTCTATACATCAGTCCATTGAAAACATCTCAACGCACAAGGATCAGGAAGCAATCTGTCAAGATTTGAATTCACTGGCCAGTGACGGTGTAGAGGATAAGAAATTCCAGAAGGGATGGTACTTGAATGATGCTTCACAATGCAAAATGGAGCGTATATCCCTCAGTTTGTTTGCTCATCAAAAAAATGCTAACGTATATTTAAAGTTAACAACTTTTCTTGTATACATTACTGTTTGTAAAAGAGACTTCCAAGTCTCTCCCAGACTGTGTGTAGAAATTCTTGCTAACATCTCTCCTCAATGACCTGGGCGTCATTCTCAGGCTATCCTCCCTCAGTCCCCAACCAATGAATCGAATTACTCTTTTCCTGTTTATATCTTGTCGGACTTTGCTTAGATCCCCTTTTTACCTTCTAAATTCTTGTAAGAACGGGCCTCATTTATGTAACAAAAACAGATATCCCACAGCAGGTCTGATAGCATCTGTGGGATGCAAAGCAGAATTAATGTTTTGCATATTGTGACCGTTCCTCTGAACTAATACTAAATACCTTGAAACCAAATGAAACTGAAACAAATGACAGAGCACTGATGTCAGAGAATGCTGCAGTAGCAGTGAAGTTTGGAGTGTCTTCCACTGAAGAATTGTGTCGAGAATACTGCTCAGTGAATTGCTGTCACTGTTCTGGTGTCTTGTTAAGGCTGACTAGTC